>NC_141685.1:356571524-356950847 GCF_964263255.1 Lissotriton vulgaris | reverse complement strand
TGTTAAACCATGGAAGTATATGGTCATGTCTTTCTGGTGAATTCTATTGTTGATTTTTATCCAGAATCTCCTGCAAACTTGAAATTGTCTGTCACAATTTCCTTGAATCACACGCTCTCAAATTGAAAACTTAATTCTCCACTGTACGATTTGGACCGTTTCCTGTTGCAGCCACTATGCCTACCCACGCAAGTGAGGTACCATTTTTATCGGGAGACCTGGGGGAACGCTGGGTGGAAGGAAATTTGTGTGTGCCCAGTGATGCCACGCTTTCCCATGCAAAAAAGTGTGAAAAAAATGATTTTTTTTTAGCTAAAATTGAGGTTTGCAAGGGATTCTGGGTAAAGGAACGTTGGAGGATCCATGCAAGCCATACCTCCTTGGAAGCCCCCGGGTGTCTACTTTTCAGAAATGTGTGGGTTTGGTAGGTTTTCCAACATGGCCGTCTCGCACGGGTCCAAAAACCCAGGTAACCCCTCTTGCAAAAGCTGGTTGTATTGAATGTCAATACCGCCAGTTTTTGCAAGAGGGGTTACCTGGGTTTTTGGCCCCGTGCTAGACGGTCATCTAGGGAAACCTACCAAACCCATACATTTCTGAAAAGTAGACACCCAGGGGCTTCCAAGGAGGTATGGCTTGCGTGGATCCTCCAACGTTCCTTTACCCAGAATCCCTTGCAAACCTCAATTTTTGCTGGAAAAATCAGTTTTTCCACACTTTTAATGCGTGGGAAAGCGTGGCGTCACTGCGCTCACACCAATTTCCTCCCACCCAGCGTTCCCCCAGGTCTCCCGATAAAAATGGTACCTCACTTGCGTGGGTAGGCATAGTGGCTGCAACAGGAAACGGTCCAAATCGTACGGTGGAGACATTACAATAACCAATAGCAAGATTACCTTCTTTTTTGGGGGGGGGGGACTGAGTTTTTGGACCGGGGCTCGGCAGGCATCTTTGGAAACTACCAAACCCAAACAGTTCTGAAAACTAGACACCCGGGGGAGTCCAGGGAGGTATGGCATGCATGGGTCCCCCAATGTTTTCCTACCCAGAAATCCCTGCAAACCACAAATTTAGGTTAAAAAAACAGTTTTCCATACATTTTTGCGTGGGATCGCCGTGTCGGCACAAATGTCCTACCACCCTGCGTTCCCCTTGTTCTCCCGAGTAAAATGATACCTCACTTGTGTGGGTGGGCCAAAGGCCTGTGACTAAGGCAGGGGGGCTTAATTTGTTACACTGAAATACTACTTTTTTCAACATTCGTTTTTGGCCTGTTCTGCTTTGGGGCACCCACACAAGTGAGGTATCCTTTTACTCGGGAGAACAAGGGGAGCGCTGGGTGGTAGGACATTTTTGCCGGCACGGTCATTCCACGCAAAAAAGTTTGAAAAAGTGATTATTTTACCTAATTTTAAGGTTTGCAAGGTGTTCTGGGTAGGAAAACGTTCGGGGACCCACGCATGCCATACCTCCCTGGACTCCCCCGGGGGTCTACTTTTTAGAACTGTTTGGGTTTTGTACTTTCCAAAGAATACCACCGAGCCCCGGGCCAAAAACTCAGGTGCCCCCCCCCAAAATCAAGGTTGTTTTGCAATTTGGTATTGTAAATTCACCACCGTACAATTTGAACCATTTCCTTTCGCAGCCACTATACCTACCCACGCAAGTGAGGTACCATTTTTCTCGGGAGACCTGGGGGAACGCTGGGTGGGAGGAAATTTGTGTGAGCCCAGTGACGCCACGCTTTCCCACACAAAAAAGTGTGAAAAAACTGACTTTTTATGCAAAAATTGAGGTTTGCAAGGGATTCTGGGTAAAGGAACGTTGGAGGATCCACGCAAGCCATACCTCCTTGGAAGCCCCCGGGTGTCTACTTTTCATAAATGTGTGGGTTTGGTAGGTTTTCCTACATGGCCGTCTCGCACGGGGCCAAAAACCCAGGTAACCCCTCTTTCAAAAGCTGGTGGGATTGACATTCAATACCACCAGCTTTTGCAAGAGGGGTTACCTGGGTTTTTGGCCCCGTGCGAGACGGCCATGTCGGGAAACCTACCAAACCCACACATTTCTGAAAAGTAGACACCCGGGGGCTTCCAAGGAGGTATGGCTTGCGTGGATTCTTCAACGTTCCTTTACCCGGAATCCCTTGCAAACCTCAATTTTTGATGGAAAAATCAGTTTTTACACACTTTTTTTGTGTGGGAAAGCGTGGCGTCACTGGGCTCACACAAATTTCCTCCCACCCAGCGTTCCCCCAGGTCTCCCGATAAAAATGGTACCTCACTTGCGTGGGTAGGCATAGTGGCTGCAACAGGAAACGGTCCAAATCGTACGGTGGAGACATTACAATAACCAATAGCAAGATTACCTTCTTTTTTTGGGGGGGGGGACTGAGTTTTTGGACCGGGGCTCGGCGGGCATCTTTGGAAACTACCAAACCCAAACAGTTCTGAAAACTAGACACCCGGGGGAGTCCAGGGAGGTATGGCATGCGTGGGTCCCCCAATGTTTTCCTACCCAGAAATCCCTGCAAACCACAAATTCAGGTTAAAAAACCAGTTTTCCATACATTTTTGCGTGGGATCGCCGTGTCGGCACAAATGTCTTACCACCCTGCGTTCCCCTTGTTCTCCCGAGTAAAATGATACCTCACTTGTGTGGGTGGGCCAAAGGCCTGTGACTAAGGCAGGGGGGCTTAATTTGTTACACTGAAATACTACTTTTTTCAACATTCGTTTTTGGCCTGTTCTGCTTTGGGGCACCCACACAAGTGAGGTATCCTTTTACTCGGGAGAACAAGGAGAGCGCTGGGTGGTAGTACATTTTTGCCGGCACGGTGATTCCACGCAAAAAAGTTTGAAAAAGTGATTACTTTACCTAATTTTAAGGTTTGCAAGGTGTTCTGGGTAGGAAAACGTTCGGGGACCCACGCATGCCATACCTCCCTGGACTCCCCCGGGGGTCTACTTTTCAGAACTGTTTGGGTTTTGTACTTTCCAAAGAATACCACCGAGCCCCGGGCCAAAAACTCAGGTGCCCCCCCCCCAAAATCAAGGTTGTTTTGCAATTTGGTATTGTAAATTCACCACCGTACAATTTGAACCATTTCCTTTCGCAGCCACTATGCCTACCCACGCAAGTGAGGTACCATTTTTCTCGGGAGACCTGGGGGAACGCTGGGTGGGAGGAAATTTGTGTGAGCCCAGTGACGCCACGCTTTCCCACACAAAAAAGTGTGAAAAAACTGACTTTTTATGCAAAAATTGAGGTTTGCAAGGGATTCTGGGTAAAGGAACGTTGGAGGATCCACGCAAGCCATACCTCCTTGGAAGCCCCCGGGTGTCTACTTTTCATAAATGTGTGGGTTTGGTAGGTTTTCCTACATGGCCGTCTCGCACGGGGCCAAAAACCCAGGTAACCCCTCTTTCAAAAGCTGGTGGGATTGACATTCAATACCACCAGCTTTTGCAAGAGGGGTTACCTGGGTTTTTGGCCCCGTGCGAGACGGCCATGTCGGGAAACCTACCAAACCCACACATTTCTGAAAAGTAGACACCCGGGGGCTTCCAAGGAGGTATGGCTTGCGTGGATTCTCCAACGTTCCTTTACCCGGAATCCCTTGCAAACCTCAATTTTTGATGGAAAAATCAGTTTTTACACACTTTTTTTGTGTGGGAAAGCGTGGCGTCACTGGGCTCACACAAATTTCCTCCCACCCAGCGTTCCCCCAGGTCTCCCGATAAAAATGGTACCTCACTTGCGTGGGTAGGCATAGTGGCTGCAACAGGAAACGGTCCAAATCGTACGGTGGAGACATTACAATAACCAATAGCAAGATTACCTTCTTTTTTTTGGGGGGGGGACTGAGTTTTTGGACCGGGGCTCGGCGGGCATCTTTGGAAACTACCAAACCCAAACAGTTCTGAAAACTAGACACCCGGGGGAGTCCAGGGAGGTATGGCATGCGTGGATCCCCCAATGTTTTCCTACCCAGAAATCCCTGCAAACCACAAATTTAGGTTAAAAAACCAGTTTTCCATACATTTTTGCGTGGGATCGCCGTGTCGGCACAAATGTCTTACCACCCTGCGTTCCCCTTGTTCTCCCGAGTAAAATGATACCTCACTTGTGTGGGTGGGCCAAAGGCCTGTGACTAAGGCAGGGGGGCTTAATTTGTTACACTGAAATACTACTTTTTTCAACATTCGTTTTTGGCCTGTTCTGCTTTGGGGCACCCACACAAGTGAGGTATCCTTTTACTCGGGAGAACAAGGAGAGCGCTGGGTGGTAGGACATTTTTGCCGGCACGGTGATTCCACGCAAAAAAGTTTGAAAAAGTGATTACTTTACCTAATTTTAAGGTTTGCAAGGTGTTCTGGGTAGGAAAACGTTCGGGGACCCACGCATGCCATACCTCCCTGGACTCCCCCAGGGGTCTACTTTTCAGAACTGTTTGGGTTTTGTACTTTCCAAAGAATACCACCGAGCCCCGGGCCAAAAACTCAGGTGCCCCCCCCCCAAAATCAAGGTTGTTTTGCAATTTGGTATTGTAAATTCACCACCGTACAATTTGAACCATTTCCTTTCGCAGCCACTATGCCTACCCACGCAAGTGAGGTACCATTTTTCTCGGGAGACCTGGGGGAACGCTGGGTGGGAGGAAATTTGTGTGAGCCCAGTGACGCAACGCTTTCCCACACAAAAAAGTGTGAAAAAACTGACTTTTTCTGCAAAAATTGAGGTTTGCAAGGGATTCTGGGTAAAGGAACGTTGGAGGATCCACGCAAGCCATACCTCCTTGGAAGCCCCCGGGTGTCTACTTTTCATAAATGTGTGGGTTTGGTAGGTTTTCCTACATGGCCGTCTCGCACGGGGCCAAAAACCCAGGTAACCCCTCTTTCAAAAGCTGGTGGGATTGACATTCAATACCACCAGCTTTTGCAAGAGGGGTTACCTGGGTTTTTGGCCCCGTGCGAGACGGCCATGTCGGGAAACCTACCAAACCCACACATTTCTGAAAAGTAGACACCCGGGGGCTTCCAAGGAGGTATGGCTTGCGTGGATTCTCCAACGTTCCTTTACCCGGAATCCCTTGCAAACCTCAATTTTTGATGGAAAAATCAGTTTTTACACACTTTTTTTGTGTGGGAAAGCGTGGCGTCACTGGGCTCACACAAATTTCCTCCCACCCAGCGTTCCCCCAGGTCTCCCGATAAAAATGGTACCTCACTTGCGTGGGTAGGCATAGTGGCTGCAACAGGAAACGGTCCAAATCGTACGGTGGAGACATTACAATAACCAATAGCAAGATTACCTTCTTTTTTTTGGGGGGGGGGCTGAGTTTTTGGACCGGGGCTCGGCGGGCATCTTTGGAAACTACCAAACCCAAACAGTTCTGAAAACTAGACACCCGGGGGAGTCCAGGGAGGTATGGCATGCGTGGGTCCCCCAATGTTTTCCTACCCAGAAATCCCTGCAAACCACAAATTTAGGTTAAAAAACCAGTTTTCCATACATTTTTGCGTGGGATCGCCGTGTCGGCACAAATGTCCTACCACCCTGCGTTCCCCTTGTTCTCCCGAGTAAAATGATACCTCACTTGTGTGGGTGGGCCAAAGGCCTGTGACTAAGGCAGGGGGGCTTAATTTGTTACACTGAAATACTACTTTTTTCAACATTCGTTTTTGGCCTGTTCTGCTTTGGGGCACCCACACAAGTGAGGTATCCTTTTACTCGGGAGAACAAGGGGAGCGCTGGGTGGTAGGACATTTTTGCCGGCACGGTGATTCCACGCAAAAAAGTTTGAAAAAGTGATTATTTTACCTAATTTTAAGGTTTGCAAGGTGTTCTGGGTAGGAAAACGTTCGGGGACCCACGCATGCCATACCTCCCTGGACTCCCCCGGGGGTCTACTTTTCAGAACTGTTTAGGATTTGTACTTTCCAAAGAATACCACCGAGCCCCGGGCCAAAAACTCAGGTGCCCCCCCCCCAAAATCAAGGTTGTTTTGCAATTTGGTATTGTAAATTCACCACCGTACAATTTGAACCATTTCCTTTCGCAGCCACTATGCCTACCCACGCAAGTGAGGTACCATTTTTCTCGGGAGACCTGGGGGAACGCTGGGTGGGTGGAAATTTGTTGATGCACGCAGATTCCGGAACTTTCCACCACAGAAATGTGAGGAAAATGCGTTTTTTTTCCAATTTCTTAGCTTTGCAAGGGATTCTGGGTAAGAGAACCTGGGGGTAGGCAGTCGAGTGACCCCATCCTGAATTTCCCTGGGTGTCTACTTTTCAAAAATGTATAGGTTTGCTAGGTTTCCCTAGGTGCCGGCAGAGCTAGGGTTCAAAAACAAAAGGTAGTCTCTTTGCCCAAAACGTGCACAATTTCACTGAAAAATTGAGTTGTGACCACGTTGCGTTTTGCACTGTTTCCTGTCGCAGCCACTATGCCTACCCAGGCAAGTGAGGTACCATTTTTCTCGGGAGACCTGGGGGAACGCTGGGTTGGTGGAAATTTGTTGATGCACGCAGATTCCGGAACTTTCCACCACAGAAATGTGAGGAAAATGCGTTTTTTTTTCCAATTTCTTAGCTTTGCAAGGGATTCTGGGTAAGAGAACCTGGGGGTAGGCAGTCGAGTGACCCCATCCTAAATTCCCCTGGGTGTCTACTTTTCAAAAATGTATAGGTTTGCTAGGTTTCCCTAGGTGCCGGCAGAGCTAGGGTTCAAAAACAAAAGGTAGTCTCTTTGCCCAAAACGTGCACAATTTCACTGAAAAATTGATTTGTGACCACGTTGCGTTTTGCACTGTTTCCTGTCGCAGCCACTATGCCTACCCACGCAAGTGAGGTACCATTTTTCTCGGGAGACCTGGGGGAACGCTGGGTGGGTGGAAATTTGTTGATCCACGCAGATTCCGGAACTTTCCACCACAGAAATGTGAGGAAAAGGCGTTTTTTTTTCCAATTTCATAGCTTTGCAAGGGATTCTGGGTAAGAGAACCTGGGGGTAGGCAGTCGAGTGACCCCATCCTGAATTCCCCTGGGTGTCTACTTTTCAAAAATGTATAGGTTTGCTAGGTTTCCCTAGGTGCCGGCAGAGCTAGGGTTCAAAAACAAAAGCTAGTCTCTTTGCCCAAAACGTGCACAATTTCACTGAAAAATTGAGTTGTGACCACGTTGCGTTTTGCACTGTTTCCTGTCGCAGCCACTATGCCTACCCAGGCAAGTGAGGTACCATTTTTCTCGGGAGGCCAGGGGGAACGCTGGGTGGGTGGAAATTTGTTGATGCACGCAGATTCCGGAACTTTCCACCACAGAAATGTGAGGAAAATGCGGTTTTTTTTCCAATTTCTTAGCTTTGCAAGGGATTCTGGGTAAGAGAACCTGGGGGTAGGCAGTCGAGTGACCCCATCCTGAATTCCCCTGGGTGTCTACTTTTCAAAAATGTATAGGTTTGCTAGGTTTCCCTAGGTGCCGGCAGAGCTAGGGTTCAAAAACAAAAGGTAGTCTCTTTGCCCAAAACGTGCACAATTTCACTGAAAAATTGAGTTGTGACCACGTTGCGTTTTGCACTGTTTCCTGTCGCAGCCACTATGCCTACCCACGCAAGTGAGGTACCATTTTTCTCGGGAGACCTGGGGGAACGCTGGGTGGGTGGAAATTTGTTGATCCACGCAGATTCCGGAACTTTCCACCACAGAAATGTGAGGAAAAGGCGTTTTTTTTCCAATTTCTTAGATTTGCAAGGGATTCTGGGTAAGAGAACCTGGGGGTAGGCAGTCGAGTGACCCCATCCTGAATTCCCCTGGGTGTCTACTTTTCAAAAATGTATAGGTTTGCTAGGTTTCCCTAGGTGCCGGCAGAGCTAGGGTTCAAAAACAAAAGGTAGTCTCTTTGCCCAAAACGTGCACAATTTCACTGAAAAATTGAGTTGTGACCACGTTGCGTTTTGCACTGTTTCCTGTCGCAGCCACTATGCCTACCCAGGCAAGTGAGGTACCATTTTTCTCGGGAGACCTGGGGGAACGCTGGGTGGGTGGAAATTTGTTGATCCACGCAGATTCCGGAACTTTCCACCACAGAAATGTGAGGAAAATGCGTTTTTTTTCTCCAATTTCTTAGCTTTGCAAGGGATTCTGGGTAAGAGAACCTGGGGGTAGGCAGTCGAGTGACCCCATCCTGAATTCCCCTGGGTGTCTACTTTTCAAAAATGTATAGGTTTGCTAGGTTTCCCTAGGTGCCGGCAGAGCTAGGGTTCAAAAACAAAAGGTAGTCTCTTTGCCCAAAACGTGCACAATTTCACTGAAAAATTGAGTTGTGACCACGTTGCGTTTTGCACTGTTTCCTGTCGCAGCCACTATGCCTACCCACGCAAGTGAGGTACCATTTTTCTCGGGAGACCTGGGGGAACGCTGGGTGGGTGGAAATTTGTTGATCCACGCAGATTCCAGGACTTTCCACCACAGAAATGTGAGGAAAATGCGTTTTTTTCCCCAATTTATTAGCTTTGCAAGGGATTCTGGCTAAGAGAACCTGGGGGTAGGCAGTCGAGTGACCCCATCCTGGATTCCCCTGGGTGTCTACTTTTCAAAAATGTATAGGTTTGCTAGGTTTCCCTAGGTGCCGGCAGAGCTAGGGTTCAAAAACAAAAGGTAGTCTCTTTGCCCAAAACGTGCACAATTTCACTGAAAAATTGAGTTGTGACCACGTTGCGTTTTGCACTGTTTCCTGTCGCAGCCACTATGCCTACCCAGGCAAGTGAGGTACCATTTTTCTCGGGAGACCTGGGGGAACGCTGGGTGGGTGGAAATTTGTTGATCCACGCAGATTCCGGAACTTTCCACCACAGAAATGTGAGGAAAATGCGTTTTTTTTTCCAATTTCTTAGCTTTGCAAGGGATTCTGGGTAAGAGAACCTGGGGGTAGGCAGTCGAGTGACCCCATCCTGAATTTCCCTGGGTGTCTACTTTTCAAAAATGTATAGGTTTGCTAGGTTTCCCTAGGTGCCGGCAGAGCTAGGGTTCAAAAACAAAAGGTAGTCTCTTTGCCCAAAACGTGCACAATTTCACTGAAAAATTGAGTTGTGACCACGTTGCGTTTTGCACTGTTTCCTGTCGCAGCCACTATGCCTACCCACGCAAGTGAGGTACCATTTTTCTCGGGAGACCTGGGGGAACGCTGGGTGGGTGGAAATTTGTTGATCCACGCAGGTTCCAGGACTTTCCACCACAGAAATGTGAGGAAAATGCGTTTTTTTCCCCAATTTATTAGCTTTGCAAGGGATTCTGGGTAAGAGAACCTGGGGGTAGGCAGTCGAGTGACCCCATCCTGAATTCCCCTGGGTGTCTACTTTTCAAAAATGTATAGGTTTGCTAGGTTTCCCTAGGTGCCGGCAGAGCTAGGGTTCAAAAACAAAAGGTAGTCTCTTTGCCCAAAACGTGCACAATTTCACTGAAAAATTGAGTTGTGACCACGTTGCGTTTTGCACTGTTTCCTGTCGCAGCCACTATGCCTACCCACGCAAGTGAGGTACCATTTTTCTTGGGAGACCTGGGGGAACGCTGGGTGGGTAGAAATGTGTTGATCCACGCAGATTCCGGAACTTTCCACCACAGAAATGTGAGGAAAATGCGTTTTTTTTTCCAATTTCTTAGCTTTGCAAGGGATTCTGGGTAAGAGAACCTGGGGGTAGGCAGTCGAGTGACCCCATCCTGAATTCCCCTGGGTGTCTACTTTTCAAAAATGTATAGGTTTGCTAGGTTTCCCTAGGTGCTGGCAGAGCTAGGGCTCAAAAACAAAAGGTAGTCTCTTTGTCCAAAGAGCGCAAGATTTCACTGGGAAATTGAGGTGCGACCACGTTGCGTTTTGCGCTGTTTCGTGTCGCAGCCACTATGCCTACCCACGCAAGTGAGGTACCATTGTTTTTAGGAGACCTGGGGGAACACTGGGTGGGTGGAAATTTGTTGATCCAAGCAGATTCCAGAACTTTCCTCCACAGAAATGTGAGGAAAATGTTTTTTTTTTGTCAAATTCGTAGGTTTGCAAGGGATTCTGGGTAACAAGACCTGGTGGTAGGCAGTCAAGTCACCCCATCCTGAATTCCCCTGGGTGTCTACTTTTCAAAAATGTATAGGTTTGCTAGGTTTCCCTAGGTGCCGGCAGAGCCAGGGTGCAAAAACTACAGGTAGGCACTTTGCTAAAAAAGGGTCAATTTGTAACTGCAAAATTTAGGTGTCACCACTTTGCATTTTGCGCCGTTTCCTGTCGCAGGCACAAGGGCGACCCACACAAGTGAGGTACCGTTTTTATCGGGAGACTTGGGGTAATTCAGATTTGTAAATCAACTGTTATTACCAATTGAGCTTTTGCGCATTTCTCCCTTTCAATGAAAGACATTGTGTAAAAAAAAAATAATTTTGAAAAATGACCAATAATTCTCATGCTAGTATGAGTATTCCCAATTTTGAAAATTAGCAATAATATACTGTTTCTGAACTCTATATTTTGTACCCAATTCAGAAATACATAGGTGTCTTTCATACAGATTTTCCATGTATACATTTTCCAAGACAAAGTGCTCTATACCCAGTAAATGAAAAAATACCATTGCAAGTTGCTGCTCAGTTTTTGGATCTGGGTTCGTCGGGTTCTTGGTGAAACTACAAGTCCTATATATCCCCACAACCAGGAAGGTCTAACGGATGTAACGGTATATTGCCTTCTAAGAGCTGTCAAAACTAGAAAAAGTTATAGGTGAAAACGTTGAGACAAAAGGCTGTTTTTTTCAACAAATTTTCAATTATTCCAATATTTAACTGTTAGTTTCTATAAAGAAACCTTCATGGATTTAGACAAATGACCCCTTTCTGAATTCAGAATTTTGTCTACTTTTTGAAAATGTACAGCTTTCTAGGATCCATTATTGCTTTCAAACTCATTTCTACCATTAACTGGAAGGAGGTGGAAAGCTCTAAAAATAGCAAAAATAGGCTATGTCCCAGAAAAATGCCAAAACTGTGTGAAAAATGTCGGTTCTCTGACAAAAGACTGTCATTTCCTAAAAGCTGAGAAAATGGAGATTTCAGCCCCACAAACCCTTTTTTGATAACATTTTCAGGGAAAAACCCAGAGGCTTTCATTTGCAGGCCGTTTTTCCCATTTTTCTGAAAAAAACAAAAAAATCACTATATTTTGGTTAATTTCTGGGTCCCCTCCAAGGTAATCCACAAACCCTGGGCACCTTTAGAATCCACATGATGTTGGAAGAAAAGGACGCAAATTTGGCGTGGATACCTTATGTGGTCAAAAAGTTACAAGGGCCTAAGCGCGCACTACCCCAAATCGCCAAAAAAGGGCTTAGCACAGGAGGGGAAAAGGCCTAGCAGCGAAGGGGTTAAACGTTAATTTCTCAAAATCCACTGGAGCACATATATTGAGACCCAGCAAAGGCACATCGGGCTAACAGTCCCTATAATTTTGCCAAGTTTCGTGTAAATCCATTCAGCCGTTCGAGCTAAAAGTGAGGCCAAAGGCCCTATGGAAAAATGAATGGGAAAAATGCGTTTTGGGACCCCCCTTTTTTCTCGGCCCCCTCTTGACGGAACCCCCCCAAATTTTCAGGGGCTGCTCAGAAACAAAATGTGCCATTTTCCTGAAAATTTCAGCCGATTCCGTCCACACACGCCAAAGTTATTAGACATAGAATTTTCAAAAGTTCCATAGAGAAAAAATCCTAACTATATATACCTACTGGCGACCGCCAGTAGGTAATATATATCAATAAAATTTGAAAATAGTTTATGGTTTATATATGTTTATAAAAAATGAGTTTGACAAAAAAAAACATTCACTTTTTTGTTGTTTTCTTAACTGCTGTTTGACTCTTTCTTGTTCTTATTTCTGTTATTTGCTGGTATCCACCATGGTGTTAAATTTTGGAGCACTTATCGCGGGAAGACTGGTGATCTCCGTTTTGCACCAACTTCTGAATACTGTGTTAGATTTATCTCAACTTTAGTTGCATTAAAGTGCTGATAATGTAATGCGGAGTAGCCGTGCCTGTGCAAAAAGACTGGAGGTGCACCATTGCGATTTATTTTAAATACTAAAATCCTGTATTGAATTTCACTGAGGTAGTGCCTGCACTTACAGTGTACTCACAAAATCAATGAAGAAATCTCATTGTATTTATATTGATTAGGAATAGTGCGCCAGGTGCTGGATCTTGATGGAATACACTGCCCAGTTTATATATTGTTCTACACACGAAAAAATGACATCACAATTTTCACAACTGCAATGCGAAAATAATTCTGGCGATAACCCACGTTACCACCAGGAATTTCACACCTGCTTTCTGCTGGTGTTAAGCAGGATGACTACCTATAGCATGAAAGGAAACACAGCCAAACGCCACACCAGAACACCCACAGGTGCCATAGAGTCAATGAGCATGATACAGGGATACCCATGAGGGCCACAAGACTCATTGCAAAAACCCCAGGGCCACCAACTCCACCAAACCCGCATCTGAGCAAGTGTGTCCGTTTGGTCATTGTGTTAGAATGATAGGCACGGACCCTGCAACATCACAGTGTGCTGTCTTCAGAAGATGATACAATGTCTCCTCAGCGTTGGCAGTGACCGTGGACATGTAGCTACACACGCATCCTCCTGCAAGCACAACACATGTGTGTGCTGGTCCAGCGTACACAGAACAACGCAGGGGTGTGCCTATCCGGCAAGGGTAATGGGGTGTCTTGGACATGTTTGTGTGCAGGAAGTGCTGTAAGTGTGTCTCTGTGTTCTGATGTGGCCTGCCACAAGGGCCGCAGCAGACAATGTTGTAAAGTGGCATACACCACCACCAAACGGCACTCTCATGGTATAGTTCGAATGCCGCAGGACATGCCGGAATAGGCATTACAATGCTGTGCCTTCCGAGTGCACGTGATACAATAGCGTACTGTACAACCATGGTCGCAGACATCCCACAACACCCACAAACGGCCTTTGTACACATCCTGTATGAATGCAGCGTGGTTTTCACTTCTGTGCTCGTTCAGTGGTGTGATGTTGCCGGGTTGTGTGACTTATGCTCCTTGTTGGTGTGTTTCATTTTGGCCATTGTTTGTCTATACTTGTGCTGTGCTTGATTGTACATGTGTCCCATTGTGCCCATCTCCCCCTGTCCCACCACTCCCTGCTTCTTCCTCTTCCTGGTGCTGTTGTTTCTATAAATTTGTTCCTCCACACATAAATACATGTAAAGAACATATTAAAATATGTCCTTGATTCTTTTATGATTCAAAACTTCTCTCCATTAGTTTCTTTTTAATTTTAATTTTCCATATAAACATTTTTTTTCATTTTCAACGAAACATCGAAGCCAGCATTGCAACGTATTTTATCAACTCACTTTCTAGAACATTCAACACGTGCAGGTTAAAAATTCATCAACTTTTTTAAACCTAACGATATTTTTATGCAACATTTTCTCAAACATTTAACGGCACGTGCAGGTTAAAAGTTCACAATTGTTTTGAATTCGAACAGTGCCTTCCAAATGCAAGTAGCAGGTGTGGTTGAGTTGAGCAAATGTTATCCTATAATATGTACTCCACGTTCAAACTGCTTTTTCTTAACCAATCACAAAGATGCTTTTCCACAAAACAAATGTGCACCCTACTTTTAAAAAACAGTGCTTTTCATCTCCCAATCAGGTATCGTTTTGTATGCGAAAAAAACTAGATCCCCATCTTTAAACATATCTCTTATTCTACGAAGAAATTGCATGAACTAGAGACATCTTTCCATACATTCCAGCCATACCTTCAAAATGCTAGTGTGGATTGTAGGACATAGCTATGTTTTCTGGTGAAAGAGGTATGCAGAACAGAGACGTATTGCCTTTACAAAATGTGGACATTAAATGGTTTGCACAGCGAGGATTGAAGTGGCACCAATTGTTGCCTTTGGTTAAAACCTGTTTGCATCTCCAACACTCTGACCTCATGATTGTGCGCTGTGGTGGCAACAACCTAGGCACATTGACTGTGGTAGGTTTGGAAATGTTTATTAAGGAAACCTTTGGATAATTGATGTTACTTTTGCCTCAAACTGTCTTTGTATATTCCGATATATGCCAAAACAGAAGTCTTAATGGTCAAAACAATTTTGACCTCAGATTGAAAAATCTAGGAAGAAAGTCAACAAAGCTGTGTCTGCATACCTCAGAGACCACAAAATGGGGTCCATCTACAACAACAACATACGTTTTGATATGGCTGATATCTACAGAAGTGATGGAGTACACTTCACAGATCAGAGAAATCGAGTTTTCCTGAATAACTTGAAGCTGTGCATCCGCACTTATATGTAGCTCCAACTAATGACACAAGGGCTCTTTTTAGAGCTACCCTATAACTTACAACGTAGGCCCGCTATTTTAGGGCCAGGTAACAGCAACTCCTGGACCCTTGCCAAAATGTATTCTCCACACAGCTGTGCGGCAGCGGCCACACCATCTCACTTTGCAGCACAGAGCTCTGGCTTTGATCACCGGCTCTAGTCACCCATAGGGGTGAGTAGTTTGCGCTTTACAAATACTGTAATGATTTACCTTTGCACTCCCTATACAACACCACCTAAGCACCATATACAAGTTGCACAGGTATGGCAGAGCGCCCAGAGCACATGAATTCACAGCATAGCACACACAGGTTAGGCTCACGGTTTGATCCCCGAGTCCAGCAGCAGCTCAATTTAGCAGCATGACACTCTAGGCAACACCTCACTTAATTTCCGTACCCAGCACTTTCAGACCGGTAGGGGTCCGTAGTTCAGCGACTTTACCCCGACTCCGGCAGCAGCTCAGCTTACACCCCCAGCGCCATCAACCCGTAGGAGTGTGTAGTTTGCACTTAACAAATACCGAATTGATTTGATACTGATACATATATTTAAATATTTAAACAATACTTGCTAATATATGTATTCACTAAGATACACTTAATAAGCCAGTTAACCAATCAATTAAAAAAAAAACATCCATTAAGACACTTATTTAAACATTTATTCTTCCATCGACCTTTACATATACATATATAAAACATATTTATTTTTCAGAAAGACACACATTCACTGGATGTTGTCATCAGTGATGTCATGAGTGATGTCACTGACCATGTCATGAGTGATGTAATATGTGACGTCATCAGCAGTGCATTGCAGGCGCGCAAGTTATAGTGAGTCCAACTAACTATAACGTGGGAATTTCAATGGTTTTATGTCAGTAAAATTTCCAGCTAACTATAACTGGTGTCAAACCTATGGTTTTTTCAATGAATTTAATAGGTTTTTTAAATGCTAATTCCTAACTATAACTGGTGTGAAACCTATGGTTTCTTCAGTGAATTTCATAGGTTTTTTTAAATGCTAATTCCTAACTATATATAGGGCCTCAAACCTATGTTTTTTTCAGTGAATTTCAAAGGTTTTTTAATAGCAAATTTCTATTGCTATCAAATATAATATTTTTTATAATGAATCCTATATTGTATATTTATGTAATACTATTTTATTATATGTATATTGTTTTGTTTTTGGTTTTTTTTGCCCTGGAGCGCTCCCGGTGCGCGTACCGGTGAGCGCACCGGAAAGCGCAGTCTTGCGGCGCGCCCCGGTGCGCGTGCCGGTGAGCGTCCCGATTGCGCTATTGCCGCGAACGAAAACATCATCGTGACGTATCGCGAAGCCGCGTCTGCGTGATACGCACGGCGTAAGCGCACCCGGAAGCACCCGAGCACATACGATCGCGCTACGTAAGCGCCCCGGGGTGCGTAGCGTAAGCGCGTCGGGTCATGCGACCTGAAAATAACATTTTTCATTGGTTCAGGACAGTTTTGGTTTCCAAATGATGAAAGCCCGGGTCATGTGACCTGAAAATAACACTTTTCATTGGTTCAGGACAGTTTTGTTTGCCAAATGATGAAAGCCCCCACCTTTTTTTCCTCATTCTCACTTTTTACTTTGACTGAGGAAGACCTGTTTGCAGACCTATTTGTACCTATTTGTACTGAGAAATGGCTACAGTAGCAGCAGCAGCAGGAGCATCTCAACCACCACCACCACCACAAGGACCACCACAACACCACAGCGGTGGAGAAGAAGAAGAAGAGGAGGAGGAGGAGGAGGAGGAGGAGGGGGAGGAGGAGGAGGAAGAGAGGCGGTACCTGCCTGAAGATACTACCACCTATAAGCCAAAGGAGCCCCAAGGGGCCTCAAGAAAGTTAATGCGCCAAAGGTTACTTGTCTGATCAGTGGCACTGTACTTTCCAGGGGAAACCCTGCCAAAAAGTATTCTTTTGGCAACAACACCATGATTCGCCACATGCAACGCCGGCACCCAAACAACTATGCTGCGGCAGAGGTCAGAGAACTGACCAGAAACCATCCCCAATCTTCTCCCAGCACCTCCCAAAGTAAACAATCCACTCCAACGGGTCCAGAGACGAGATGGTCCCAAACATCCAAAACCAGTTTGGAGATTTCAAAATAGTTTGCAAATTTTGTGGAAGGACAATTTGCTATGGTGAGCAAAGTATTAAACTCATCAACCGTGCTGGTGACAACCACAAGTGCCAAAACAAACCTTAATTTTTTCCAGATTTTTTTTGCTCCACTTGAGCCGTTTACAATTCCCTGTTTTTTCTTTGTCCCCATAAAAATTCCAAAAAATATATAAAATTGTTCATAAAAGCCAAAAAAAGTACAAAATGTTCCAAAAAACAATAAAAAAAATACAAAACAACAAAAAGAATAAAAAAACAGTTCTTTTTAGAACGACCTCCAATTTATAAAAAAATGCTACATTTTTTAAAAAATCTGTCATTCTTTTTTCCCCATGGTACGCTCCCTGGTGCGCGTACCGGGCGCTCCCCCCGTGCAAATCGAAGGCCCCCACATCAAACCTAGGGGGTCAGGAGGGTCTTCCCTGCCCCCTTTTGGTCATTTCCCCCTTTGTTTTTGCCACCTCTTGTGTCTCGATCCTACAGAGACACAAGATGGCAGCCTCTCCGAACTGTGACACCCGAGAGCCAATCAGCTTTCCGCTCGCGAACTCACGTAGCGCGCTGGAGCGCGTCCCGGTGCGCGTACCGGGGCGTGCTTATAGATATATATATTTTTTGGAACCTAAATTACTCAAAATCCACTGGAGCACATATCTTGAGACATAGCAAAGGCACATCGGGCTAGCAGTCCCTACTATTTTGCCAAGTTTGGTGGAAATCCATTCAGCCGTTCGGGCTAAAAGTGAGTCCAACCGCCCTATGGAAATTAACATGGGGAAAACACGTTTTGGGACCCCCCTTTTATCTCGGCGCCCGCTTGACAAATCCCTCCCAAACTTTCAGGGAAGGAGCGACCGCCAGTAGGTAATATATGTGTGTATATATATATATATATTCCATTCCTTCCTGCTTCTCCAAGCACGGCACGCAGGACACAAGGACACAAGGACCACCACACAGCTTCTCCAGTACACAGAGTTAGTTTATTTTCACCTTCTGTTTTCTCTCTGGCATGACGCGTTTCGGGTAGACACTACCCTTGAACACATAACGGTTCAATGGTACAGAGGACCTTTAAATACTCATTTTCAACTTTTTGGCTAAGCACACCACGTGGTTAATAGAAAGTGAAAACATACTTGTAAAGGATAGGGTAAGTGATTACTTCATTATTTTTAACACCTTGGCTGCTGGCAGTTTTCCCGTCCTGTGCTGGAAATTGCCATTTTGCTGGTGTCATGACGAGCTCAGCTCGTCATCAGCACAGCTCAACTGTGCATCATGACGAGCTGAGCTCGTCATCAGCATCAAAAGGGTTAAAGCACATTTATGATATATTTCTTTCAAAATGTATCAACAGCGCTAATACACATTATAACAGCATAAATGCGTTTGCAGTAAACACGGACTGAATTTGTGCAAATTTACATGAATAAATTAGTGTGGCATATATTGTTGCATTGTAAATAATCTAAAACAGAATTCTAAAACTATTTACTATGTACACATTAAAAACTGTATAGAAAAATATATATATTTCCACATAAAAGTCTATATCACTATTACTTAAATAAATGTACACATATCACAAATAATTACAAATAATTATAAGTTCTTACAGCATGAATGCTAGAAAATATGTGCAAAATTATGCCATTCTGTAAACTTGACTACTCTCCTTCCATGTAGTACCTTGATGTGATTTTCTCGGTACTGATTTTTGTGCAAATTTCCTGCCTCAATGCAGGCACATATGTGCAAATAAGCCATCTGTGCAAAAATATAAATTATCATACATCCAAGTGCAAAAATTACTAGATTAATTCATCTTAGCTATTGACAACTGGTCCCAGTTGTCATGAAAAGCTCACTCCAATTCCTCTATCAAAAAAGTGCTAAGTGCTGTACAAAAAAAGGTGAGTCAATGCTAAAAAATATTGCATTAAAAAATATATATATATATACAGTGAAGCTTAATGCATGCTTGTATATTCTCAATTACACATATCCATACACATATTATAAAAACTAATTGTATCCAAAAAGCAGCCAGCAGGGCAATACAAATAGATTTTTTCTTTCTTTATTTCTTTTATCACACAACTCATAGAACTTGTATCCATATGGTATGAGTCGCTTTCATGCGGTCAATTCCATTAGTCTTATCCAAGTCAATCATAGTTGGGTAGCCAAGTTCTTGTTAACTATGATCCACAGATAAAAGGATAACCAATCCTGCACACAGTGTTCAATCTGAATACTTGATTGAATCCAGATTGTGGTCTATAAACTTCCCCTAGGTCCTCCCCCATCGTAGTGTATTTGTTGTTCAATCTGAATACAACTGTTCAGGGAAAGCCAAGTTCCTCAAGATATTAAAGCCCTGCTACCTATGTAATGCCCTACTATGGAAACTCTATACGTCTATTAAAGCCCTGACAGTCACTAAACCTACATTGAGAAATGAAGTTGATATAAGTAGAAAAGTGGGCACTGTTAACACGTTTTACCCTATGGAGAGAGTATACACTATATCACACTGTTTGTAGACAGTGAAACTCTCATGAGAAATACACCACAGCGTATTACAAAGTATCTACTAAACACAGTGTACACTCTATGCAAAATGTGTCCAAAGAGCAACTAATCACTTAAAATAACCAAGGTCTGTAGGTGCTAAAGATCATACTACCTGCAGCCTTCATATTGTAGTGAAAATGTTACAGATAACCCATCTTCTGAAGCAAAGCATGCACATGTGCGTAGGTTAGTACCTGGTGCACACAGTCTTCTATGTTATGTAGAAATTGTCATGCAGAGACGATTTTATCTAATAACTAAGGGCTGCTTACAATATTTAGTATGTATTGTATTGTATTGCAAATGTATTTATATAGCGCTTACTACCCCTGATGAGGCATCTAATCGCTTTTGGCGAGTAGCACACTACTCCATAACCAAAAAAGGATTAGTGGTGAATTAGTATAGGAAAATATAAATTAGTTTGACCTGCAGACATGTGAGTCTGTTAGTTGTATTGACAAGGATATCATTATAGTAGGAGGAAGTGTGGGATGAGTAAAGAAGAGATAGAGGGGTGAAGGCTCTTTAGAAGTGGGAAAACCTTAGATATTCACTGAACAATCAAAGGTTAGAGGGACATTTTAGTTAGGCTCAGATTTCACTCATACAAAACCAGTGACATTCAGGAGTTATAGTTACCTAAGCTAACTTAAAGCTTACAATCCCACAATAAACTGATTATAACCTCACATATTAAATCACTCATCACATGGTCAGTGACATCACTGATAACATCTCAAATGGCATCACTGATGACATCATCCACAGAACCCCTCACACATCCACTCACAGACTCATACCCACCCTTAGCCACTAGCCCTAGATTATGTAGAATATTTGCCCTGTTGGAAATTTTTTTTGCAGAACAACAAAACTTGTGTGCAACTTGCTGTACCGTGCACTCAGAGTTACTCTTCAATACAAAGATTTATAATCCGCAAAGCTCCTATGATGCATTAGGAGCACATATGTTTTGCAAAAACGTTCACCCATTAGCTGGGTCCCGGCTGTACAAAATTAGGTAGGCAAGTAATATGTTTCTTACCTGCCACTATGTAAACTATAAAACAAACTAGCACACTCATTTGATGATGTCATCAGTGATGTCATCAATGATGCCATTTGAGATGTCATCAGTGGTGTCATAAATCATTTCATAGATCATGTCATTAGTGATGTCATATGTGAGGTCGTAAGCAGTGCATGGCTGGTGCGCAAGTTATAGTTAGTGCTGCTAACTATAACTGGAGAATTTCTGTGTTTTTTTTGTTCAAAATGTTAATGTAGTCATTGACAAATTCACCTAACTATAACGTTACTTTAACCTTAGTTTTTTTCAGTGAATTTCTATGTTTTCTTAACATATACAGTAATATTAAACTACCATACACAAATGCAACCCACTGGCGGCCCTTGGCCTGTGGCCAGGTCCTTCGGCCAGCCCCTCCTCCATACAGCCAACCCCAAACTGCGTCCGGCCTTTGGCCATGTACAGTGGGGGCTCGGCCATAGGACCTGGCCCTGGGGACCCCTTGCCCCAGGGCTACTTGTTTCTCTCTCAAATGACGGGAGTGCGTAAAGGAATGTGTGAATAGTAGGGTGCTTGGGAGTGCCTGGTCTCTCCTTTCAGACCTCTAGCTCAAATGACAGGTGTGCTTATAAGTGAGTGGTGAGGGACTGGCCTCTCCTTTCAGATCTCTCTCTCAAATGACGGGTGAGCGTAGTAGGGTGTGTGTATGGATGGGGCTCTCCTTTGAGACCCCTCTTTTGGGTGATGGGTGTGCATAGTAGGTTATGTGGAGGAACTGACCTCTCCATTGACACCTCTTTCTCAAAAGGTGAGTGTGCGTAGTAGTGAATGGAGAGGGACTGGCCACTCCTTTAACACCTCTCTCTCAAATGACAGCTGTGCATAGTAGGGTGTGTGGATGGACAGGCCTTTCCTTTCAGACTTCTCTCTCTGAAGATAGGTGTGAGTAGTAGGGTGTGTGGATAGACTGGCCTCTCCTTTTAGACTCCTCTCTAAAATTACAGATGTCCCTAGGAGGGTACGAGGATTGACTTACCTCTCTACTGAGACCCCTCTATTGTATGATGGCTGTGCATAGTAGAGTATGTGAAGAGTCTTATCTCTGCTCAGACCTCTTCTAAAGCTGATGGGTGTAAATAGTTGAGTCAATAAACAGCCTCTCCAACAAGCCTCCTTCCTACAGTAACAAGTCTACATAATAGACTGCATTCAAAGATCACTTACTCTTTCCTATTTTTCACGATTCAGAGAGAAGCACCTGAGATTGTCATTTAAAAAAAAATGAATTAACCTTCTACTCATCACAGTACTTATCTCTTATACACTTCCTCTCAATAACAAGGGGAACAATATGCATTCCTACTAATATTGAGACATCACCTACTCATTTTTACCATTCATGATCCCGAAAAAAGTACCACAAGATCATAAATTTAAAAAAAAAAACAATATACATTTATTTTTGTCACAGTAGTTACCCTAGACACCTCCTCTCTAAATCTAGGGGGAGAGCATGTCTTTCTATTACTCCTTTATATAGCTTTTTTACTTCATGCCCACACCACCTCCAATGTTTTACAGTAAACTGTAATGGCGTCCATTTCATTTCTAAGATTCCAACAGTCAGCCAAACAGAGAGCTCGCTCTCTAGAAACTCACGGGAGCCATTCACGTCTGCTAGATCCTGAAGGCTCATGGAACAAACAAGCCTCTCAACAAATCGAGGGCCTCCGTTTTTGATTTTGTACTCTCGCTGGACTCCTGTGAGACTCTCCGGAACCAAAGTGCCAAAATACACAATTATTTTTCACCCTTAATTTCTCTAAAACTACTGAGCAAATGTACTCCAAATCACAACAAGCACAATCTGCAGAGCAACATATAGCTTCCTGCGAGTTTGGTGTTTTTCCATTCTGCAGTTTTTGCTGTAGTCCGTCCTAAACATGTCGATGGAAAATGTATGGGGCTTTTGTGTTTTAGGCCCCCCATTTTTCTTAGCTCCCGCTTGATGGATCACCTCAAAACCTTCCATTCACAAAGTAGTCAAAACGTAGCACCTTTTCGGACAGTTTTGTGGAGATTCGTCAAATGGGGCCAAAGTTACTAGCAACACAAAAAAAACTTTTTCTGTGGAAAAGCAATTCTAACTATAACTACCTAGTATACCTCTAGGTAGTATATATCTATATATAGCTAGATGGCTAGATAGATAGATAGATAGATAGATAGATAGATAGATAGATAGATAGATAGATAGATAGATAGATAGATAGATAGATAGATAGATAGATAGATAGATAGATAGATAGATAGATAGATAGATAGATAGATAGATAGATAGATAGATAGATAGATAGATAGATAGATAGATAGATAGATAGACATAATGTAATTAGGGAGATCTCCCAAAACTCCTAAATTGTTGTTGCTTTACTACCCTATTCCCTTATCAACCCCTAAACCTTACCCCCTATACCATTACCCACCAATACACCATAAAATCCCTTACCATCCAATACCCTTATACACTTACCTGATACATATTTACCATATTGTTGTAAAGGCATTTGTGGTACAGTAATATGCCGGGTAGACCCAGTGTGGTAAAAGGCCTTGCGTGGTAAAGAATGCATGGTAAAGGTATTGCATGGTAATTGGAGCATTGTAAATGCTGTTTCGTCTCCAACTGAGGTCACTAAAAAGAACGCCTATTATTTTAAAAACACTACACTTTGACTCAAAATACTCCTGAGCCCCAGTCACTCTCCTGAATATGCAAAATCGTCTATGGAACAATGCTGACTACAATTCTCTCTGCTGTCTTCAAAGCTGAAGCCAATATCTCCCTGTAGAATGAAAGGAAAATCATGGTTTAAACACCTGATGAAAACCTTCAGTATTTCAATGCAATCTTCAGTCTGTTTCTCTAGAAACAGAAACAGAAGAAGAAAACCTCAGCACACAACATCACTCAAGTAGCCTTCTGCAAGGCCTTCCACCACCACAACTTCGTAGAGACGCAGCCTTCCTACCCATCAGAGCATCACTCTTCCTCCTGTCTCAGCCAAACCTTTAACAGACTTATTCTCGGCCTTTAACCTACTCAACTCAACTTAAACTATCTGGTTCTTTAAAATGTTACCTGCAGTCCCCCTGGCAACTACATTCTTGCAGTCAAAAAGGTCCTGACCTCAGCTAAAATGTATCATACAATACAAGAGGCAACACGTATCAACTGCCCTCCTCCAACGAACCAAATTTCTTTATTATACACTCCACTCTCTTTGAATATATAATCTGTCTGATTATCTCTAGCACACCAGACTCCTCTAATCAAAAGACCTCTCAAACCTCCTCACATAAAGCTTCATACTAACTCTGACAAGATTTAGTAGGACAGTCCAGTCTTACATGATATAGATTCCCTTCTTGTCTTGTCAAAATAAACATCCTCTCAGCAGACCTGAATGAAACAAGGTACATTTATCATACCTTTACTCACAGCATCACCCCGCTAAGACTCTGATGCTTTTTAAAAGCTCCATGAAACAAAACACCACCTCAGCACAAGATAAACTTTTCTAGTCTGACTGAAATCAACATAATCTTTCTTCTTGAAGAAAATAACCCACAAATCCCTCACAATCACTCTAAAGAAGCATCCAATATTCCTTCCATCATGGGTCAAAGAAACAAAAAGAATCAACCAGCAACTCCAGAAGATGCAACCTGAATAACCTCAGATGATTCACACCTCGGCCACTTCTTGCTCCTTCACCAGTCCTCAGTCAAATGCCTATTGCACAACTGAAATTCTCCAAAACTGGAAAAAGAGATCGCAGTTGTTATGTATCACTGACAATAACTTAAATCTTTGATTTACCTCACAGAGATATAGCTAAATGAGGATTCCCAATATGCCTTTGTACTCCTGCCCCCACAGGAATACTCAATCATCTGCCTTGACCAAACTAAGAAATTAGGTGTTGGAGTGGCAATCATCCACAAAAACTCAGAGCAGTGGAACAAAAATGGTACCTAAACCTCTCAGTACTAAACTTGAAAAACATACATAAAGAGAGCAAAATTAGATTGCTGATCAGCACCACAAATTGACATAAAAAGCCATTCGAGGTATTTAAATAACCCACATATCCCCCATCGATTTGCCTAGCCAAGTACAATTGCAAGAACTCTTCTTTCAAGCAAAAATTGGCAAATTAAAGCCTCTCAATCACTGGCTCCTACCTCTCCAATCACTTTGACCATATCCAGAAATCCTGATCAAATTCAACAAAATCAAACAACCACAGCTGTACAGCCTGCAAAGATATCAACAATTATGAGCAGGTATCGAATCTACTCTTCATAACCAAGGCTCTTGAAAGCTGTATCCAAAATGCAATCTAAAACAATTAATTGTTGTAATTGTCTAAAGCAACCTTCCTGATGACTCCCAGCCAGTCTGTTTATCTGGTTGTAGCACAGAGACCTCCTATTCTTAAAACTGCCCCTGATGCGCTCTTTATTCTGGACAAAGGAGACTCTTGGCTCATCATTCTCTACAGTCTATCTGTGGTTCCAACATTCTCAACCATCCCATTCACCTGAACATTCAAGATGGAAGGATGGGCATAAGATCAGTGGTTCTCAGTGTTTCTCTTCATACCCAGGCAACCACTTCTGATCCACAAAATTCAAAAACACCATATCCAACCCACTCCTGTTCAACAAGCTATATATGTAAACTTTGGTTGTCTTGATAAAAACATCAACATTCCCTATTACTTCTACATGAACAATGCTAGGCTATACCTAAAGTGTCCTCCCCAAGAGACAACTAGTCTCCTGCTCTCAACCTGGAAAGGGTACATGCTTTGAATACCCACTGCCATCTCAAACTGCCCATTCAAACGTGGACTTCTTATTGAAAAAGGTATACTCCTGAAAATTAGACTTAGAATAAAAACCTCCTCTCCGCTGAAGACTACAAACAAGTTGTCCATTGTTACTGCTATCCATAATAGCCCATTGCAACTCTTGGCTTACAGGCATCACAGATCTTCATCTAGTCCCCTTGAAAGCTATTTTCAATTCAGGTGTGAGATTGGTCTCAGGCACCAGGAACTCTGGCCAAATGAGACTTCCATTGGCTCTCATTTGAAGCTAGAATAACCTTAACACTTGCCTGAATTAATCACATACTGTTACACTTGTAAAACTCCAAGTTAACTGTGAAAGATATGTGTCATCCCTGACGGGCAACATCAGCTGTGCAGTACCTATTTCTTTCTCTTGGAGCTGCTTCTATGCATAAATAAGAGGAACCACGAGCAATCAGTCACTGGACCTGCACCTAGGCTATGGAACTTTATTCCACCCAGTTTCTGGACAAATCCATCCGTTGTAATCTTTAAAACTGAGATGAAAAAATACCTTTCGTGATTCACCTCTCAAACTAACTGACGTACGACTCTCAGATACTACTCCCATGGCTTAAATCCTCATCATGTCTTCAATACTTCCCCTCGATTGTTTTTGTGAATAGGAATCATGTGAATCTCATTATATGGATAATGCTTAACTTGAAAATCGAAGGGATATATTCTCACGAATGTGCAATAATCATCACCAAAATCGGTTAACACAATGTTTCATATCGCCATCTATTGCTGGAAAATAACTCTGACTTAACATCATATTCACAACACGGTGGTAACATGCGATAGTTTTCTGATAACGCGTGAAATGTCTGCGATAAAGTCACCGGGATGGCAATAAAAATCTAAACCCCAACGTGAAAAAAGTTGCGTTGGGCCACACCGCTATAAAAAAAATCTGTGATAATCTTCGCCAGGCCTGCAGTTCACACACGTCAGGTGGGAAAAATCACAATTAAAGTGGAGAAAAAAGGAAAAAAAAAACAATTGTGAATCACAATGAAGGGATGCCGGAGCAAGCACAGAGGACAACCAGAACCCCATTACCCCCACAGAGGACCAGCCCAGGACCTCAGGGTCAGGGAAGGGCAAGGACAAGAAGAAGAGGAAGACGAGGTTCAGTCCGCAGGAAAACAGGATCCTGGTAACCAAGGTGATAGAACACCATCAACTTCTGTTTGTCACCTCCACTGTGTCATTGGCAAATAAAAATGGAATATGGCAGTCCATCGTGGACAAAGTGAATGTAGTCTGAGTGCTGAGGAGGACAATGGAAGCGGTCAAGAGGCGCTAGAATGATGTGGAGCACAAAACCAAGTAGAAACTTGCCAACAACCAGAAGGCATCAATGCAGACTGGAGGTGGGAGTCCAGCGCCACAGGAGGAGCTGGATGAGATGGAGGAAATGGTGTCCACAGTCATTAGTGTGGAGATGGTGGCAGGAATTGGGGGAACGGACACTGCTCAACATGACCTGACACAACAGCAACAGGGTGAGTAATGACCAGGGACTGGGAGGACGGGGGAGATGGGCACAATGGCACAAATACACAATTAGGTACAGCACAGTGCACACCCACAATGACTCTGGAGCATGTTTCTGATCCCCTTGGTACACTGCAGCACACCAAGAATAAGCAAGTAGGCCCCGTCGACTATGTGCCCAGAGGGGGCTCTTCCCACACACCACCGATCTCACAACCAACCCATGCACATGTCCTAAACCCAGCAAAGTGGCATGTCTGTGAACAACACTGACAATGCAAGCGACACTGAATGACGAATAGCATTGCTGCAGTTAAAATATCAGGAAATGTTGCACGCCACAACCCTGAGGTGGCTGAGTGTGGACCACATCTGTAAAGGAGCAGGTCACACTCAGACACATCCATGTGCACAAACAACCCCTGTTGTCAACAACACATCTGCGGACAAACCATGCCCCAGACTCACAACTCCCACCAAGAGCTCAATGTACCCAAGTCTGCAACATCTCAGCACTGTATAAGCACAGATGTCAAAGGCACACTGCCTGAAAGGGAAAAGGGGCAGATAAATAAGAGCTGCAGGGGCGACTCTCCCAAAATGCAACACACACACATAACATGCAGAGCTCATCAACATCGACAACAATGTGGTACAAACCACAACACGTTCACATCAGAACAGATGACACAACTGGTGCTGCTTGTGTGTAGAAACTGGCCAATCACATTTGGCATAGCAGGGAAATGTGAGTTGATAATGTACAAGTACAAACACACATCAGTGCTGTTGTCGAAATGTCCACTGTCCCGCAACAAATAGGCAGCACCTCCCAGACCGTCACAATGTACATTGTCATGCAGTCTGTATGTAAACATGTACAATGCGTCAACATACATGTGAACACAATGTTAAACTGCATCTCCCCTTCACATTGCAGAGGGAGAATCAACACTTCCTGCAGATCAGACCCAACAACTCTTCACTGATGATGAAGAGGACCTCACCACCTTCGACCCCGATGCACTCCAACAGCTCATGGACAGCCTTGGCATCCCACCTCCAGGAGCAGGGCAGCCCAGCTGCATCAAGGAGACCCCACCCTCTGCACAGACCACACAGCAGGCAGCACCCACCTCCACGGCTACCTCCCAGGACCCCCACGAATAACACATGGCCTTCCAACACTGTGTGTTGGGGTGCCAGGAGAAGATGGCTGAACAGGTACGGGTGGGGTAGATGCCATACATGGGTGTCTAAGTCCCATAAGGGACACCTCATAGTCCCTAACGGACACCCACAGTCTGCTCCATGCTCACCAACAATCTATGACTGACATCGCTGGAGTCCTGTCTCGGAGACAAGAACAACTGTCTAGTCAGAGTGGCTCCAGCGATGTCACCCGGGAGTTGGGACACGTGCGGAGGATCATGAAGAACATGGAGCGGACGCAGGTGGAAGAGCGGCTGCCACGGCTGCACACCAGTGAGAGGTAGCTGGGTTCTTCAATGCCCTGCATTGCTGCCAGAAGGCCTGGCGCGGATGAATGCTGCTGCTACCACTCCATCCACATCTCCGCCCCCTGAAGTGTCAGTGCCACACAGTGCAGCGGACATACCACCTCCGGCCCGATGTGTCACTGCCACACAGTGCTGGAGACAGAACACCACCACCCACATGTGAGGCACATGAAACAGCAGTGAATGAAGATGCGGATGAATCTGCCTTACTGGTAAGAAGGAAGCAGTAGCATTCATCTCCGCTATATGGCCTGTTTCTGCTTGTTGCTGCCCTCTGCATCATCACCTTCCACTGTCCCCGATACACTCTGCAACACTAGCCTTTGACTTCGACATGGACTGCCATATTCTGTTTGGTTACCAATGAGACAGCAATCAGACTGCAGACTGAACTCTTCCTCTTC
This sequence comes from Lissotriton vulgaris, assembly GCF_964263255.1. Classification (NCBI taxonomy): domain Eukaryota; kingdom Metazoa; phylum Chordata; class Amphibia; order Caudata; family Salamandridae; genus Lissotriton; species Lissotriton vulgaris. The sequence continues at coordinate 356,922,306 of NC_141685.1, read as the reverse complement.
CGATGAACTTGTCATTCTCCAAAGGACTCTGGCTGGCCCTCGACGGGGCAAAAATGTAAAGTGGGGTTTTCATGGCCCAGTACTGTTCCAGCTAAAACACTCCACTGAATGTGCATTAAACATTCATATTTACACAGATGTGTCATGTCTATGATCATTCAAGTGCGCAATATGGATAAATGTAGGGTCAGTGATTGCCCCTTACATCCATGTTGCTCATGTTGTGGGACTTCAGTTACAGGGTGCAACATTACCAATTGCGGTCTGGGTGGCGACAACACTACAACACAGACACACGCATTAGTTACTTCCTTGTCCAGCCCAGGACAGAACCATGCCCAGAGCCCCGGGGTCATTATTCACACCTCTACGCTGGACTGGCATACGCCAGGCCAGCCCACTCAGCTTACGCTTACAGGGAACGAAGACAATGCTACATGTCCCAGGACTTCCCTGTATTGACCTGCTAATCACAGGTCTAGTTGTCAGCATGCCACTGCCACTCCCTGAGGGCTGGTTTACACCCACACCACACCCATCCAGCACAGGCTTCACAGGACATGTGATCCTGCCAATAGACAGGGCCAGGTGCACATGCTCAAGGCCATTTCCACTGTCTATCTGGGTGTATCCATGTGGTTATTATTTATGCATGAAGGCCTAGGGCCCTACCACATCACATTCCCTACTGCCTGAAGTGACATCATGGCGGTCGCACCACGATACTCAATCGTAAAGGGCCCATGACTTGAGGTGCACAGAGTTGGTGGCAGCCGAGGCACTTTGGCAGACACGGGCCTCCTGCCACGTGGCGATGACTTAAGGTGCACTGAGTTAGTGGCATCAGAGCTGAGCAGGTGTGCAGCCTGCGATGATGCGTTGGCCTCAATACGCTGTCCTGGCATTCCAGGTTTGATTTGAATTGTGATCCCAGCTGGACCGCAGTGTGCGCCAAAGACAGCAGGCTGCACAGACATGACTACACGGCACGGTGCAGCAGGGTGCGCTGGGGGCCTGTGGCGTGGAATCCAGCGACCGCTGACTAGGTAGCATGGCACATGGTGGGCCCTCCTGGAGACATGCCGGTGGTGGCAGGTGAGCATTGAGGTCTGGCTGCACAGGGTTGGGCAGTCATCGCTGGACGGCAGACCAGTCTGGGGACCAGGGCTGGGGTGTTTGCGGAATTTGCAGGAATCATGCACACTGCCTGGGATGTTTGTGACGACATTGGTGAACAGGCCCCGGTGGTCCAGTTCTGCTTGCAAATTGTTGGAATGTATGTGGTTTCTGTTTCAGTAATTGTGTGCAGTGTTGGCAGGGGGCACAAGTAGTACACGTGTGCTGTCAATTGGCACCAGCACGTGCGGGAAGCCTGCTATGGCGTAGTTCCCTTGCTTGGTCCCCAGCTGTTCCTGCATAGTGTGGGTGAAGTGAAGGTGCAGGGGTATCAAGCTGATACAAACCGTGATGCTTACAGGTGTGATAAATCCTGCCTAATGAGACCACAACAGAAGTTCGTGTGGTTGTAACCTGCCTTTACTTACTACGAAGGTTACGACAACACAAACTACTGTTACGGTCTTTTCGTGCAGGATTTATCATACCTGTAAGCATTACGGTTTGTCCAAGTGCAATACACTGTAACAGTTTACGTTTGTGAACATACGGATGTTTGGCCATTGTTACCATTTATCCTACGGGTTTCTAAATACAGACTTTTGGAATATGGAATTGTATTTTAGATTTCACAGATGATATGCAATTAATTGGATCCACAAGTAGCCTTGATGAAGTTCCCCGTTTGGAATGGAACTCTTTGGCTGATGTTTTTCTAATAAAGTACTGTTTTTCCACTGTTGACTACTGCACTTCATCACCTGGCGCACCCTTTTCAGAAACCACAATCTTGGATCTGGAGCACAGAGGTCCCAGGGGTTGGTGTTGGTTGCGCAGGAACACTACAAATTGGGACTAGCATGTGGTGCGGATAAGGGGGTCGGGTGTTGCTTTTGTGAACATGCATCCAAGACAAGTGGAGGAAGTTTGATAGGGCTGGCTGTGAGACTCCTCCGACTCTGGCAGTTGTTGGTTGGAAGGTACCAGAGGCCAACAGGTGCAGTATAGCCAGCAGCTTTGTCTGCAGAGGGATGTTGGTGGTCTGTTGTGTTGGTACCGTCAGCCTGTGGGCAATCTGGGTCAGGACGCGGAGGATGGTTGTCCTTTTGAGCCTGTAGTGGGCAATGACATCCTCTGGTGTTTAGTCTCTGAGGCTTGTGCGTTTTCGGGAGGTCCACTGTCTTGTTCTGTGCTGCCCCAGTGGTAATCCGGAGGGGGTCCCGGGGGTTGTGACGGTGGGTGTTGTGGCCCCCTGGGGTCCCCAAGCTGCATGATCATTTGCTCCATGGCATCTGTAGGTCTTCAGATGTGGCTCCGGGCTGGGTTCCCTTTCGTACTGCAGGTAGTCGTCCTGCTTAACACCAGTAAAAGGCAGGTGTTAAATCCCTGCGCCTTATCGCCTGTTTTTATATCGCATTGTAGATCCGGCCGGTCGTTGAGAATATCCCAAAGTGGTGTTTTTGCGTGTTTTTGTACGGGAACGCATACTCTGCATATCATTAGCGTTAGTTGTTGCTCTCATCCGTGGCAATGTTTTTTGCGGAAGTTATCACTGGAAAACTTGCGATATCGACAGTTTGCACCAGCTTGGGAATGGGGTGATAATTCTTTCGCCACCTATTCGGCTATAAGTCCTTGAGAATATGCCCCTAAATTGTTCTTTAAACAGAGTTAAACTCTATGTAATATGCACAAGAAGCGCTCAAGATTTGCGTAATTTTCATTTGTTTGCAATGTAAAATTTACTGAATATTACATGAAATTAGAGGTAATTAGGCATAATGAAAATTCGTCATTTAGCACTCTATTATAGTACGATGCGCCTCACGTTCATTTTTGATGCGATGACGCATTTCATGCTAAAAGTAACTTGAAAAGCAAGTTTGTTCTAAACAATAACCACTTACATTCTAGTTTTTCGCGTTGCTCTTGCAGTGTAATTATCCAACGGGACTTAATGCCATACTTTCAGGAATTTTGCGTAACAAGAGGGATGTGAAATTCCCGAAATTATTCCAACTATGTCGGCATAATTTGAACTTTACACCAGGCCATATGACATACTTTTCAACCTTTTCACACTTTGTTGTTATGTCTCAGAACCCCAACCAGATCATAATATAATTGAACCCGCCGTGTTTATATAAATAGATACCTTGATTCTCTGGGAAACAATTTGCCACCCTTTCAGATTTAGATCGCACTGTACAAAACCACAAAAAACAAAGTTCATTGAATACATAGTTGCAAAATATCATACTGCTTGGCTTGGAACCATTTCCAACAGCCCAACAAGCAAACTTAAATGCTCCCCATTGATTTAAGTGGGATCACACTACCTGAAAATCGCCCTCATCCTCCAAAAAATGTTTACCTCTTTTAACTTTCACAGGGTAGCTGTGCAGACATGTTATGGTATCAGCCTGGACACTCAAAAGGTACAGCTATTCACCAAATGGATAAAATAATAGCAAACAATTCAGTAAAAAAAAGGAAATGGATGAAAACAGCGATCCACACCTGCAACAAACATGATAAGTTCCACCACAAAAGTATATCCCCAATCAGCAGGAGACTACATTTTTGTCCTTTTTGGGTCCAGATGGGTAGGACAGAAGACTCCAGTGTAAAGTAATAGCCCAAGTACCATTGTCACACAAGCCCAAGGAATAATAAGCGAAGCATTGGCCTTTGGTGACTCACAAGCCTGAATTTGCTATATTTCCACCAAGTGGAACCGCACACCTACTCACCCTCAAGTCTGCAGACCATCTCCAACCATGCATATTCGAAACCATCACAAAATATATTCTGTATGATCTTAATCAATCAAGTGGAGGGTTTAATTTACTTGATTAGAGTAGATCAAACCAGTAAAATCAAATGTTTACAAACTATATGGCAACATGCACTATAATTCCAAGATGTACCATGAACCGTTCTGTGGAATGATTTGTCAGAAAAAAGGGACAGCATTAAAAACATCCACATTTAAATACAAAATGATGCGCATGTGTAGAGCTACCATAAGCTTTTCTCTGAGGTATGTAGTACAGAAGTGGAATCAATAGAATATGTTTAAAAAGAGGAGACAAATGGCCTGAAATGGTATGGTAAAATCTGATTTTGAGATTGTAAAAGGTTTTCGATAACAGAAAAGGATGCTGTGGACAGAGGACAAATAGGTTCAATTAATCAAGATGAGATAACTGTTCTGAGAAAAATGTATCCGACAATCACTACCACTTACTTTAGTATACAACAGTGTGGTATTGCCTCCTAGGTGTCGAATTGTCTTTTTTGATGATGCAACAAAAAATACAAGAGATTTCATTGTTCTTTTTTTGTGCAGTTATCAATCTATGCAATGGGCAATAATGATGTGCTTGGGGGAACCCAAAATGTCTTATGGCTTATGGGTTTTTTTTGTTGCCATTGTTAATGTTGCCTTCTTAGATTCCTGCATAGGTATAGCCATGTTCTAAGAATTTTTATTCTAAATAGATCAGAAAGTAAAACATTACATACATAAGTGTTCTGTATTGTTCTTTAATAAGCTACAGAGACCTGTGATGTGGTATTACATTTGGTGCCTGCTAGGATAATCGTTTTATGGGGTGAGAAGTGGGGAACTTGCTTGGAAAGTGAAGTATGAGCAATATACAAAACATATTTTCCTCTGGTTTTGATGGAATAATGATTTACCCATTATATGATAAATGCTAATGCTGCAAGAAAGAATGCTTGAAATTTGGAATAACAACGCCTATAACTCAGATTTTAAATTAAAATAATATTTGTTTCTGCACTATTATCATATGCCATAAAAGCACAGTTATCTTAAATACACTACAATACATTATAAAAACAGTTTATAACATTACAATATACATCCAAGGCTCGATTGTAAGCTAACAATATGGTATGAAAATGAATACAACATTCTTTTCCTAAAGTGTATTGCTTTGCAGATATAAGAAACAACATTAAAATATATATATGGCATAGGACTCCATAGTACACAACAAACACATGGCAGCTTTGTGATTCCTAATATGGTATGCAATAAAAATGGGTTTTGGAAAGAGCTTCCTTAAGTCCAGATAAAACTGACAAAAAAGCACAATGTGCAGAGTGCTCTGTTTTGAGGTTCCGCCACACGAGCACTGATTAATATTGGAAAAGGAAACCAGGTGGTGTGCAGTGTTGAACCCCATTCTGGTCAAGACAAAACAATGTTGCATATATGTCACCCAGGCCAAATGAGATTGAAAGCCCTCGAGTAAAGCATAAGACATATATGTAAGTAACTACTGTTTGTTTAATCTCATCAGCAGAAGCTCTCTTTCTTGCCCTTACATCGTACAAAATAGCCTTCATCACCAATTTCTCGAGCGTTAGGATCCTAGCCACGTCGTGAAGCACAGAAAAAACAAATATCGACCTAAGAAAATCATTAATGAAGGACAGCCACAGGAAATTGAGAGTAAAATCTAATTTAGACAATCCCGTATGATTGTCTTTGTAAATTCGGTCACTGATTTAAACCATATTGAGCTTTACAAAGAAATAGGTTTAAGCAGAGTATATCTTCCAGATGGCTCAGTCCTACTGCCCTATTTGTAATGGTAGACGATGCAGAGGGAGGGGTACACAACAGACACCTTAAAAAGGCATCTTTCTCAGCCTGTAAAGGGTTACTAGGCGTGTGAACCCACAAACCCTGCCATAGGTGTCATAGGTGGCAGGAGCAAACACCCACACTTTAATGATGGTAATCATCTCCTTGATGGGTCGACAACAAAGTTTGCCAGAGAATCTAGAAAACTTGGCCCTCACAGACTCTTTTCATCTTCATCCACAAATTCTGTATGTGTTCAACCCAGGAATCATTTCCATAAAAAAGGATGTCCAAATAGCAAAAGATTTTGACCTCAGTTATTGGTATGTCCTCTAAATAAAACGATCTTACATTCTATGAGGTTTTCCCACAAGTTAGTATAAATGGATTTATTAAGCTTTAATTTCTTAGAATCCATTCATCTCTGCAACCGGACGGTGGTCTTTCACAATAGAAGTGCGTCATCTGCATAGAGTAGCACAGGTACTGGACAACCAGCAACAATTGGCACATCGGCCTGCAAGGGCCGAAGAGTATCATCAACCCCATTTATTTTTATTTATTTTTGTTTAATTTTGAAGTACATGAGACAAAAAAAGGAAAATAAGAGCAAAGGGAAAAGCAATCATAAATATATAAAGCATATTATAAAATATCAGTCATCAAATAGCAAAGTGGTGTACTATGAGCATAACGATGGAGAGAAAGAAAGAAGGACAAGAAGGGAAAGAAGAAGAAAGGAAAGAGAAAAGAAGAAAAGAACTAGTGTAAGGGAGTACATATAGAAAGATATGTTGTAAAAGGTAGCCAAAGAAGATCAGATTTAATTTTTTGAGAGAGAGAGAGATGGAGGAAACATTAGCATATCTATGCTCATCACAAATAAAATTCCACAAAGTTAATGAAGATATTTTAGAATTATCTTTCCAGGATGATAAAATAACTTTAAAAGCTAATGCAATGAAAAGGTCAAATAACATGGAAACAGAAATAGAGTCATTAACATCAGGTGAAGAAGAACCTAGAAAAACATTTTGAAACGATAATGTAAGATCACATTTAAATAGTTTCATGCAAATAGGCCAAACAGATTTCCTAAAGGTTAATACATTTGAACATTCATAGAGTAGATGTCTCAGTGTGCCAGTGTCATTGAACAGGACCAGCATAATGTGGAAGAAGATGGGAAAACCTAGCGATAGAAACAGGAGTAATAACAGCTCTATTGTAAAGAAAATACAAAGACTGAGTTATACGTGCAGCAGCAGAAACTTTGAATACCTTAGACCATAATTTATCCCAAGTCACAATAGAAAAAGAAACGGACAAGTCAGTGTCCCATGCAGTTTCAATAGGGGATTTAGGCCTTTCAGTAACATTTGATAACAATAACTTATATACAAGAGCAGCTTTGGGCCTGTGTGTTGGAAATAAAAGAAATAAGGGTGAGGGCGGGGTAAGAGATGGTGTATCAGTTGGAAGGTCAAAAGTAGGTAATTGTGATTGTAAGGCATTTGAAATTATGGTATACTCATTGATACAAGAAGCAGGTAGTTGATAGTGTGCTTGTAGAGCAGGAAATGAAATAACATAATTTTCATGAAATAATTGGTGTACAAAGATAATTCCATTCTCCTTCCAATATTTGTATTGGAATGATTTACCTTTATATTTAAGAAACGTGTTATACCATATTGTAGAGATTAAAAACATTGAAATGGAGTTAAACCATTAGAAAATGTATTATATAAGAGACTCTGGGAATATTTTAAAATAGGTTTATTTAACATGAAAGTACTGTTAGACATAAAAATTACATTCTGAAAAGAAAAGTCTTTTAGTAAGGAGCGTTCAAAAATAATCCATCTGGGAATAGGGGTTTCAGCAAAATCATAGGATAAAGCAAAGGATTGCTTAATCAAAAAAGCAGAGTGATAAGCTTTAAAGTTTGGAAATCGTACACCACCCTCAATCTTAGGGTGAATACTTTTGGAAAGAGCAATTCATGGATGTTTATTGTTCCATAAAATTTTTATACAAGTGGTGTTAATTGGAGGAAAATAGGAGATGGGAATCTGAATAGGCAACATAGATAATGTGTAGAGAACATGAGGCACAATCATCATTTTAATAGTATCCAACCTACCCCACCAGGAAAGATATAGGGGAGACCAAGTGAGAAGGAGTGATTGGATTTTAGTATGTAACACACTAAAAGTGTATTTAATTTTGTTAAACAAAGCGGCGGAAAACCAAATACCTTCAATACAACCATACCTCACCTACAATACCACGAGTTACGAACGACATCTCCTCGTAAGGTTTAGGATGAATTCATTTCATAGATTGGTTACACACCCTACAAGAAACAATTGGGCAAAAGCACTTCCCCCCTGTCCATGTGATGGTCACTCGCTGCAAACTACTTCCCATATTTTATTTTTTTGTATATTTTACTATAACCTTCGAAAAAAATGGCTTGTACCTTTTCTAAGGACTACTGGTTTTAAACAATATCGGCCAGCATTGCTGTTTTTACAATTGCTACAAGGTGAACGTTTGGTTTTCCTAGTGGTAAACTTTCTTAAATCTGTTGTTCGCCATCGCTTAACCCTTGAGCAATCACTAGAACAAACTGAAACCCTAATTTTATAGATTTAACAAATAATGCTTAGATATTTAAGTTCAATTTGCAGGTTGCCAATCAAATTATATTTTTTAGCTTGTAAATAATGTATTTTAAATGTATAAATAATGTTTAATTGATAATTTGTATTTATGAAACATGTATATTTGTAATGTATGCTTTTATGGTTTACAACCAAAATCGAATAAAGAAAAAAGAAAAAGAAAAAAAAAGAAAGAAAAAAAACTTGAACTATATTGAACTTGAACTTGATTTTGGTGGGACTCCAAGCAAAATTAGTATCATAAAATATAAATTGGTAACATATGGAGTTTAAAGGTAGAACTTCTGTCTTTGAAAGGTTTAGTTTATAACCAGAGATACTTGAATATAATCAAACCACATCCAAAAAGGGCGGAAGGGAGTCAATGGGGTTTGACATGTATATTAATATATCATCAGCATATGCAGATATTTTGGTTTCCATGGAGTTATAGGTAAAACCAGAAATATGTGAATTAACACGGATATGCTCCAGGAAAGGTTCAAGGCATAAAACAAATAATAAAGGTGAGAAAGGGCAGCCCTCTCTTGTATCTCTGGGTAGGGAAAAATTAAACAAAAATACAGGCTCAAGGGCATGAGTATCATAATTTAATATAAGAAATAAAAGTAGGTCCAAAACCAAACCATTGTAGAGTTTTAAACAAAAATTGCCAATTTATACGATCAAAGGCCTTTTCGGCATCCAAAGATAGTGCTGCAACCGGAGATTTGTACTTTTTACCATTTGAAATAATATTTGCAAACATTCGGGCATTGTCTGATGCTAACCTCCCCTTCACAAATCCAACTTGGTCAGTTTTAACCAATAGAGGAATAACGGATTCAAGTCGGGAAGCATGAATCTTGGCAAATATTTTCCAATCATAATTTATTAAAGATATAGGGCGTACATTTTTACAATGGGAATGGTCTTTATCTGGTTTAGGAAATACAATAATGAAAGCGTCCATGAAAGAGCCTGAAGCTTTAGCATCCGCAATAAAGGAATTAAAAAGTGTCAAAAGTTGAGGAACAAAAATGGATTTAAAGGTGGTGTAAAATTCAACAGGGAGACCATCGGGACCTGGAGATTTTGATTTTTTTAAAGAGTTAATAGCGTTAGTTACCTCTTGAGCCATGACCTCTCTTTCTAATGCAATAAATTCATCAGGGTGAAAAGGGGGAGAGGGAAGGCCCGAGAAAAAGGTATCTAAAGTTTGATTAGTGGGAAATGTATCATCAGAAGAAAGAGATCGATAATATTCATGAAAAACTTCAGCAATATCTTCGTCTGACGACATAATTGTTTTAGTAGATTCCTTGTAAGATGGGACCAATATTTTTACGTTCAGACTTAATTTTCAGATAGTTTGCTAAAAACGTACCCGCTTTATTCTGACCACCATGATATTTGGATTTCATTTTAGGAAAAACATTACAGGCTTCAATTGTTGCCAATTTGTTGAGTTCAGATTTAGCCGTAATCAATTTATGAAGGGTGGAAGGAGACTTAGAAGTAAAATACGTATGTTCCAATAATTTAAGATGTTGAAATTGGTCGGTATATTTTTTCTGCTTGACTTTCTTTTTATTCGAAACATATGAAATAGTAAAAACATGAAAAGAGGCCTTGAAGGCATCCCAAATATTAGAAATAGAAGTGTCCAGTGGATTATTGAGATAAAAAAATTAATTCATAAAAGTGGTGGCTTCCTTGATGTATACAGTGTCAGATAATAAAAAGTTATTACGTTTCCAGCGACTAAAGTGGAGGGAGGTAAGTGAAAGGTCTAGAACAGCATGAACGGGTGCATGGTCAGAAATAAATATGGATCAAATTTCTGATGTTTGAATAGAAGGAAGCATAGATTTACTAACTAAAATATAATCAATTCTAGAGTGAGTTTGATGCACGTTAGAAAAAAAAGTATATTCAATTGAGTCAGGGTTACATGTCTTCCAAACATCATATAATGAACAAGAGGCAAAGGCCAATTGAAATGCTTTGTGAGATTTATCAGGGTTAAATTTACATTTAGACAATCTAGGATCAATCATTGGTTAAAGTCACCAGCAACAATAATATTAGGGCAGTCTATAGAAGAGAGTAGAATTTTAATATCATTCCAAAACTTAGGGTAAGGTTTAACAGGGCCATAAATATTTAGCAAGACTAGAGTCTTGTTTTGTATGAAAACCTTTGCCATTACCCAAAGTCCATCATCATCATTTTGAGTAGTCAAAATTTGTACAGATAACGACTTATGAAATAATATAGCAACACCCTCTTTTTTGCTAGATGCAGGAGAATAAACAACTTGACCTACCCAATGCCTTTTCAACATAAGTGATTCTGCTTCAGTACAATGAGTTTCTTGAAGAAAAGAGACCTGAGAGTCAAGCTTGGATAAATGAGATAATACATTTTGTCTTTTGACGGGATTACCAAGACCACGAACGTTTCACGTGACAAACTTACACATAATAGTGGGATAGGAGGGTAATACACGAATGGAGGTGATGCACTTCAGGAATACAGCTACAAGAGATAAAACACCACAAATGAGATGTATATACGAAAATTATTGCAAAAGAACACACAGTACTAATATACACATGCGACAATTTGAACATTGTTATCAGAGCAGAACAAATATAGAGAAACCAAGAAAAAATAGACAGGAAGAGATTAAAGAAAGAAAATAGCAGGACACAACAGAAAAAGTAGAAAAGAAAAAGAAAGAAGGAAAAGGAAAGAAAAAGAAGAAAGAAGTAAGCTTAGGAATCCTAACTTTACGAATACTAAATTGAGAAAAATCCTAACTTTAAGACTTCCGGTATTCACAGAAGGCATTTAGGAGTCCTAAAGTTAGGACTCCTAACTTCTGTGAGTACCAAAATGAGTAAGTGCCTTCTGTGAATACCAAAATGAGTAAGTGCCTTCTATGAATACAAAAATAGTAGTAAGTTTAGGATTTTGTCTTAAGTTAGTTCTGTGAACCGGGCCCTCAACATGCAAAGGTATCACCTGCCAGGATTCCTTGATGCAAATTACATGAGTGGTGAGGGAAAAATCAAGCCAGTCATGGGAGGTTATGAAAGTATGAGAGGAAAAGCCTGAAGGGTAGATAAAATCCAAAGGAGTGTTTAAACTACCCCGGACCACCCCAGATGGGAAGCATTCTCGGCTGCCGGACATCCGTCTACAGCCTACAGATCATTCAGGGCACCATACCGATTGGAAAGTATGAGAGGAAAAGCCTAATTACCCACTAGGGGAGGGTTAATAGGACAAAAAGCAGGACTGGAGGGAGCCTGAGATGGATGTCTATAGAAAAAGCCTAGGGGAAGGAGTGAAACATTACCCCCCAAAAAATGAGCAGATGAAACGCTGTGTAAAATACTCCTCACAAACCTAGGGTGCCCAAAGTTTATAATGACGCAGTTTCCATTGAGTGTTTGTTTGGAGGTCCTTTCCACCCACCCTTCGGGTCAGGAGAATTTGATCATTTCCTGTGATTGGGAATATGTACTTGGACTGTAATTTCTTATTTGTATAGGCAACTCTACTGAGCCATGAGTCAGAGGTGGAACATTTGCCATAATTACCACAAAGAGGCAACAGGCAGGGGCATTACTACCCAATAGGGGTAACAAGCGGGGGAATAAGTTTATCACTTCAAGGTTTGGACATGCAACCCCTCTACCCTGCAGCCCTGTTGCGCCCCTTCCACCCATAACAAGTTTCTGGCTGAAGCCTTAGTCGGCTACTTGTTAGGGATGGCAGCTATGTTAGTTATCGCAGCTGGTTATGACCATTGCATGCCCCGCATAGGATTAGGGGGTCGAGAAGGTAAGTGCAAATAGGTCAGTATAGCTTTACAGATGTACTTTATATGTATATATATTACCTACTGGCGGTCGCCCGTAGGTATATATAGTTAGGATTTTTTTCCTATGGGATTTCTGAAAATTCTATGTCGAATAACTTTGGTGTTTGTGGACGGAATTGGCTGAAATTTTCAGGAAAATGGCACATTTTGTTTCTGAGCAGCCCCTGAAAATGTGGGGGGGTTTCGTCAAGGGGGGGCTGAGAAAAAAGTGGGGGTCCCAAAACATGTTTTTCCCATTCATTTTTCCTTTGGGCGGTTGGAATCACTTTTAGCTCGAACGGCTGAATGGATTTATACGAAACTTGGCAAAATTGTAGATTTGGTTTGCCCGACGTGCCTTTGCTATGTCTCAATATATGTGCTCCAGTGGATTTTGAGAAATTAACATTTGAAAAAACAGATATATCTGTGACAGCGTCCCGGTTAGCGCCCCGGTTCGCGTACCTGACGCGTAACGGAACTTCGCGAGGAGAAGCGGATTGGCTCCCCAGTGACTGTCAACATTCTAAACAGTCCGGAGCGGCCGCCATCTTGTGTCTCGGTAGGATCGAGACACAAGAGGTGGAAAAAACAAAGTGGGAAATGAGCATAAGGAGGCAGAGTACATCCTCCCTGACCCCCTAGGTTTGATGAGGGGGCTTTAAAAGGGCCGCGCGGGGCAAAAAAAAAAATGGTATTATCGGTTTTTTTGCGGGGGGAGCGCCCGGTACGCGCACCGGGAAGCGGTCCGGGGAGCGTAATATACGGAAAAAAGAATGAAAGAATGTTCAAATATTGTATGTTTATTGATTGTTCTTTTTGTTGTATTTTTTTATTTTTTTTATTTAAGTACCAACATGTAGGTACCAATGCAGAGTCTAAAAACAAATATACACCGTTTTCTTTGGAGATATCTTGCATGTTGTTTCAGAAGTTATTGTGGTATATGGAATTCATAGCATAGTCTGTGAGGAAAGCAGAAAGAACATGGAGGCAGGAGATGATAAAGAGATGTTAAATGCACATTGGAGATAATATAGTGGGAGAAAGGAATTAAATATGGGCAAACTTACTATGTAACACAAAAAAAGTTGCACAGTATATTTTAAGTCTCAGTTTATATTTTATCTTTTGGGTACTATTTCATAATTTTCATATTAAAAAGAATAATGTCTCAAACAATTTTAACTTTTAAAATTTAAATTTATTGTTCTGATTTTTCATAATCTAAGAGAATTTGTAGCATTAAATCATCAGGAATTTCCTCCTTTTCATTCCAAGAATCACATCAACATTCTTCAGCACATTTAATTAATTCTTCGTCTAATGAGTCATCCAAAAAATCAATTTCTTCATTTTCTTCCTTTGGATTGTTTTCAATCTTAATTTGAAAGGAAATATTATTTTCTTTCTGTTCTGCTTCCATTTTCTTGCTGTAAATTGCATTAAAAAAATATATCAGTGGAGATAGGGCACTGTTGGGTTTAAGTTCACACAGGTGCTTGTGAGTTTTTAACAGTGAAGTAATCTTTGGGCAGTGCATGGTTTCAGGCAGGAAGTAAAACTATTAAAAAGTGCCTGTGATGAAGCCTGAGTAAATTCATAATTATACCACAGAAGCCTAACTCAATCAATAATTTAAATAATTAAGTCTTTCTCAATGACTAACTCTTATAGAGGGACAGTATGTAACTATCTGAAAACGTTTTCCTTATTTAATTTAAAGTGCATAACATAGTCCTCCTTCCAAATTTTTAAAATTATATCTTACCTTTGAAAAAGAAGTTAAAGTTCACAGTCAAAATGCTCTTGAAATGTACTTCAGGAAGTAGTAGTCAAAATGGCTGTGTTTCTCTCTCTTTCTTTATATATATTCAGGCACATAACCAATCAAATGTCATGAAATAATAGTAGAAAATGAAAGTAACATTTTAATTGGTTGTCAATTCTAACACTTCATATGTGTTTCTGTCATGTAATTTACCTCAGGATATTTAGTCAGTCCTACAGCATAATTTTCTCAATGGAATTCCTTCAAATTTGGGTAAATGGTAGGGACTGCTATGTAGTAGGGCCTATTCTATATTTGATGAAAGTGTCTCCAGTGGTTTTTCTGTAAATTACTTTCCCACCTTTTTTTAGCGAGCGCTCACCGGTGCGCGCACCGGTACGCGAATCAGCAGCGGTACGGGAGTTCTCCATTTTGTGTATCGGTCAAGTCAAGTCAAGTCATAAAATTTATATAGCGCACTACATACCCAGAGGGTCTCAAGGCGCTTAGGGAGGGGAGGAGGATTACTTGTCAAATATCCACGTTTTAAGTTGCTTTCTGAATGCTAGGTGGTTCTGGGTAAGGCGAAGGTAAGTGGGAAGTGAGTTCCATGTTTTAGCTGCCAGGTATGAGAAGGATCTACCTCCCATGGTGGTCTTGTTGATGCGAGGTACAGTGGCGAGGGCTTGGCTGGAAGATCGTAGTTGGCGGGAGGGGGCATTCTGGTCCGATTTCGTAGAGTGCTTTGTGTGCGTGGGTTAGAAGTCGGAAAGTGATCCTCTTATTGACGGGTAGCCAGTGGAGGTTTTTCAGGTGCCCAGAGATGTGTTCGTTACGCGGGATGTCTAATATGATCCTGGCTGAGGCATTTTGGATTCGTTGGAGTTTTTTCTGGAGTTTAGCGGTAGTACCTGCGTAGAGGGTGTTTCCGTAGTCCAGTCGGCTCGTGACCAGAGCGTGGGTGACTGTTTTCCTGGTTTCGGTGGGGATCCAGCGAAATGTTTTTTTGAACATGCGAAGAATGTTGAAGCAGGATGAGGAGACGGCGCTGACTTGTCTGTTCATTGAAAGTGAAGAATCCAGGATAACGCCTAGGTTCCGTGCGTGGTCTGTCGGGATGGGTGCTTTTCCGAGGGCTTCCGGCCACCAAGAGTCGTCCCATGCAGAGGGGGAAGTACCTAAGATGGGGACTTCTGTTTTATCTGAGTTCAGTTTCAGATGGCTGTGTTTCATCCATTCGGCAACTTCTTTCATTCCTTCATGTAGGTTAGTTTTGGCGGTGCTAGGGTCATTGGTGAGTGAAAGGATCAGTTGAGTGTCATCCGCGTAGGAGATGATGTTGAGGTTGTGTTGGCGGGCGATGGCCGCGAGGGGGCTCATGTATACGTTGAAGAGGGTGGGACTGAGTGAGGATCCTTGTGGTACGCCACAGATGACTTCAGTGGCCTCGGACTTGAATGGTGGAAGGCGGACTCTCTGGGTTCTTCCGGTGAGGAACGAGGTGATCCATTCAAGTGCTTTTCCTTGTATTCCGATGTTTTTGAGGCGTTGTAAAAGGGTGCTGTGGCAGACTGTGTCGAAGGCTGCAGAGAGGTCGAGAATTGAGACACAAGATGGAGGGGAAACAATGTTCCGAATGGGTCGAAGGGGGCACGGTAGACACTTTGTGACCCTCTAGGTTTTCTGAGGGGTGCTTAGGACGCTCATATAGACAAAAAAAAAATGAAAAATTTCGCGGGGGAGCGTCCGGTAGGCGCACCGGTAAGCGAACCGGGGAGCGTGCTACGATGAAAAATAATGAAAAAAGTTAGAAAAAGATTAACGTTTAGAATGATCAGAGGTAGGGTAGCTCTGAAAAGAGCTATTGGGTTCTGTGGCTGATTTAGGTACCTACAAGTAGGTCCAATGCACAGTTTTAAATTCAGGAGGAATATTCTATTCCCCTCATCTGAGAAGTGCACACCATCTCCTCTGTAGATGTCTTGCATGTTGTAATGCAAGTTATTGTTGTATATTGAACCCATTCTAAAGTCTCTCATGTAAGCAGAAAGAGATTTATTCACATGTTTCCGTGCTGTCTCAAATTGTGGACAAAATTGGTTGGACCAGTTCCATTTCTGTCTTTGGCATATATTGGAATATACCAAGGCAGTTTGGGGAAAAAGTGTCATCAATTGATGAAAGGTGTCCTTTAAAAGCATTTCCAGACCAACCCCAGTCATAGTGCCCAAATCATTTCCACCACAGTGCACTATTAAGAGGTCAGGGTTTGGCAGATGCATAAAACAATTATAATTAAAACATATAAAATATATTTTTCATTTAAAAGAAGAATACATTTTACAGCTTTTGATATTTGCTATTAAAAAACCATTGAAATTCACTGAAAAACCATAGGTTATAGACCATATATAGTTAGGAATTAGCATTTACAAAACCTTGAAAATTCACTGAAAAAACCATAGGTTATAGACCATATATAGTTAGGGATTAGCATTTACAAAACCTTATTTTACTCACACAAAACAATTGAAATTCGCATATATAGTTAGTTGCACTAACTATATATCGCGCACCCGCAATCCACTGCTGATGATGTCACATATTACATCATTCATGACATGGTCAGTGACATCACTGATGACATCACTGATGACATCTCAAATGACATCACTGATGACATCTCAAATGACATCACTGATGACATCACTGATGACATTTCATTTGACATTACTGATCACATCACTGATGATATCATTTATGTGATAATACAATGAATCTCTTCAGACTCTAATATAACCTTAGATACAATCAGTGTAAACAGACACTTACAGACTGTCACTCATCCATGGAGTTACTCACACACCTAATCAGTCATGCCAAGAATCAATCACACCTCCATTTCCTCAACTATACAGTTATACACACCTTACTTATTCAAACACATACTAACACATATTTATTATCTTATACAATCCCTGATACAAGTTCACAATGATCCATACAGCCACTCACACATTTACTGGCTCTTATGCACAGTTATTAATATATGTCAACTCTCACATGTACTGTGTTTTACATATGTACTTACTTTGACAAGTAGCACTGAGATATCCATTCAATCACCAATACACTCATGCACACAGTCAACCGCCCATACAGCTGTTTCCACATGCACTTTTGAACCCATACATCTAGTGAATCAACTGCTCACACATCTATGCACAGAGTCATACACCTCCAAGCCACCCACACACACACTCAGTCTCCCATACAAATACTTGGGCAACCAATCAATAATCCATATAGTTACTCATATAGCTACTGATCAACACATGCAGCAGTTTACAGAACAACAGAAATAAAGATGCACAAATTAAGACAGTTTAGTCACTAACCCATGCACTCAGTGAGACACATTTAATCACTCTCTCATACAGTCAGTCATGCACCTACTAAATCCTTCATCCAGACACTTATACATTCACTCATTCTCCAATATGTAAGACATATTTTAACTTTACAGAAACATACAGTCACTGGATGATGTCATCAGTGATGTCATCAGTGATGTCACTGACCATGTCATGAATGATGTAATATGTGACATCATCAGCAGTGGATTGCGGGTGCGCGATATATAGTTAGTGCAGCTAACTATATATGCGAATTTCAATGGTTTTGTGTGAGTAAAATAAGGTTTTGTAAATGCTAATCCCTAACTATATATGGTCTATAACCTATGGTTTTTTCAGTGAATTTTCAAGGTTTTGTAAATGCTAATTCCTAACTATATATGGTCTATAACCTATGGTTTTTTCAGTGAATATCTATATATATACATATATATTAACAAGGTACATATATGTAGAGTTATATATGGTACAACTTTGCTTACCTATAGAAAACTACGTTCATTATATTTTTGTCATCAATATTCTTCACACAATATTTTGTCCCACGATAGTTCTGTAAACAGCCCAAAGGAGATCGGTGTTTGTACAGCATACTATGTCTGAATGAATGAAATAAGAACAATTGTAACAAATTGGGTTTTTGATAGAGGGAGTGAAAACTCTTCTCAAGCAACCGCAATCCTTGTCAGGGTGAACCACAAAAGTCACCAAACTAACCTTTGCTCAACCCTCCGGTCGCTTCTCCATAAGCAGTCAGGTTTCACTGAGAGGCACTGTGTTAGCTATTTATGCAGAACACAAATATAAATAACGTTATAAAACAACACAACAGATATCCCACACCACTTTAGATAAATATAGTAAAATGTAATAAATATAATGAGGCCAAAATAACAAAAATTCAATCAGTAGAAGGTAGATATGGAATTTTAATGGTTTAAGTAAAAAATAATGCCACAAAGCAGAAAGTGCTAACGGTGGGTATCTGGTCATGCTAGAATGGGACAAAGTCACAAGTTCAGGCCGACCGGAGTGTGAGACACATACAAATCCCACTGAGAAAGATACTGTATCAAACTCTGGCATGCAGAGTTCAAAACATCAGGATTTCACAGGAGGAGCCCAACTGATGGCAGCCAAGGGTCCAGGAGCTGGGAGGCACCTCACTCCAGCAGAGGTCAGCAGGTCAGCTGGGCAGTTGCAGGGAGGCTGCTGTAGCTTGCTGTGTCCCTTTAACTCAGAGCAGGAAGTCAATCAACTGACCCTTGTAGTCTCTCTGGTAGTCCAGGATCAAGCAACAAGGCAGGCTTCAAGCAGCAGGGCAGTCCTGTGGTAGTAGCAGGGCAGTACGCTGAGGTACAAAATAGGCCTTGTGAAGCAGGACTGTCCTCTGAAGTACAAGGCAGCCGTACTAGGGGTCCTCCGGAGGTCCAGCAGTGAACTGAAGAGTGGGTCTAACTGTCCTATTTGTTATACCTAGTGCAAGTTTTGAAGTGGAAGAAACTTCTGGAGTTCTATCACCCCCACAGATGGTTCTGGAATTTATTTTCTTCCTCCCTGCCAAGGTCCCACGATGTCTAGGGTGACAAATTTCTGGTGTCAAGTTCTTTGTGAGTGTGCTGAGGCAGTTCCTTTGAAATATAAGTGGGGCAAGGAACAGCTCTGCCCCTCTCACCCTGACAGGAGGACTCTCTCCTAGCTACACCAAATTCCTTTTGTTTCCTGTCTCTGCCCAATATGCATTCCTGATGGGTGAGCAATTAATGGGCCCATTCAGCTTGAAACTCCTGGAAGGCCTCAGAAAGTTTAGAACAGGAATATGGCAACTTTCTAAAAGTGGAATTTTCAAAATTGTAGTCTACAATCCTACTTTAAGATCAAATAAGATTTCAAATTACAATTCATTTGATTCCAAACATGACATTTCTACCTGCTCCCAATGAAACGTTAGTACTAATCGAATGTAATAAAGTAACCCATCGCTATTGTATGGGAGAGGTGGGCCTTATAGTAGTGAAAAACAAATGTAGGAATTTTTAACAACCATGACATGTAAAACTTAAAAACCCATTTCCTGTCCTACTTTTAAATACAATGCACCCTGTCCTATGGGCTTTTTAGTGCCTATTTTTGGGAAAGCTCATATGTATTAAAAAGGGAGATTTGGGCCTTGAAAAGGTTTGTTTTTGCCTGGCCGAATTGGCAGTTTAAACCTGCACTACAGTCTGCAATGACAGGCCTGATACATGTTTTAAAAGGCTATCTTTTGTGGGTGGCACAAGGAGTGATGCTCCCCACTAGAGCAAAAACAACAGTTGATGGACAGAATGCAGAACAATGTCATACATTCACCCCAGTACAGAGATCTGGGCCTAAATCCATCGTTTTTTGCACTCCACACCACCCCAGTTCAGACATAGCCATATGCAAATCAGCCTTGACCCTGTGCCTCATGGGAACAGTCCAGCCCGAACTGCCAAGCCATGCCTTTCCTGGACCGGAATCAAGCATCCCATTGGTTTTTCTTTGTTCACCCTAAGTTGGAAAGGTATGCTCAGACGTGAGTCCCTTGCTCACTTTGATACTGGATTCAAGCAAGCCCGGCTGAAGACAGCTGGAATGCCAGAAACCGGTCCTGGGAAGCTTGATTCCGGTCGTTCTGAAAATTCTCAATGCGTTTTTTTTGCTGGAAAGTCGTCCACAGTTTAGTTTACATTTACTGCATGGTTGAAAATTCTTCTTTCAAGCAAAGTGGTCAATTTATCAGTAACAATTTAGGCAGAAGGGATTGAGAACTAGGAGGCCTATTATGACGGCGGACGGACTTGCGTCCGTCCCCCACCTCCGAGGTGGAGGGACCGTCCGCAGGGGCAGCGGTGGTCCCTCCGTTGGAATTAGGATGTGACCGCCACCGTGGCGGTCACATCCCTTATATATAACATTGCGGCAGGTGCTGCTTTAAGAAGCACCCGCCGCAAAGTCAAATATGCATGCTGTGCATTTGCATATACAAAGCGGCAGCCACCACTCTGTGCCTGACACATTGTGCATGCAAATACAGGGGGGTACCATAGGTACCCCCCATGTGCATCCCCCACCCCAACACCCTGGGGGCTCACAACGGGCCCCCAAAAACAAAAGACCACATGCCTTTCCAAGGCGGAGAAGCAGCCGTGGAAAAGCATGTTTCCGCCTGCATTGTAATATGGCTGGCGGTGTCTTGCAGACACCGCCACCATATTTGCGTACACCCACTGCGGATCAGCGGCGGACGGACTTGGCGGACGTCGGTAGTGACATCTTTCTAAAAGGGATGCCTTCTGTAATGGACACTGGTTGAATGAACTAGCCATTCACCAGTTTGGCGCTGACTCGGATGCAATTTAAGTAGCAGTAGCATTTAATTGGCGTTAGCCAAACAACTGGCCTTTGTACTTTAACATTTTGCTTAAATCCACTGGGTGACTTCCTGGCTGCCCCATACTCTCAATTTATTTGGTTGAAATATTGATTGGATAGAAAAGTGTGTGTGTGTATGCACCCGAATTGTGTGTGAAAGAGTGCATGTGTGTGCACAAGTGATGGGTAAGAGAGGGAGACATTTAGACCTTCTACAGTCTAGTGTGTGCATCAGTCCTCATGGGTACCCCTGCATGGGTCTACGAAGGATCAGCAGTGCTAGTGGTCGGTGTAAGTGCTGAATTCTGCTTTGAAACTGACAAGTATCAGTTCATGCTTTTTTGTTCAAACCTTTTACTTAAGCAAACCTAGATGAGTGTTTTGAAACCACTTCAATAATTATATTTTGCATTCCTTTCGCGCTTTGCACTTCATCCAACATTTAAATCGGTTAAAAGCTTTGAACAAGGGCCGACTAGACTGTCAGTTGCACTCGACAGATGAGCAGAATTTGTAAATAATGGAAAAATAAATCATAGAGGTAAAACAAATACGTTGTGCAAGTAGGATTACAACATATTATTGTATTTTTTAAATTATTAACATATTTTATTATAAGTATTGGCACTATAAAATGCTGTGCTGTTAATGGAAGGGCACATTTGAAAACGCTTTGCCTATTACTTTTGCATGTTTTATATGAAAAGTATATTACCTTAGATAGACTAATAAAATATACATATATATTTTGGGCAGAGTGCAGACAGCTCTAATAAAAATGCCATTTGCAGTTAAAGTGGTTGCATTATAAAGGTATTATTGTGGAACATGGTGTGCAGATGTTCTCTAGCCAGTCTCACTGGCCAGTCTTTTGTTGTATATGAACATTAGTCCAATTTAAACATTTAATCTGTCATGATGTTTACAAAGGCTTCCAGGAGCAGTGAATATCCGTGTTGCAAGATCTCCTCTCTTAGTCAGGGTGGAAGGGGGCGCTGCAATCTGTAGCCCAACATGAGGGACATAATCAATGAATATTCTATCTGTATACAGTGACTAGTACTAGAGTTCGCTGGTTTCTAAGCGCCACCAATGTTTGATGATTAGAGAACTGTGGCATTGGTAAATAAAGGAAATTGTCCAGGATTCCTGACATGATCAAGTGTTTAAGCCAGGATTATAATGTGCACATCCCAGTCCTTACATAGACAGCTTTCTTAACTGCTTCTCCTCCCATGATCGTATTACTTGGTGTGGAAGGCGTTCTGGAAGACGCCTTGCAGCCCCACAGGTATATTTATGCGGTGTGTTGCTGTGGTATTGCTTTATCTTTATGGAACCTTCTAAGGGAGGTTATGATGGAAGGAATTCTGGGAATGTTTATTCCTGAACGTTTTATCCACTGAAGAAACTTAAGTGCACAACTCATTTTAAACTGAAGTGTGTGGATCTCACATAGATAGATAGATAGATAGATAGATAGATAGATAGATAGATAGATAGATAGATAGATAGATAGATAGATAGATAGATAGATAGATAGATAGATAGATAGATAGATAGATAGATAGATAGATAGATAGATAGATAGATAGATAGATAGATAGATAGATAGATAGATAGATAGATAGATAGATAACCCAAAAATTCGAAAGGGGAATAAGATTATACCGATGCACAAAACGTGTATTAAGTTTTCACCAATGACGATGGAAATCTACCTCAAAAAGCAGATTTTCTTTGAGTTGATCTGTTTGCTGTCCCTGTCAGCTGCCACTCGTTTTGAAGGACTGGGCTTTGTCAGAGAAATCCCAAAAGTAAGGTACAGTGCTAGGAGGCTCACAATACATTGGGGATTTGTGGGGTAGCCGACCGCAGGGAGGTCTGACCCCCTGGTAACTTGGAGAAGTGGAGCAGTCTGGCAACTGCTCCGGGGTGTGGCGTTATTTGAGCTACTTTTGTGGCCCAATGGGTATTTACCCAGACATTTTGCTCGTGCCAGCCACCATTTTGTGGGTAACAAAGTGGCTGGTACTTAGGGATAGTAGTTTTGGGTTTTTTGGCATATTTCAAATAGCATTGTGCTTCTCGCACTAGTGTGATGGTTGTCTTACTACAGAGATGTCAATGTCCTGGTGGCCCAGGACATGTAGCTGCTGAAGGCTCCGGGGTACCTGGATCTGCTGACGATGGTGGCTTCACAGCATGGCAGTCACCCCATGAGAAAGGCAGTGGAGAGGTAGCGGTTATGGTATGCTCCAGCAACGGCCCGTGGAGGGAGTTTCGGTGGGGCGGAGAGGCGGGGCGGGGGAGGGGCAGGGTGGGGGTGCTAAAAACTAGAGTATGGATAATTGAAGGTAAGTAAACAATGTAATTAATAAAACGAATTTCGTAGCGCGCCCTGCATCGCAAAATGCATGTAAAGATAGACTTATGTATTGTTTAACTAAACGCACTGCTTGCTATAGTTTCATTTTTGTGAGATGGCTATCTATTTTAGCATGCAAAGATAAAAAACATATTTTTACTAAAGTTATGTTATATTTCTGTTTAAAACTTTTATTAAGACACGACAATGGAGTTCATACATAAACTCTGGAATAGGCTACTGCACCTACATTCCATTGATAACATAATTTTACATTTACATGCTACAAAGCATATAACCCATTCACAAAAGTCAGCTTTGCTTTGAAAAATATCAGTCAATGACATGATTTCTGGGTCTCTCCTAACCTAGGGGGAGGGCCAAGCAAAGTTATGGGAAAAATACAATCCAATCGAAGGCCCAGCACAGCATTATTGGGCACGATTCTAGAGTTTAGTGAACAATATAGTATTAGCTCATAGCTGAGCTCAAGAGCCTGCCCCTTGAGGAATGTTTTGATATTGGACACTATAATATTCACTGCACCCTAGAATATTGTTCTATAATGCTTTACAGGGCTTTGGTTGGGATTATATTTTTTGGCCATAACTGTGCTTGGGGTAGTCCTAGGAGGATGGGACCACCACCAATCGTTCTGCATGGTGTGCTCTTTGTTTTCAAGGCATCTGCTTGGTTATCTCCCTAGGTTAGGACATCAAAATCATCACCTCTCTCACTGCTTTCTGTATTTTCCCTTTCACTTTTGTGAGATGCATTTGTAGCACGTAGTACAGTTACTTGTCGTTTTACCAAGGCTATGTGAGGTTTCTGTTCTAAAATATGATATAAATTTAAAAAATAAATACTTATATCCAATTACAAATTGGAGCCCAGAGTTTTTGGTCAAATATCTTTCTTTTCAATCCCTTTAGTTTATACACAGTATTTTCAAGTTGATAAATGCTTAATAATTTAGACTGCCAGTGATGAAAAGCTGGAGTGTCAGCATCTAGCCAACGAGAGGTTATACAATATCGGTATACAGACATGCAAATAAACAAAAAGCCTTCTTCTGCAATCGTTTTTCTGCCGACTTGATCTGACTGGATTCCAAGTATTACCAATTCTGCGGATAGCTCAATAGGTGTCCCTAAAACATTATTTAAAAAGCATTGTAGTTCCATAATAAATTGGGCTAATTTGGGACAACCATAAAACACATGAATAGAGTCCGCAGCAACGTAGTTACACCGGCTACACATATCTTATATTGTTTGTATTTAAGTGCTACCCGGTCAGCTAACTAGGAATAAGCTACAGCACGTTCGATAGTTAAAGCACGTTGGGCTTCTTCAATACCTTGACCAGATTTCATGCTAGCAGCAAGTTTTAACTCTGCCTTCATCACTTTATCCAATTCTTTCTTAAATTTGTTCCGTTTATTTTTCTGCTGAAAATTGGAGTAACTAATGGTTTCTCCCCTTATTATTGATTGGAAAGTGTTCCAGACTATTTGAACAGAAGCCGTCTCATTATTACATGAAAAGAACTCGTTGATAATTTTGGCCATGTATGAAAGATAATCCTCGTCAGTCAGCAAATTTCTTTGAAACGACCACTGTCTGTTAGGACCTTTATTTTGGGAGAGTAATTGTATTTCTAATACAACAGGGTTATGGTCCGAAACAAGTTGTGGCATTATATCAATATTAGCTTTCTTGATGAGGTCTGGAGAAATAAAAAAATAATCTAAACGTACAAACTTTTGATGCGGGACCGAGACAAAAGTGAATCCAGGATCAAAAGGTCGCAATTTAATCCACACATCAATCAACCCATTCCCTAACACTAATTCCTGAAGGGCTCTATAGGTCCTGGTCTTGCGCCCTTTATATTTCCAATTTATCCTAATATTAAAATCAGCTTCGATATGAATAATTAAATCACCACAAAAAATTATAGGTTGACACCAGGCAGCAAGCTCTAGGTTGACCGAATTCATTAACTCACTATCATCTAAGTTCGGGCCGTACAAAGAACAAATAGTAAACCTATTGCCATCAATAATAATTTCTACCAATCCCCATCTCCCCCATTTATCTCCTAACGCTCTAACACATTTCCCTAGCCCCTGTTTCATAAAGAGAGCAACTCCTCTTTTTATCCCAGTCTGTTTTGAACATACTAAAAGTTGAAGACCTAGATTTTTTAACAGATTCCGCTTATCCCAAGAAATATGTGTTTCTTGTAAACACAAAATATCGATTTGTAGTAGTTGAATTATTTTGCGTAAGATCCCCTTCTTTTAAAAGTCATTAAGGCTGTTAATATTCAGTGTGCACAACTTTACTTTCTTATCCATTGTTATACTTCAAAAATTAAAAAAATAATGCTCCTCTTTTTTAACTCATACCACACAAACATAATGAACATAATACAATTGTCTGCTCTGCTGTACATTCGGGAATAACTACCGCTGTCTTACACCCCACCCCCCTCCACCACCAGCACCACCACCACCCCAAGC
Source organism: Lissotriton vulgaris (assembly GCF_964263255.1). Classification (NCBI taxonomy): domain Eukaryota; kingdom Metazoa; phylum Chordata; class Amphibia; order Caudata; family Salamandridae; genus Lissotriton; species Lissotriton vulgaris. The sequence continues at coordinate 356,896,545 of NC_141685.1, read as the reverse complement.
CTTCAACCAACCCCACCAACCCACCCCCCACCCCACCAACCCGTCCCACCCATCCCACCACATGAGGCACTAGGACCATTAGTCCCTGGGAACCAAAGGAGCCCCCTCTGCTCCCTTTAAGGTTAGAAAAAAGAGAAATATCGTTTAACAGTATCCATCTTCCTTAATTTGCCGATGTTCACTCAAACAATATAAAACTATTGAAAGCAAAACCACCAGCTAAGTTTCCAGAATCGGGTTGTTAAATGGAAAGACAAGCTAATTACTAACCTCATATCCTAAACTCTTTAAGATACTGTCAAACGGGGCCATAAGATTAAGTACATTTAGATATAGCTTTTTTACAGTGGCATAAAATATTCCTTAGCCAGTATCTCTGAAAAAGAAATTTGAGTTTGTCCTTTCACAGTTACTTTTAACTTCGCCGGGTTTTGTTGATACACAGTCGCTCCTTTCTCCTGAAATCCAGCATTAAAGTATGGACACTACTTCGCACGGCGCTGCTAAGTGTAAATAATGCAGCAGTGAGTCCCAAGAAAGAACAGGAGATCTACCGGAGTGATCATTGTAAACAAGATTTACAAGGATCTACAAGAGAAACAAAGGGCATGCTCTAAAACCCATCAGCATGCACCTGTGGGAAATATGGTCTTAACCACTGTAGTCAAGGACATAATGATGCTCCCTGAAGGACGTCTGCTAAAGATCTAGTCTAAGAGCCTATAGTAAGGAATGGGATTCTTCCTTTAGAAATAAATTGCTGGGACTGCCAATGGGCCATGAGACATGGGGGCATATTCTCAAGAACATGTGATAACCAACAAAAAACTTACTTAACGCAACTTCCAACATCGCAGTGTATAGCGGGAAAATTACGGCGTGTTAACCAAGCATTCTCAACACAGCAGTACCCTGAGATAGTCTCCAGATAACGTGTCAACTGACCGTGTTAAAATCAATACCACGCCGCAAAAATCCAAAATGCAAACGCAAAAAGTCTGTGATGAGGCCAATCTCAATATTAAAATCCACGAAAACCAGCTACAGGCCTGCAAGTCACATGCGCCAGGCAGGAAAAACCACCATAAAAGTAGAAAAAAACCTGACAAATGCCAAACAACAGCGAAGCACAGTGGACGTTGCCGGAGCAAGGACAGAGGAGAACCAGAACCCCACAAGGCCCCCAGAGGCCCTGCCTGGGACCTCAGCCCATGGAAGGCCAAGAAGAAGAAGAGTAGGAAGAAGCGCCTCAGTCCGCAGGAAAACAGGATCCTGATAACGGAGGTAGTCGAACACCATCAACAACTGTTCGTCACCTCCACTGTGTCATTGGCAACCAAAAATGGACTATGCCAGTCCATCGTGGACAAGGTGAATGCAGTAGGAGTGCTGAAGAGGACAATGGAAGAGGTCAAGAGGTGCTGGAATGACGTCAAGCGCAAAACCAAGCTGAAACTCGACAGCAACCGGATGGCAGCAATGCATACTGGAGGTGGGAGTCCTGAGCCACAGGAGGAGCTGGACGACATGGAGGAAATGGTGTCCACAGTCATCAGTGCGGAGATGGTGACTGGAGTCGGGGGACCTGACACTGCTCAACATGACCGGACACAACAGCAACAGGGTGAATTACTACCAGGGACTTGGGGGACGTGGGGAGATGGCCACAATGGCACACATGCACAATTAAGTAGAGCACATCTGCGGACAAACCATGCTCCAGACCCCCAACACCTACCAAGAGACCAATGTACCCAGTATGACACATCTTAGCACTGTATAAGCACAGAAAGCAAAGACGTACCGCAGGAAAGGGATAAGGGGCAGCAGAACAGAGCAGCAGGGGCCACACACCCGAAATGCAGCACACACACATTACATGCAGAGCACAGCAACACTGACAAAAATGTGGCACAAACCGCAACACGTCCAAAAGAAAGGGATAAGGGGCAGCAGAACAGAGCAGCAGGGGCCACACACCCGAAATGCAGCACACACACATTACATGCAGAGCACAGCAACACTGACAAAAATGTGGCACAAACCGCAACACGTCGAAAACAGAACACAGGACACAACTGGTGCCGACTGGGTGTAGACACTGGCCAAGTATAAGTGGCATTGCAGGTAAATGCGAGACGACAATGTACAAGTACAAAAACACACATGTCTTCTCTGATGACGAAGAGGACCACCACAGCTTTGACTCCAACACCCTCCAAGAGTTCATTGACAGCCTCTGCAGCCCACCACCAGGAGCAGGGCAGCTCAGCTGCAACTAGGACACCCCACCCCCTGCACAGACCACACATCAGGCAGCACAGACCACCACGGCTGCTTCCCAGGACCCCCACAAAAATCACATGGCCTTCCAACGCTGTGTGTTGGGATGCCAGGAGCAGCTGGCTGAACAGGTGCAGGTGGGCTTCGACCACATGGCAGACAAACTAGATGCCATAAGTGGGTGTCTAAGTCCCATCAGGGACCACTCAAAGTCCCTAACGGACACCCACAGTCCGCTCCATGCTCTCCAACGAACCATGGCTGACATCGCCAAAGTCGTGACTCATAGACAAGAACGACTGACTACTCAGAGTAGCTCCATCGAGCTTGCCCGTGAGGTGGGAAAAATACAGAGGCTCATAGAGAGCATGGAACAGGCCAATGCTGAAAGAGCGGCTGCCACAGCTGTACACCAGCGAGTGGTAGCTGGGTTCCTCAATTACCTCAAAACCATCCTCATGGCATTGTTGCCACAAGGCCTGGTGCTGATGCATGCTGCTGCTACCACTACATCCACATCTTTGCCCCCTGAAGTGTCAGTGCCACACAGTGCGGCAGACATTCTACCTCCGGCCCCTGAGGTGTCACTGACACACAGTGCTGGAGAAAGGCCAGCACCAACCACACGTGAGGCATATGGTACAGCAGAGGACGAAGAGGTGGATAACAGCGCCATCATGGTTAAAAGGAAGCAGTAGCATGCATCCCCGCCATAGGGCCTGTTTCTGCTTGGTTCTGCCCTCTGCATCGTCATGTGGGGCTTGCGTGGCCCTGTACTGCTCAAGATGCAACACTCCACTGAATGTGCATTAAACATTCTAAATCACACAAATGGGTTGTGTCTATGGCCTTCCATGTGTGGTATTGATGTATGTAGGGTCAGTGAATTCCACCTACATCCATGTGGCACATGTCATTGGACTTAGGTCACAGGATGACACATTGCTGAATGTTGTCCTGGCGGCGCTAACGCAACAATGGGGACACACGCATTAGTTACTTCCTTGTCCAGCCCAGTACGGAACCACGCACAGAGCCCCTGGATCATTGTCCAAAACCCTTATGCTGGACTGGACCACACTTACGCTCACAGGGTGGGGGACAATGCTACGTGTGCCAGGTCTCCCCTGTAGTGATCTGCTGTTCACAGGTCTAGTTGTCAGCATGCCACAGCCACTCCCTCACGGCTGGTGTACACCCACACCATACCCATCCAGCACACGCGTCACAGGACATGTGACCCTGCCAATAAAAATAGCTGTGCGCACGTGCACGATGCCATTTCCAAACTCTCTCGGGGTGTATCCATGTGGTGTTCATGTAGGCATGGGGGCCCAGGGGCCTGCGACATCACATTCAGCAGGCCTGGAGGTGACATGATGGCGTCCGCACCATGATACCCAATAATAGTGGGTCCATGACCAGCGGGGCACAGACTTGGTGGCATCGGATACACTGTGGTCTGCACAGGCACACCACCACGGGACGGTGACTTTCGGTGCACTGAGGTAGGGGCACTTAAGTGCTCAGTGGGTGTGCAGCCTGCGATGTTTCCCCGTCCCAGTGGTCCGGATGGCTTAGGATTTGTGTGTCCTGCTGGACCGCAGTGTAGGCCTGAGCCTGTGGGCAGTGGGGGCCTACCGCCACGTGACGTCACCTCCTGGTTCACAGAGTTAGTGGCACCCATGAGGTTGAGCGGGTGTGCAGCCTGCGATGATGCCGGGTGCACTGGTATGTCCTCTTCCATGGAGAAATCAAGACCCAGCACAAAATGTGAGACCTGGGGGCCCGAGGAGCTGCATGATGTGGAGGGTGAAATGTCTGTGGCCCCGGGCCTGGGGCTTGCAGGGACCTGGTGTACTGCACTTCATACCGACACATGGTTGGAGACACACCGGTGGCAGCAGGTGAACAGTGTGGCCTAGATACGCAGTGTCGGCACTCTCTCTCACTGTCCCTCTCTTCTTTTCTCCATCTCCCTCTCCCCCTCTCTGTCCGTCTGTCTCTCGCTCCCCCTCTCTGTCTGTCTTTCTCTCGCTCACTCTCTCTGTCCGTCTACAAGCAAGGATGCAATGTAATGCAATTGGCAATATCCACAATGCAATTTATGCCATGGCTAGGTCACATGCACTGCAACACTCTCCCCTCCATTAGCAATTTAGCATTCACCCCAATCATTAACTCAACATGTGTATCAGAAGGGACAGCACTCAACTTGTACATAAAGTAAGATACCATGAACAATATAAAGTAAATAGATACATGATAGTCTGGAAGCACACATAGTTAATTTACGTTCAGCCACATTGACATGCCCAGCAGAGAGCTAGGAGATGGATGTCGCCTCTCTAAGGGCCTGATTCACAAGTGTACAACTCTTTGCTATTCACATAGGGATTTATGAGTAGTATCTTTGAGTGCAGAGTCTCCGGACATAAAAAGATCTATGTTGTTGTGCGAGACTCTGCACTCATAAAGATGCTGCTTGCAAATCCCATTATGAATAGCAAACAATCATAAATTTACACAAAGTTTTAAGTTTACCTTTGTGGATCAAGCCCATAGGGCAAAGTTCTAGCCACAAACCTAGGTCCAAGAGGATGTGTTGTGGTGCACACAGGGCCTCAACCAAGTATGGTGCGGCACAAAAGATGACCATGCGGATGGTGTAAAATAACTGTATAAGGTAAGTGTTGGAAGTGGGGGTCCTTATCGCTTACCGCTGCCACCAAATTCTGGAGGCGGAAGTCCTTGACTCCTCGTTTCAACATTAGGCTAAGTAAGGTCTGAGATAGCCCTGCTCACCCCCTTAGTAGCTTGGCACGAGCAGCCAGGCTTATCTCCAAGGCACAAGTTTACAGTATGTGAAACCCCGTTCAGAGCAACCCAATGATGTCACCACAAATAAACTCCACATGAGTTTTTATAAAATGAGTATAAACTTTATATAAGAGGTGATACGATATGACCACACAGTACAAAATCAACATACAAGAATGGGTAGTATTCTTTTCGGTGGGTTGGAAGGTTCTAATCACAAACACTGCTTCTAACCAACAGTTAAGCTCACTGCTAACCATTTGCAAAAGGTTAGGCTAGTCGTATTGCTAGAATCACACATGTTGCGAAAGAAAACAAATACTGCAATGCGCAACGATATTCTCTTGTACTGTGCAACAGAGAAACAATGCCATACATAGCGCCACAGTCAGTAACTTTGCAATAAAAGGAATAATGCAATGCGTATCACTACCAGCATGCCCTGTACCAGGAAGAAACAAAGCAATGCATCACGTTACAATCATGTACTGTGCAATGAAGAAATAATGCACTGCGCTACGTTACAAACAGGTAATCAGCAAGAGAAAATAACGCAGTGCGTAGCGCACCAAGCATGTCGTTTGTCAGGCACAAATGAGGTCAGGCATCATACGACAGTTCGATAGTTTGTTAGCAACAATAATGCAAAGTGTAATATGACAGTTTAGGTGCTCCGTTAACAGTGCCCCCAATATGGATCAATGATGATACAAACGTACTGCTTCTCACTCAGGTCCCAGTACTGCCCCTCCTTGGGTCAGCACGGGCCGGTATCCGAGCTGAAGCAACAGGCTTGCGCAGCTGACAGAAGTGAGAGGCAGAGAGAGTGTCCCTCTGGGCACGCACCCCACCCCAGGTGGTGATCCACGTTACCTGGGGGGGCACAACCCCACTCTCCTCTCTGACATCAGCGACTAGGGTCTTGATCCAGAACTCTGTCATGGGGTGCGGCCAGCTCGGGCCGGTGGCTCAGCTCCGTGGCTGCTGGTCCGGGCCGCTGATGTTCTACTCCAAGGGCCCAATGACTTGGCCCTCCTTCGGGCGGTCTCAGGGAACACCGAGACTCGCCCTTAGCACTGTGGAGACTTCACTTCAAATTCGGTGCACACCCTACCCAGGCACTCCTCACCAGCGCCTCAGGTTGCACCTCGACATGCACACTGCGTGTTCGAGACTCACCTCTTCGCTGGTGCTCCCGATGACCCGGCGCTTTCACCAATGCCCTGCTTGCACCTTAACATGTACCCTGTGCGTCCGAGTCTCTCCGCTTCTCCTGGTGCACACGATGTCCAGGCGCTCCTCACCAAGGCCTTGGCTGCACCACAACACACACTCTGGGTGTATGACACTCACTTCTTCTTTCCGAGCACACGATGTCCAGGCGCCCTTCACTAATGCCCTGGCTGCACCAAAACGCGCATGCTGCGTGTCGGAGACTAATTTCTCCTTTTGGTGCACACGATGACTAGGCGCTCCTCAGCAATGCCCTGGCCGGCACACACGACACGCACGCTGCACGTCAGAAACTCACTTATTCTTTTGGTGCACACAATGACCAGGCACTCCTCACCAATGCCCTGGCCTGCACCACGACATGCACTCTGCGCGTTCGAGTCTAACTTTGTCTCCCCGTTTACACAACGACCAGGCGCTCCTCACCAACGCCTTGGCCTGCACCACGACACGCACCCAGCGCGTCTGAGACTCAGCTTACTCCTGCACACCCACGATCATAAGGCTTAACTTCTGAGGGTCTCATGCTGCAAAAGCACATGCACACCGCAGTACTTGGGACTTCTCCAGAAACTTTTATGATCCTGTATTTCCAAACAGAGACCCAGCTCGACTCGGGCCCTTGGGGTTACAAGACACAGCAAGAAGCACAGTCTTCTTCAAGCAGGGGGGGCCAACGTCTCCAAGCGCAGTCCCCACAGCCTCTCCCTTGGTTAGTACAGCAAACTGTAGACCAGCCCCAGATTACGAAGCAAGGATTGGTCTTTCCACAGCAGTCTCTTCAGTTGCTCATTTTTTAGCAGAGGTTCCTATTGACCACAGAATGGGTCCAAGCCTTTTCAGTCTCTATTAATTTCCGTTTCATTCCAACGTTCAGGGGTTTCAGCTCTCATAGTTATACCCCGTACTGGCTTTGAAGTTTGTTTGTGCTCAGGGGTCCCTGACCCCTCCCTAAATCAGTTCTGGGTCTCTCCCTCCCAGTGTCACCTCTTTCCCTTTGATACTGGTTATCTGGATTCTTAAGCACTCAACAGGAGATGGGTCAATTGGTTTATAGCACCAGCCCTGGCCTTTTCACCTCCCGGGCTTCTACCCCCCTACTCTCCAGATGCAGGGCAGCCTGATGACATTTCAACCTCTCCCTGGGTCAAGAACTCTCCCAGCTCCTCTCACCTTTCAGATCCAGACAAACAATTCTCATTTCAGCAGAGACAAACAGAAATGCTTAGAACACAAAACTCAACCACTTTCTAAAAGAGTGGTTTCTGAACACACAGTGACAAAACTACCTTCATAGAAAGATGTGCTATGACGCTGTGATTTCATACATACTAATCTTCACTTCTCCATTATAAACGGACAGGAAACTAGGCTATCAAACACAACACCCAGCCTCCCCATTCTGTCCTATGGGCAGAATGGCCTTTCAGCAGTCAAAAACAAAATGGAGTGCTTTTCACTGTCAGGACATAACACCCCTTAGTATATGTCCTGCCTTTTACCTACACTGCACCCCGCCCAGGGATTACCCGGGACCTACCACAGGGATGCCCAATGTGTATGTAAAGGAGAAAGTCAGGCCTGACAAGTGGTTGCACTTGTCAGGACAACATGCTAACTTAGCAACCTGCGTGCAGGCCCTACACTGCAGGCCTGAGTTCCCTTCTCTGCACACCTTTGTCTTACAAGCCCTGGCACACACAGTGCACATCACTAGGGACTTTACTAGTGAGGCAAACATAGCAATCATGGCCAACCAATCCCCATTACATTTTACATAGGGAACACTTGTGCTGTGACACTGATCAGCAGTGGCAAAGTACCCCAAGCATCCAAAAGCAAAGGAGGCAGAGGCAAAAAGTCAGGAGTAATGATGCCAGATATGCTAGGTCTGACAGTAAGTTAAGGAGAAACTACTTTTAAAAAAAGGAAGAAAGATTGAACCTTAAACCTGCCCTCCCAAAACGAAATCCTACTCTCTTTGTCCTTAATTCAATTGCAGGTTTTTGCGAATTGTATGTTAATGCACCCTCAAGTATAACATTGACCAATGCTCATATAATATATTTTAGGAATGGGGGTCTCTAGTTGGCAGAGGTTTGCACCCTGTCCAAGTAGGGACTCTTTTTCAAGTCAGGATCAGGGAGTCACACAGCTAAGATAATCTCTGCTCACCCCCTTGGTAGCTTGGCATAAGCGGCCAGGTTTATCTCAGAGGTATTGTGTAAAGCAGTTGTACATACAAGCAAAGTAACACAGTGAAAACCCTACAAAACAAGTTCACACCAGTTTAGAAAAATAGCCAATATTTATCGTAATAAAACAAGACCAAAAGAACAAGAAGTCCAACATGCACAAGTAAAGATAACACTTTTAAAGATTAGGCGATTTCAGTCCACAGAAATCTATGCATGTGGTTGTTTTAGCATAGAGTGCCTTTGATGTGTCAAAATGAAAAACAAAAACAGGCGCAGGGGAGGTGAGGCACCAGAAAACAAAAGCGATGTGTTGATTCTTTAATCCAAAGAGTGGGGAGGCATCAGTTCCTGACTTTTATGCACGGGAAGTGTTGCGTTGACTCCTTACTGCAAGGGGAGGTGATGCGTTGATTTTCAAACATGCACCTCTGTTCCTTACTGCTGTGAAATGGCAATAAGGAGACAGTGTCAAAGTACAATGCATCGAAAAACCAGGTGCACTGGGTCGTTGCGGAGGTGGTAAAGCAGATGCTACATCGATTCTTCCGATCACTACAGTTACTGAGCCACACGGCAGTGCTGCATCATAAAAACGGCCTCTGAGAGATGATGCATGGATTTTCTCACCAGATTCACTTCCATGGGCCAGGAACTGGTTTTGGCCCCACTTGACAAGTTAAGGCTTTCAGCAGAAGTCATGGTAGGTGAAGTCAGGATAAAAGCAGCAAGCAGCCGGCCAGGACAACAAAGCAACAGGAAAAGTGTCAGTCCCTGCTACATCATTCAGCTCTTCTTCCTGGCAGAATGTCCTTTAGTCCAGAAGTGTTCTGATTTGAGAGTCTCAGAGGTCTAATACGTATACCTCTTTCTGCTTTTGAAGTAGGCAAGTTTCAAAGGAAAGTCTATGTGGTGCACACGATGCTGCCTTTCCCTGACCTGGCTCCAGACACACTACAGGGGGGTGGAGACTGCTTTGTGTGAGGACAGTCACAGCCCTATTCAGGTATCAGTGACAACTCCTTCTACCACTCTAACTCAGTAAAGCCCATCAGAATGTTAATGACCCATCAGGATATGCAAGTCACACCTCAGCTCCCTTTGTGTGGCTGTCTAGCGTGAATGCACAAGAGGCCAACTGTCAAACAAACCCAGACGTGGATTCTACTGACAGGCAGTGGCACTGAATGGTAGAGCAAGAAAAGGCCCACTTTCTAAGAGTAAATAAAACAATTTGCCCGAACCACAACTACTCAACAATATTTTTTGAGAGGGAAAGATCAATTTATTGTGATCACTCTCGACATCCTACTCAATGTCAATCTTTTTATCTTTTTCAAATTAGCGCAACCTTTATGGCAGAAAACAAACACTACATTCAATATTTACACACCTATATATACTTTGTACACACATAAAAAACACACAATATTTACACAATAAATTAAAATTCCAGCATCAAAATTTTAAAAAGAATTTTGAATACATCACAAACAAATTTAACAAACATTACATTCAAAAAATGAGAAAAAACAATTTTTTAGGGGGAATTATAAGCAAATCAATGGCTCAAAGACAAATTAATACTGGACCAGCACATCCTAGTATTATAGAGATGACAATAACTTCCACCCTAGAAAGTGCCGACGCGTTTCGGGATCAGGCACCGTGTCACTGATCTCTCATCAGGGCTGTTTTATTCTTTGTATCTGCAAGATGCAAATAAAATGTTTCACTCATCAATTCCAAAACCACACTCCTTTTAAAACAATGGGCTGTGAGGATAAATAGCTACATACCAGACTTGGTTATGGAAAGAGCAGGGCATGAGCATAAAGGGTTTCAAATGGAATACTTCTTCTCGTGACCAGGCAGGACAACCTACAAGAAATTTGTCGTGCAATGGTAAATAAAACCATCTCATAGTTCCATTATTGGGCTTTGGTTACCACTAAATCAGGCATACCTTGCTATTATCAGCTGCCGCCAAATGGCGTTTTCATATGTATTCCACCACCATGCAGGTAAACTCCTAAAACAATAATGGCAACTGTCTTAGTAATGGTGCGGTTGCCTCCAATTTTCACATCGCACGTGCACAACATTTAACGGAAAAGGCAGGGACCATTTTGCCTACCTTTACATTGTATTTTTGGTCTTGTAATTCTAAAATGGGCTTTCAAGTCGCGATCCTGTATTAAACAAAAAAGCAAGCGAGTATAAACGCTCATAGCCAGAGTGTAACTGTTCGGGTAAATCGTGAGCGTTAAAACAGACTCGGGTCATTTACCTTCTCTGCTGCAACAGCACGCCGCTGGTGTAATCGGAAGTTTCTCAAAGGAAATGGCCGCGCATGCACTTGCTGTATATAAAGCACGGCAACGAGCAAGGCATGGTGGGACTCGTAGGCTTTATTGACAGTGCATGTAAAGCTCCATGGATGACAGATGTTAAAGATTATGTGTTTCTGCCTAGCAAGCACTGGCCACGTTTGATCTTTTCACATGATGTGTAAATGTACATTTACACATCATGTGAAAAGATCAAACATGCCTAGCATGCACTGTCAATAAAGCCTGGTTTTCACATTGCACATTCAGAAATAAGAGGTCCAATAAGCACTTTCATTTAAGCGATCGCAGAATAAATGCAAATTGAACCGGCATTTATCACTCATATTGAAATGGCCCATGATTTGGCATTATTGCTCACAGATAAGTTGCCAATAAAGTTTTGAAGTTTCAACCACAGCATGCGACAATAAACATTTTCCATTTTTTTCCTTCATTTTAGAATGCACACATGCGATAGACGCGCAATGATTTTATATGCGTCCCCCACAATTCATAAGATCTTTTTGTGGCGCAAGGCTTGGAGACTACGAGTCCCACCATGCCTTGCTCGTTGTCTTAATCCCCTTTTGTTCTAATAATAATACTTTCTAAGAGTGGCATTTTCAAATATGCAATTTGAAAAAAACTTCACCAAAAGATGTATTTTTAAATTGTGAGTTCAGAGACCCCAAACTCCAAATCTTAATCTATTCCCAATTGGAAAATACACTTGTAAGATGTAATAAGGCAGCCGTTAAGTTAAGGCATAGGAAACAGCTGATTATTTGAAGGTCTTTATTAAAGGTCTTCTTAGTACAGAAACTCCAACCACAGAGCCATCAGGGAAAGTCTCCAACCGCCTATCCAGCTAGACCACAATGCCACAGCAACCCTTGGTTACAGAACCCTGACATGTTACGTTCTTTAACCAAAGATACCACATTGCTAAGATACCACATTACCTCCCTTACTTATATAACAATTGAACAGGAATAGGCATGGGGAAAAGAACAAGGAAAGAAGAGGGAAAATGATATATAACTATATATTAAAACAGTTGATAATAAAGGCACAAAATAGTTACATAATGTCACCAAATCAAACATAGTCACTCAAATGAGCCGAGCGTTTGCACACACTCTCAAGGCAACTATTGAGTTCTTCAACCAACCCCCCTTGACAGGGCAGCACTTCTTAAACACGGACAGTGCTTGGCAAACCTGTTGAGATTCCAAAATCCTGTTGTCACTTTTCTTGACTGCATTCCTAAACATCTTTATTATTTTACACGGTTGTCCAAATTTAGACAGTCCCCCATCTCTCCTAGGAGATTTGATCTTTACCCAGTCCCCCACCTGCACTTTTGTCTTCTTAACAGCTTTGCATTTGTCATAGCACAACTTGGCTTTCAATTTTTCTCTTGTTCTTTTTGTTTCCACCGACGAACGTCAGAAACATTTTCATCAACCAGAGCCCTCTTTTCAATGACCCAAGCCGGCATAATTTCAGAACAGGGCAACCTCCCTTTAAACAATCTCAAAGGTGACACCCCCGTAGTGGAGTGTGGAGTGAGTCTGTACTCTCTCACTTTCTTCTTCATACCTTCTTCCCAATTTGCCCCACACATCAAGGATTGTTGTAACCATTCCTTCAAAACTTTAATAAAACATTCCACGACTCAATTGGCCTGTGGATGATAGAGAGCAGCCCTGTTATACTTGATTCCCCATGCACCCAGGTACTCCTCCACTACCACAGAAGTCAGTTGTACCCCATTGTCAGTGAGAATGCTAGTGGGGAATCATTCTCTTTCAAATAACTCATCTAGAAAACACAACACACCCTTAAACTCAATAGAATTTACTACCTTGATCTCAGGCCAGCGAAAATATATGTCAATACGTACCAACACATAATGGTCACAAGATCCTATCTTTACAGGCCCAAGTATGTCTAGGGCAATATCAATCCATGGACCAGAAGGTTGCACTCTAATCGCCATAGTTTGAGTTCTGTATTTCAAAACTTCTCTTTCAATCATCAAGTCCATGGAGGGCCACCAATTTCCCTCCCTGATTCTCTTTTTGGTCTTAGATATGCCCATGTGACTGGCATGGGCACTTTTGACTAGTCTCTCCCTCAAACACAGCGGTGGTGTAAGTTTGCTACCGCTTAACAGTACACCATCAGTCACGGACAATTCATTGCGTACCTCCCAATACCCCTCAGCATGATAATCACTCTTGTTTCTGTTTGACCAACCTTCCAAGACACCCTCACTACATAATGCAGACTTTCATCTTCTTGAAGCATTCTTTTCCATTCTCCCCCTGCACAATGCCCTCAGTGACAACACAAACCTTCACTTCTTCTTCAAAATCTTCTCCCCCAAAATCTTCTTCTTCCAACATATCATTCGTAATAAGATTATCTTGCAACCTAGAAAGACAATCAGCTTGCAAATTGCTAGCTCCAGGTAAATGTGTGAGCATAAATCCAAATTCTTGAAGTGTAACCACCCATCTTCTGATGTGGCTCAAAATCTGATTGAGTCCTTTCTACACAAACAGTTACTTAAGAGGTGTATGGCCCATTTTGATCTCAAATTTACGGCCCCACAGAAATTTCCTCAACTTCCTGACACCCCAAAAGATCCCAAGGTCCTCCTTCTCTATGATGGAATAACCGAGTTTAGCACCCATAAGTCCACGAGACAAAAATAAAATGGTCCTATAAACTCCTACGTACCTCTGTAACAAAACAGCTCCCAACCCCTTTGGAGTTGGCATTCGTCATTATAATGATGTCATCATTAGAATCAAAGCTTCGTAAATCAGAGCCATCCTCTAATCCTAGTTTGACATCCATAAATTGTTTCTCACAGCCGTTAAACCACAATAATTCTACACCTTTCTTTAGAAGAGTCTTAAGTAAAACAGTCCTCTCAGCGAACTTTGGAACCAACTTGTTGTAGAATTCTGCCAATCCCAAGAATGTCACCAGTTCCTCCTTGCATTGTGGAGAGGAAAGATTTTTTATTGTGTCTACCAATCCTTTCTTAGGCCTAATACCTGATGCAGTAATAAGACGCCCTAAGTACTCTATTTCATGTTCATTGAATTTGCACTTTCCTCGCTTTAAAGTAAGTCATGCCTTTTGTAGCTTTCCAAGTACTTCACGTAGCATACCTGCAGCACCGCCAAGAACACGGATCCAGCATAACCCGTCCACAAGAACACAACCAAACCGAAGACCCTGCAATGCATCCTCCTCAACGTACGATCCCTCCACAAACAAGCCACAGAAATCTGGAACCTCCTCGACAGCACCACCCCAGATGTAGCATTCTTCACCGAAACCTGGACCAACACCACCTCGGGACCGGACATCGCCATCGCCATCCCCCAAGGATACAAGATCTCCAGGAAGGACCGCCCCACCCACCCAGGAGGAGGAATCGCCATCGTCCACAAATCCAGCCTCCGCCTGAGGACACTCCCTGACGAGTCCAAAAAACTGATGGAACACCTTCACTTCAAGATACTGGCCAGCCCCACCGCCGCCCTACGAGGAACCCTCATCTACCGACCCCTGGACCCCGTGGACCCTTCGCCAACTCCATCACGGACATTATCTCCCCGCAGGCCATCGCATCCACCAACTACACCCTGCTGGGAGACCTCAACTTCCACCTCGACAATCAACTGGACCCCAACACCACATGCCTCCTGGACAACCTCCACAACATTGGACTCCGCCAGATCGTGACCGAGCCCACGCACTCAGCAGGACACAACCTCGACCCCCTCTTCACTACAGGAAACTCCATCACCTTCAGCCACACCACCGAACTCCCATGGACCGACCATTGTTGCGTCCACTTCACCTTCAGAACACCCACCATCCACAAACCACCAGCACCTGCTTCCACAAAGAAACTGGACCAAAATCACCGATGACCAGCTCACCTCCTCACTCAACAACTCCACCCCAACCATCGGGGAAAACGACGACCCCAACACCGCAGCCCGAACCCTGCATAGATGGATCTCGGACAGCACCAACACCATAGCCCCCCTCAAGAAAAACAACAATACCTGTGCCAAGAAAGCCAGATGGTTTACCACCGAACTTCGAGAGTCCAGGCGCACATGCCGCCACCTCGAAAAGACCTGGAGAAACACCAAATCCACAGAAGCCCACAACAACTTCAGAGCCGCCACCAACGCCCACCATCAACTCATCAGAGAAACGAGGAAAAAAGCGATTGAAGACAGAATCTCCACCCACGCACACAACAGCAAGGAACTCTTCAGCATCATCAAGGAGTTCATCCAACCCAACAGCGAGTCTACCGACATCCCTCCCCCACAAGACCTCTGCAACAAACTCAGCATCTTTTTCCACCACAAAATCAAGAGCATCTACGACAACTTCGGCGAAGACAACCAACACACTGAACCCTCACCAACCACCCCCGACATCCGGAAACCAGCGATTGATGACTGGACAGCCCTCACCACCGAAGACACACTGAAGACAATGAAGTCAATCCACTCAGGGGCCCCCACAGACCCCTGTCCCCACCACATCTTCTACAGAGCCGCCAACACCATCGCACCCATGCTCTGCCACACCATCAACCGCTCACTGGCGACAGCCTCGTTCCCCGATGACTGGAAACACGCCGAGGTCAACCCCCTCCTGAAGAAACCCTCAGCGGACCCCACCGGCCTCAAAAACTACAGACCCATCTCCCTGCTCCCGTTCCCAGCGAAAGTCATCGAGAAAGCCATCAACAGCCAACTCACCACATTCATTGAAGAACACAACATCCTCGACTCCTCCCAATCCGGCTTCAGAAAAAACCACAGTATGGAAACCGCCCTCCTCGCCGCAACAGACGACATCCGCACCTTACTGGACTAAGAAGAAACAGTAGCCCTCGTCCTCCTCGACCTATCAGCGGCGTTCGACACAGTCTCCCACCGCACCCTAATTCGCAGACTCTACGATGCAGGAATCCAGGACAAGGCCCTCGACTGGATCTGCTCCTTCCTCTCCGGCAGGACGTAGCGGGTCAGACTCCCCCCTTTCCTCTTGGACCCCACACCTACCACCTGCGGAGTCCCCCAGGGCTCCTTCCTCAGCCCGGCGCTCTTCAACGTCTACATGGCTCCACTTGCCCCCATTGTCAGAACCTACGGACTCAACATCGTGTCATACGCAGACGACACCCAGCTCATCCTCTCCCTATCCAACGAGCCCAACACCGCCAGACGCAACTTTCGAGAAGGCATGGAAGCCGTCGCCAAATGGATGAAAAACAGCTGCCTACAACTAAACACCAACAAAACAGAAGTACTCATCATGGGCCCAAACCCCGACCCCTGGAGCGACACCTGGTGGCCCACTGCCCTCGGAAACCCGCCAACCCCCACAGACCATGCACGCAACCTGGGAATCATCCTGGACTCCGAGCTCAAAATGGACCGCCAGATAAACTCTGTCTCATCTTCCTGCTTCCACACCCTCCGCCTCCTTCGTAAGACCTTCAAATGGATCCCCTTCGAACACCGAAAGACAGTCACTCACGCCCTGGTCAACAGCAGACTCGACTACGGCAACGCACTTCACGCCGTAATAAACGAAAACCTCATCCCCAAGCTATAGAACATCCAGAACGGCGCCGCAAGACTAGTCCTCAACCTGCCAAAACACTGTCACATATCCCAGCACCTACGCACACTCCACTGGCTCCCCGTCGAGGCGAGAATCACCTTTAAGATGCTCACCCACGCACACAAGGCCCTCCACGGCACCGGACCAGCATACATGAACAGCCGACTCAAATTCCACGCACCCCAAAGGACCCTACGATCAGCCCAGCTTTCCTACGCCGTGGTCCCTCGCACCAGAAAGACCAGATCGGGAGGCCGCTCCTTCTCCTTCCTCGCGGCCAAAGCATGGAACGCCCTTCCACTCCACCTCAGACAGACAACATCGCTCCCCATCTTCGCAAGAAACCTCAAAACCTGGCTCTTCGACAGACCCCCTCCTTGATGGAATGGAACCTGCACCCCCCTCCCCCCCACCCCTAGCGCCTTGAGACCCTCACGGGTGAGTAGTCGCGCTTTAACAAACTCCTGATTGATTGATTGATCATACTTTGGACCCTGGCACCAAAATGTCATCTTGATAAACTTTTACACCACTCATACCCTTCAACACTCTTTCCATAGCCCTTTGGAACACCAAAGCTGCTGAAATGAACCCAAAGGGCATCCTCAGAAATTTGAATAAGGAAATGCCAGAAACCGGTCCTCAGAAGCTTTTTTCCGGTCCAGGGATGACATGGCTTGGCAGTTCGGGCTGGACTGTTCCCATGAGGCACAGGGTCAGACTGATTTGCATATAGCCAATTCTGAACTGGGGTGGCAGAGTGGGCTAAAGAACGGTGATGGATTAAACCCAGATCTTTTGACTGGGTGTGAGTGTTTGATTGATTCAGATGCTCCGTTCATCACCACCCCTTTTGTACCGCTTTTGGCCACCATAAGTGTGGCAGGGTATGCTCAGACGTGAGTCCCTTGCTCACTTTGCCACTGGATTCAAGCAAGCCGGGCTGAAGACGGCTGGAATGCCAGAAACCGGTCCTCGGAAGCTTGTTTCCGGTCCAGGGATGACATGGCTTGGCAGTTCGGGCTGGACTGTTCCCATGAGGCACAGGGTCAGACTGATTTGCATATAGCCAAGTCTGAACTGGGGTTGCAGAGTGGGCTAAAGAACGGTGATGGTTTAAACCCAGATCGTTTGACTGGGTGTGAGTGTTTGATTGATTCAGATGCTCCGTTCATCACCACCCCCTTTTGTACCGCTTTTGGACGCCATAAGTGTGGCAGGGTATGCTCAGACATGAGTCCCTTGCTCACTTTGCGTCTGGATTCAAGCAAGCCGGGCTGAAGACGGCTGGAATGCCTGAAACCGGTCCTCGGAAGCTGGTTTCCGGTCCAGGGATGACATGGCTTGGCAGTTCGGGCTGGATTGTTCCCATGAGGCACAGTGTCAGACTGATTTGCATATAGCCAAGTCTGAACTGGGGTGGCAGAGTGGGCTAAAGAACGGTGATGGATTAAACCCAGATCTTTTGACTGGGTGTGAGTGTTTGATTGATTCAGATGCTCTGTTCATCACCACCCCCTTTTGTACCGCTTTTGGCCGCCATAAGTGTGGCAGGGTATGCTCAGACGTGAGTCCCTTGCTCACTTTGCCACTGGATTCAAGCAAGCCGGGCTGAAGACGGCTGGAATGACAGAAACCGGTCCTCGGAGGCTTGTTTCCGCTCCAGGGATGACATGGCTTGGCAGTTCGGGCTGGACTGTTCCCATGAGGCACAGGGTCAGACTGATTTGCATATAGCCAAGTCTGAACTGGGGTGACAGAGTGGGCGAAGGAAAGGTGATGGATTAAACCCAGATCTTTTGACTGGGTGTGAGTGGTTGATTGATTCAGATGCTCCGTTCATCACCACCCCCTTTTGTACTGCTTTTGGCCGCCATAAGTGTGGCAGGGTATGCTCAGACGTGAGTCCCTTGCTCACTTTGCCACTGGATTCAAGCAAGCCAGGCTGAAGACGGCTGGAATGCCAGAAAACGGTCCTCGGAAGCTTGTTTCCGGTCCAGGGATGATATGGCTTGGCAGTTCGGGCTGGACTGTTCCCATGAGGCACAGGGTCAGACTGATTTGCATATAGCCAAGTCTGAACTGGGGTGGCAGAGTGGGCTAAAGAACGGTGATGGATTAAACCCAGATCTTTTGACTGGGTGTGAGTGTTTGATTGATTCAGATGCTCCGTTCATCACCACCCCCTTTTGTACCGCTTTTGGCCGCTATAAGTGTGGCTGGGTATGCTCAGACGTGAGTCCCTTGCTCACTTTGCCACTGGATTCAAGTAAGCCGGGCTGAAGACGGCTGAAATGCCAGAAACCGGTCCTCGGAAGCTTGTTTCCGGTCAAGGGATGACATGGCTTGGCAGTTCGGGCTGGATTGTTCCCATGAGGCACAGGGTCAGACTGATTTGCATATAGCCAAGTCTGAACTGGGGTGGCAGAGTGGACTAAAGAACGGTGATGGATTAAACCCAGATCTTTTGACTGGGTGTGAGTGGTTGATTGATTCAGATACTCCGTTCATCATCACCCCCTTTTGTACCGCTTTTGGCCGCCATAAGTGTGGCAGGGTATGCTCCGACGTGAGTCCCTTGCTCACTTTGCCACTGGATTCAAGCAAGCTGGGCTGAAAACGGCCGGAATGCCAGAAACCGGTCTTTGGAAGCTTGTTTCCGGTCCAGGGATGACATGGCTTGGCAGTTCGGGCTGGACTGTTCCCATGAGGCACAGGGTCAGACTGATTTGCATATATCCAAGTCTGAACTGGGGTGGCAGAGTGGGCTAAAGAACGGTGATGGATTAAACCCAGATCTTTCGACTGGGAAGGAGTGTTTTATTGATTCAGACGCTCCGTTCATCACCACCCCCTTTTGTACCGCTTTTGGCCGCCATAAGTGTGGCAGGGTATGCTCAGACGTGAGTCCCTTGCTCACTTTGCCACTGGATTCAAGCAGGCCGGGCTGAAGACGGCTGGAATGCCAGAAACCGGTCCTCGGAAGCTGGTTTCCGGTCCAGGGATGACATGGCTTGGCAGTTCGGGCTGGACTGTTCCCATGAGGAACAGGGTCAGACTGATTTGCATATAGCCAAGTCTGAACTGGGGTGGCAGAGTGGGCTAAAGAACGGTGATGGATTAAACCCAGATCTTTTGACTGGGTGTGAGTTTTTGATTGATTCAGATGCTCCGTTCATCACCACCCCCTTTTGTACTGCTTTTGGCCGCCATAAGTGTGGCAGGGTATGTTCAGACGTGAGTCCCTTGCACACTTTGCCACTGGATTCAAGCAAGCCAGGCTGAAGACGGCTGGAATGCCAGAAACCGGTCCTCGGAACCTTGTTTCCGGTCCAGGGATGACATGGCTTGGCAGTTCCGGCTGGACTGTTCCCATGAGGCACAGGGTCAGACTGATTTGCATATAGCCAAGTCTGAACTGGGGTGGCAGAGTGGGCTAAAGAACGGTGATGGATTAAACCCAGATCTTTTGACTGGGTGTGAGTGTTTGATTGATTCAGATGCTCTGTTCATCACCACCCCCTTTCGTACGGCTTTTGGCCGCCATAAGTGTGGCAGGGTATGCTCAGACGTGAGTCCCTTGCTCACTTTGCCACTGGATTCAAGCAAGCCGGGCTGAAGACCGCTGGAATGCCAGAAACCAGTCCTCTGAAGCTTGTTTCCGGTCCAGGGATGACATGGCTTGGCAGTTCGGGCTGGACTGTTCCCATGAGACACAGGGTCAGACTGATTTGCATATAGCCAAGTCTGAACTGGGGTGGCAGAATGGGCTAAAGAACGGTGATGGATTAAACCCAGATGTTTTGACTGGGTGTGAGTGTTTGATTGATTCAGATGCTCCATTCATCACCACCCCCTTTTGTACCGCTTTTGGCTGCCATAAGTGTGGCAGGGTATGCTCAGACGTGAGTCCCTTGCTCACTTTGCCACTGGATTCAAGCAAGCCGGGCTGAAGACGGCTGGAATGCCAGAAACCGGTCCTCGGAAGCTTGTTTCCGGTCCAGGGATGACATGGCTTGAAGGTTCCTACTGGACTGTTCCCATGAGGCACAGGGTCAGACTCATTTGCATATAGCCAAGTCTGAACTGGGGTGGCAGAGTGGGCTAAAGAATGGTGATGGATTAAACCCAGATCTTTTGACTGGGTGTGAGAGTTTGATTGATTCAGATGCTCCGTTCATCACCACCCCCTTTTGTACTGCTTTTGGCCGCCACAAGTGTGGCAGGGTATGCTCAGACGTGAGTCCCTTGCTCACTTTGCCACTGGATTCAAGCAAGCCGGGCTGAAGACGGCTGGAATGCCAGAAACCGGTCCTCGGAAGCTTGTTTCCGGTCCAGGGATGACATGGCTTGGCAGTTCCTGCTGGACTGTTCCCATGAGGCACAGGGTCAGACTCATTTGCATATAGCCAAGTCTGAACTGGGGTGGCAGAGTGGGCTAAAGAATGGTGATGGATTAAACCCAGATCTTTTGACTGGGTGTGAGAGTTTGATTGATTCAGATGCTCCGTTCATCACCACCCCCTTTTGTACTGCTTTTGGCCGCCACAAGTGTGGCAGGGTATGTTCAGACGTGAGTCCCTTGCACACTTTGCCACTGGATTCAAGCAAGCCGGGCTGAAGACGGCTGGAATGCCAGAAACCGGTCCTCGGAAGCTTGTTTCCGCTTCGGGGATGACATGGCTTGGCAGTTCTATTTCTATTTCTATTTAAAATTATTTATACAGCGCACGTACACCAGCGGTTTCATGGCGCTAACAGACCGGGAACTGGGCAAAAGAGCAAGAGCTAAGATTGGAACAAGAAAAAAACAACTAAAGTATTAATTTAAAAAGATAGCAAAAAGATGTGCCTTGAGCTGTTTCCGAAACAGCAGGTAAGAGGTTGAAGCTCTGAGCTCCGGAGGCAAAGAGTTCCAGAAGATTGGAGTGAGGGTCGCAAATTTTGAGCCTCCCCATTTCTTTCTCCGGAACCGAGGAACTGTAAGAAGGGATTGGGTGGATGAACGCAGTTCCCAGGAGGGAACGTAGGGGATGATCTCAGATGAGATGAAAGCCGGTGCCGTGCCCAGTCGTGCCTGAAAGGTGATAGAAGCAAGCTTAAACTGGACACGAGCACAGACAGGAAGCCAATGTAGGGACTTTAGGAGGGGAGTGGTATGATGGGACTTTGGGAGTTTGAACACCAGGCGCGCCGCCTGGTTTTGTATCTGCTGCAAACGCCGAAGACTATAAGCAGGTATGCCTGCATATAGGGCGTTGCCATAATCCAGGCGGGATACGACCATGGCAAGGGTGATCAGTTTTAGGGCATCAAATGAAAAAAAACGGGACACCTTGCGTATGGTTCGCAATGCCAAAAAGGAAGAGGAAACCACAGAGCTGACCTGGGAGTGAAGGGTGAGTTGAGAATTGAGCTTGATGCCTAGAGTTTTAACTGAGGTAGAGGTAACAGGTGGGGGGCCAAGGGAAGGGGGCCAAAAGATGGGGGACCAGGGGCTGGATGAACCACCCGTCAACACCAGCTCAGTCTTGTCTGGGTTGAGTTTAAGATGGTTGTGGTTCATCCAGTCTCGGATGTGGATCATGATAGTTTGAAAATTAAGGGCAGAATCGGGGGAGGAGGAAAGATTGAAAACAAGCTGGAGGTCGTCCGCATAATTGAATACGGCGACCTCCATTTGTTGGAGTGAAAAGATAAGGGGGAGATATAAAGGTTAAATAAGAGGGGGGAAGGGAGGAACCTTGGGGGACCCCGCACCGAACATCGCGGAAGTCCGCAGTAAAGTCGCCCAGGCGAACTGCCTGGGTGCGGCCCCTCAGGAAGGAGGACAACCAGACCAACGCAGTACCCCCGATCCCCGCCGCCCTGACACGGGAAAGCAAGATGGAATGGTCCACCGTGTCAAAAGCGGCAGTTCCGGCTGGACTGTTCCCATGAGGCACAGGGTCAGACTGATTTGCATATAGCCAAGTCTGAACTGGGGTGGCAGAGTGGGATAAAGAACAGTGATGGATTAAACCCAGATCTTTTGACTGGGTATGAGTGTTTGATTGATTCAGATACTCCGTTCATCATCACCCCCTTTTGTACCGCTTTTGGCCGCCATAAGTGTGGCAGGGTATGCTCAGACGTGAGTCCCTTGCTCACTTTGCCACTGGATTCAAGCAAGCCGGGCTGAAGATGGCTGGAATGCCAGAACCGGTCCTCGGAAGCTTGTTTCCGGTCCAGGGATGACATGGCTTGGCAGTTCCTGCTGGACTGTTCCCAGGAGGCACAGGGTCAGACTGATTTGCATATAGCCAAGTCTGAACTGGGGTGGCAGAGTGGGCTAAAGAATGGTGATGGATTAAACCCAGATCTTTTGACTGGGTGTGAGTGTTTGATTGATTCAGATGCTCCGTTCATCACCACTCCCTTTTGTACCACTTTTGGCCGCCTCAAGTGTGGCAGGGTATGCTCAGACATGAGTCCCTTGCTCACTTTGCCACTGGATTCAAGCAAGCCAGGCTGAAGACAGCTGGAATGCCAGAAACCGGTCCGCGGAAGCTTGTTTCCGGTCCAGGGATGACATGGCTTGGCAGTTCAGGCTGGACTGTTCCCATGAGGCACATGGTCAGACTGATTTGCATATAGCCAAGTCTGAACTGGGGTTGCAGAGTGGGCTAAGGAACGGTGATGGATTATACCCAGATCTTTTGACTGGGTGTGAGTGTTTGATTGATTCAGATGCTCCGTTCATCACCACCCCCTTTTGTACCGCTTTTGGCCACCGTAAGTGTGGCAGGGTATGCTCAGACGTGAGTGCCTTGCTCACTTTGCCACTGGATTCAAGCAAGCCGGGCTGCAGGCGGCTGGAATGCCAGAAACCTGTCCTCTGAAGCTTGTTTCCGGTCCAGGGATGACATGGCTTGGCAGTTCGGGCTGGACTGTTCCATGAGGCACAGGGTCAGACTGATTTGCATATAGCCAAGTCTGAACTGGGGTGGCAGAGTGGGCTAAAGAACGGTGATGGATTAAACCCAGATCTTTTGACTGGGTGTGAGTGTTTGATTGATTCAGATACTCCGTTGATCATCACCCCCTTTTGTACCTCTTTTGGCCGCCATAAGTGTGGCAGGGTATGCTCAGACGTGAGTCCCTTGCTCACTTTGCCACTGGATTCAAGAAAGCCGGGCTGAAGACGGCTGGAATGCCAGAAACGGGTCCTCGGAAGCTTGTTTCCGGTCCAGGGATGACATGGCTTGGCAGTTCGGGCTGGACTGTTCCCATGAGGCACAGGGTCAGACTGATTTGCATATAGCCAAGTCTGAACTGGGGTGGCAGAGTGGTCTAAAGAACGGTGATGGATTAAACCCAGATCTTTTGACTGGGTGTGAGTGTTTGATTGATTCAGATACTCCGTTGATCATCACCCCCTTTTGTACCTCTTTTGGCCGCCATAAGTGTGGCAGGGTATGCTCAGACGTGAGTCCCTTGCTCACATTGTCACTGGATTCAAGCAAGCCGGGCTGAAGACGGCTGGAATGCCTGAAACCGGTCCTCTGAAGCTTGTTTCCGGTCCAGGGATGACATGGCTTGGCAGTTCGGGCTGGACTGTTCCCATGAGGCACAGGGTCAGACTGATTTGCATATAGCCAAGTCTGAACTGGGGTGGCAGAATGGGCTACAGAACGTGATGGATTAAACCCAGATCTTTTGACTGGGTGTGAGTGTTTGATTGATTCAGATGTTCCATTCATCACCACCCCCTTTTGTACCGCTTTTGGCTGCCATAAGTGTGGCAGGGTATGCTCAGACGTGACTCCCTTGCTCACTTTGCCACTGGATTCAAGCAACCCGGGCTGAAGACGGCTGGAATGCCAGAAACCGGTCCTCGGAAGCTTGTTTCCGGTCCAGGGATGACATGGCTTGGCAGTTCCTGCTGGACTGTACCCATGAGGCACAGGGTCAGACTCATTTGCATATAGCCAAGTCTGAACTGGGGTGGCAGAGTGGGCTAAAGAATGGTGATGGATTAAACCCAGATCTTTTGACTGGGTGTGAGTGTTTGATTGATTCAGATGCTCCGTTCATCACCACCCCATTTTGTACCGCTTTTGGCCGCCATAAGTGTGGCAGTGTATGCTCAGACGTGAGTCCCTTGCTCACTTTGCCACTGGATTCAAGCAAGCCGGGCTGAAGACAGCTGGAATCCCAGAAACCGGTCCTCGGAAGCTTGTTTCCAGTCCAGGGATGACATGGCTTGGCAGTTCGGGCTGGACTGTTCCCATGAGGCACAGGGTCAGACTGATTTGCATATAGCCAAGTCTGAACTGGGGTGGCAGAGTGGGCTAAAGAACAGTGACGGATTAAACCCAGCTCTTTTGACTGGGTGTAAGTGTTTGATTGATTCAGATGCTCCGTTCATCACCACCCCCTTTTGTTCCGCTTTTGGCCACCATAAGTGTGGCAGGGTATGCTCAGACGTGAGTCCCTTGCTCACTTTGCCACTATATTCAAGCAAGCCGGGCTGCAGACGGCTGGAATGCCAGAAACCGGTGCTCGGAAGCTTGTTTCCGGTCCATGGATGACATGGCTTGGCAGTTCGGGCTGGACTGTTCCCACAAGGCACAGGGTCAGACAGATTTGCATATACCCAAGTCTGAACTGGGGTGGCAGAGTGGGCTAATGAACTGTGATTGATTAAACCCAGATCTTTTGACTGGGTGTGAGTGTTTGATTGATTCAGATACTCCGTTCATCATTACCCCCTTTTTTACCGCTTTTGGCAGCCATAAGTGTGGCAGGGTATGCTCAGACGTGAGTCCCTTGCTCACTTTGCCAGTGGATTCAAGCAAGCCGGGCTGAAGATGGCTGGAATGCCAGAACCGGTCCTCGGAAGCTTGTTTCCGGTCCAGGGATGACATGGCTTGGCAGTTCCTGCTGGACTGTTCCCATGAGGCACAGGGTCAGACTGATTTGCATATAGCCAAGTCTGAACTGGGGTGGCAGAGTGGGCTAAAGAATGGTGATGGATTAAACCCAGATCTTTTGACTGGGTGTGAGTGTTTGATTGATTCAGATGCTCCGTTCATCAACACTCCCTTTTGTACCGCTTTTGGCCACCTCAAGTGTGGCAGGGTATGCTCAGACATGAGTCCCTTGCTCACTTTGCCACTGGATTCAAGCAAGCCGGACTGAAGACAGCTGGAATGCCAGAAACCGGTCCGCGGAAGCTTGTTCCGGTCCAGGGATGACATGGCTTGGCAGTTCAGGCTGGACTGTTCCCATGAGGCACAGGGTCAGACTGATTTGCATGTAGCCAAGTCTGAACTGGGGTGGCAGAGTGGGCTAAGGAACGGTGATGGATTATACCCAGATCTTTAGACTGGGTGTGAGTGTTTGATTGATTCAGATGCTCCGTTCATCACCACCCCCTTTTGTACTGCTTTTGGCCACCGTAAGTGTGGCAGCGTATGCTCAGACGTGAGTCCCTTGCTCACTTTGCCTCTGGATTCAAGCAAGCCGGGCTTAGGACGGGTGGAATGCCATAAACCGGTGCTCGGAAGCTGGTTTCCGGTCCAGGGATGACATGGCTTGGCAGTTCGGGCTGGACTGTTCCCATGAGGCACAGGGTCAGACTGATTTGCATATAGCCAAGTCTGAACTGGGGTGGCAGAGTGGGCTAAAGAACGGTGATGGATTAAACCCAGATCTTTTGACTGGGTGTGAGTGTTTGATTGATTCAGATGCTCCGTTCATCACCACCCCCTTTTGTACTGCTTTTGGCTGCCATAAGTGTGGCAGGGTATGCTCAGACGTGAGTCCCTTGCTCACTTTGCCAGTGGATTCAAGCAAGCCAGGCTGAAGATGGCTGGAATGCCAGAAAACGGTCCTCGGAAGCTTGTTTCCGGTCCAGGGATGATATGGCTTGGCAGTTCGGGCTGGACTGTTCCCATAAGGCACAGGGTCAGACTGATTTGCATATAGCCAAGTCTGAACTGGGGTGGCAGAGTGGGCTAAAGAACGGTGATGCATTAAACCCAGATCTTTTGACTGGGTGTGAGTGTTTGATTGATTCAGATGCTCCGTTCATCACCACCCCCTTTTGTACCACTTTTGTGCGCCATAAGTGTGGCAGGGTATGCTCAGACGTGAGTCCCTTGCTCACTTTGCCACTGGATTCAAGCAAGCCGGGCTGAAGACGGCTGGAATGACAGAAAATGGTCCTCGGAAGCTTGTTTCCGGTCCATGGATGACATGGCTTGGCAGTTCGGGCTGGACTGTTCCCATAAGGCACAGGGTCAGACAGATTTGCATATACCCAAGTCTGAACTGGGGTGGCAGAGTGGGCTAATGAACTGTGATTGATTAAACCCAGATCTTTTGACTGGGTGTGAGTGTTTGATTGATTCAGATACTCCGTTCATCATTACCCCCTTTTTTACCGCTTTTGGCAGCCATAAGTGTGGCAGGGTATGCTCAGACGTGAGTCCCTTGCTCACTTTGCCACTGGATTCAAGCAAGCCGGGCTGAAGAAGGCTGGAATGCCAGAACCGGTCCTCGGAAGCTTGTTTCCGGTCCAGGGATGACATGGCTTGGCAGTTCCTGCTGGACTGTTCCCATGAGGCACAGGGTCAGACTGATTTGCATATAGCCAAGTCTGAACTGGGGTGGCAGAGTGGGCTAAAGAATGGTGATGGATTAAACCCAGATCTTTTGACTGGGTGTGAGTGTTTGATTGATTCAGATGCTCCGTTCATCAACACTCCCTTTTGTACCGCTTTTGGCCACCTCAAGTGTGGCAGGGTATGCTCAGACATGAGTCCCTTGCTCACTTTGCCACTGGATTCAAGCAAGCCGGACTGAAAACAGCTGGAATGCCAGAAACCGGTCCGCGGAAGCTTGTTCCGGTCCAGGGATGACATGGCTTGGCAGTTCAGGCTGGACTGTTCCCATGAGGCACAGGGTCAGACTGATTTGCATATAGCCAAGTCTGAACTGGGGTGGCAGAGTGGGCTAAGGAACGGTGATGGATTATACCCAGATCTTTTGACTGGGTGTGAGTGTTTGATTGATTCAGATGCTCCGTTCATCACCACCCCCTTTTGTACTGCTTTTGGCCACCGTAAGTGTGGCAGCGTATGCTCAGACGTGAGTCCCTTGCTCACTTTGCCTCTGGATTCAAGCAAGCCGGGCTTAGGACGGGTGGAATGCCATAAACCGGTGCTCGGAAGCTGGTTTCCGGTCCAGGGATGACATGGCTTGGCAGTTCGGGATGGACTGTTCCCATGAGGCACAGGGTCAGACTGATTTGCATATAGCCAAGTCTGAACTGGGGTGGCAGAGTGGGCTAAAGAACGGTGATGGATTAAACCCAGATCTTTTGACTGGGTGTGAGTGTTTGATTGATTCAGATGCTCCGTTCATCACCACCCCCTTTTGTACTGCTTTTGGCTGCCATAACTGTGGCAGGGTATGCTCAGACGTGAGTCCCTTGCTCACTTTGCCAGTGGATTCAAGCAAGCCAGGCTGAAGATGGCTGGAATGCCAGAAAACGGTCCTCGGAAGCTTGTTTCCGGTCCAGGGATGATATGGCTTGGCAGTTCGGGCTGGACTGTTCCCATAAGGCACAGGGTCAGACTGATTTGCATATAGCCAAGTCTGAACTGGGGTGGCAGAGTGGGCTAAAGAACGGTGATGGATTAAACCCAGATCTTTTGACTGGGTGTGAGTGTTTGATTGATTCAGATGCTCCGTTCATCACCACCCCCTTTTGTACCACTTTTGTGCGCCATAAGTGTGGCAGGGTATGCTCAGACGTGAGTCCCTTGCTCACTTTGCCACTGGATTCAAGCAAGCCGGGCTGAAGACGGCTGGAATGACAGAAACTGGTCCTCTGAGGTTTTTTCCGGTCCAGGGATGACATGGCTTGGCAGTTCGGGCTGGACTGTTCCCATGAGGCACAGGGTCAGACTGATTTGCAAGTCTGAACTGGGGTGGCAGAGTGGGCTAAAGAATGGTGAAGGATTAAACCCAGATCTTTTGACTGGGTGTGAGTGTTTGATTGATTCAGATGCTCCGTTCATCGACACTCCCTTTTGTACCGCTTTTGGCCACCTCAAGTGTGGTAGGGTATGCTCAGACATGAGTCCCTTGCTCACTTTGCCACTGGATTCAAGCAAGCCGGGCTGAAGACAGCTGGAATGCTAGAAACCGGTCCGCGGAAGCTTGTTCCGGTCCAGGGATGACATGGCTTGGCAGTTCAGGCTGGACTGTTCCGATGAGGCACAGGGTCAGACTGATTTGCATATAGCCAAGTCTGAACTGGGGTGGCAGAGTGGGCTAAGGAACGGTGATGGATTATGCCCAGATCTTTTGACTGGGTGTGAGTGTTTGATTGATTCAGATGCTCCGTTCATCACCACCCCCTTTTGTACCGCTTTTGGCCACCGTAAGTGTGGCAGCGTATGCTCAGACGTGAGTCCCTTGCTCACTTTGCCTCTGGATTCAAGCAAGCCGGGCTTAGGACGGGTGGAATGCCATAAACCGGTGCTCGGAAGCTGGTTTCCGGTCCAGGGATGACATGGCTTGGCAGTTCGGGCTGGACTGTTCCCATGAGGCACAGGGTCAGACTGATTTGCATATAGCTAAGTCTGAACTGGGGTGGCAGAGTGGGCTAAAGAACGGTGACGGATTAAACCCAGATCTTTTGACTGGGTGTGAGTGTTTGATTGAGTCAGATGCTCCGTTCATCACCACCCCCTTTTGTACCACTTTTGGCCGCCATAAGTGTGGCAGGGTATGCTCAGACGTGAGTCCCTTGCTCACTTTGCCACTGGATTCAAGCAAGCCGGGCTGAAGACGGCTGGAATGACAGAAACTGGTCCTCGGAGGTTTTTTCCGGTCCAGGGATGACATGGCTTGGCAGTTCGGGCTGGACTGTTCCCATGAGGCACAGGGTCAGACTGATTTGCATATAGCCAAGTCTGAACTGGGGTGGCAGAGTGGGCTAAAGAACGGTGATGGAATAAACCCAGATCTTTTGACTGGGTGTGAGTGTTTGATTGATTCAGATGCTCCGTTCATCACCACCCCCTTTTGTACTGCTTTTGGCTGCCATAAGTGTGGCAGGGTATGCTCAGACGTGAGTCCCTTGCTCACTTTGCCAGTGGATTCAAGCAAGCCAGGCTGAAGATGGCTGGAATGCCAGAAAATGGTCCTCGGAAGCTTGTTTCCGGTCTATGGATGATATGGCTTGGCAGTTCGGGCTGGACTGTTCCCATGAGGCACAGGGTCAGACTGATTTGCCTATAGCCAAGTCTGAACTGGGGTGGCAGAGTGGGCTAAAGAACGGTGATGGATTAAACCCAGATCTTTTGACTTGGTGTGAGTGTTTGATTGATTCAGATGCTCCGTTCATCACCCCCCCCTTTTGTACCGCTTTTGGCCGCCATAAGTGTGGCTGGGTATGCTCAGACGTGAGTCCCTTGCTCACTTTGCCACTGGATTCAAGCAAGTCGGGCTGAAGACAGCTGGAATGCCAGAAACCGGTCCTCGGAAGCTTGTTTCCGGTCCAGGGATGACATGCTTGGCAGTTCGGGCTGGACTGTTCCCATGAGGCACAGGGTCAGACTGATTTGCATATAGCCAAGTCTGAACTGGGGTGGCAGAGTGGGCTAAAGAACGGTGATGGATTAAACCCAGATCTTTTGACTGGGTGTGAGTGTTTGATTGATTCAGATACTCCGTTCATCATCACCCCCTTTTGTACCGCTTTTGGCCGCCATAAGTGTGGCAGGGTATGCTCCGACGTGAGTCCCTTGCTCACTTTACCACTGGATTCAAGCAAGCTGGGCTGAAAACGGCCGGAATGCCAGAAACCGGTCCTCGGAAGCTTGTTTCCAGTCCAGGGATGACATGGCTTGGCAGTTCGGGCTGGACTGTGCCCATGAGGCACAGGGTCAGACTGATTTGCATATATCCAAGTCTGATCTGGGGTGGCAGAGTGGGCTAAAGAACGGTGATGGATTAAACCCAGATCTTTCGACTGGGTAGGAGTGTTTTATTGATTCAGATGCTCCGTTCATCACCACCCCCTTTTGTACCGCTTTTGGCCGCCATAAGTGTGGCAGGGTATGCTCAGACGTGAGTCCCTTGCTCACTTTGCCACTGGATTCAAGCAAGCCGGGCTGAAGATGGCTAGAATGCCAGAAAACGGTCCTCGGAAGCTGGTTTCCGATCCAGGGATGACATGGCTTGGCAGTTCGGGCTGGACTGTTCCCATGAGGCACAGGGTCTGACTGATTTGCATATAGCCAAGTCTGAACTGGGGTGGCAGAGTGGGCTAAAGAACTTGATGGATTAAACCCAGATCTTTTGACTGGGTGTGAGTCTTTGATTGATTCAGATGCTCCGTTCATCACCACCCCCTTTTGTACTGCTTTTGGCCGCCATAAGTGTGGCAGGGTATGCTCAGGCGTGAGTCCCTTGCTCACTTTGCCACTGGATTCAAGCAAGCCAGGCTGAAGATGGCTGGAATGCCAGAAAACGGTCCTCGGAAGCGTGTTTCCGGTCCAGGGATGATATGGCTTGGCAGTTCGGGCTGGACTGTTCCCATGAGGCACAGGGTCAGACTGATTTGCATATAGCCAAGTCTGAACTGGGGTGGCAGAGTGGGCTAAAGAACGGTGATGGATTAAACCCAGATCTTTTGACTGCGTGTGAGTGTTTGATTGATTCAGATGCTCCGTTCATCACCACCCCCTTTTGTGCCGCTTTTGGCCGCCATAAGTGTGGCTGGGTATGCTCAGACGTGAGTCCCTTGCTCACTTTGCCACTGGATTCAAGCAAGTCGGGCTGAAGACAGCTGGAATGCCAGAAACCGGTCCTCGGAAGCTTGTTTCCGGTCCAGGGATGACATGCTTGGCAGTTCGGGCTGGACTGTTCCCATGAGGCACAGGGTCAGACTGATTTGCATATAGCCAAGTCTGAACTGGGGTGGCAGAGTGGGCTAAAGAACAGTGACGGATTAAACCCAGCTCTTTTGACTGGGTGTAAGTGTTTGATTGATTCAGATGCTCCGTTCATCACCACCCCCTTTTGTTCCGCTTTTGGCCACCATAAGTGTGGCAGGGTATGCTCAGACGTGAGTCCCTTGCTCACTTTGCCACTATATTCAAGCAAGCCGGGCTGCAGACGGCTGGAATGCCAGAAACCGGTGCTCGGAAGCTTGTTTCCGGTCCATGGATGACATGGCTTGGCAGTTCGGGCTGGACTGTTCCCACAAGGCACAGGGTCAGACAGATTTGCATATACCCAAGTCTGAACTGGGGTGGCAGAGTGGGCTAATGAACTGTGATTGATTAAACCCAGATCTTTTGACTGGGTGTGAGTGTTTGATTGATTCAGATACTCCGTTCATCATTACCCCCTTTTTTACCGCTTTTGGCAGCCATAAGTGTGGCAGGGTATGCTCAGACGTGAGTCCCTTGCTCACTTTGCCAGTGGATTCAAGCAAGCCGGGCTGAAGATGGCTGGAATGCCAGAACCGGTCCTCGGAAGCTTGTTTCCGGTCCAGGGATGACATGGCTTGGCAGTTCCTGCTGGACTGTTCCCATGAGGCACAGGGTCAGACTGATTTGCATATAGCCAAGTCTGAACTGGGGTGGCAGAGTGGGCTAAAGAATGGTGATGGATTAAACCCAGATCTTTTGACTGGGTGTGAGTGTTTGATTGATTCAGATGCTCCGTTCATCAACACTCCCTTTTGTACCGCTTTTGGCCACCTCAAGTGTGGCAGGGTATGCTCAGACATGAGTCCCTTGCTCACTTTGCCACTGGATTCAAGCAAGCCGGACTGAAGACAGCTGGAATGCCAGAAACCGGTCCGCGGAAGCTTGTTCCGGTCCAGGGATGACATGGCTTGGCAGTTCAGGCTGGACTGTTCCCATGAGGCACAGGGTCAGACTGATTTGCATGTAGCCAAGTCTGAACTGGGGTGGCAGAGTGGGCTAAGGAACGGTGATGGATTATACCCAGATCTTTAGACTGGGTGTGAGTGTTTGATTGATTCAGATGCTCCGTTCATCACCACCCCCTTTTGTACTGCTTTTGGCCACCGTAAGTGTGGCAGCGTATGCTCAGACGTGAGTCCCTTGCTCACTTTGCCTCTGGATTCAAGCAAGCCGGGCTTAGGACGGGTGGAATGCCATAAACCGGTGCTCGGAAGCTGGTTTCCGGTCCAGGGATGACATGGCTTGGCAGTTCGGGCTGGACTGTTCCCATGAGGCACAGGGTCAGACTGATTTGCATATAGCCAAGTCTGAACTGGGGTGGCAGAGTGGGCTAAAGAACGGTGATGGATTAAACCCAGATCTTTTGACTGGGTGTGAGTGTTTGATTGATTCAGATGCTCCGTTCATCACCACCCCCTTTTGTACTGCTTTTGGCTGCCATAAGTGTGGCAGGGTATGCTCAGACGTGAGTCCCTTGCTCACTTTGCCAGTGGATTCAAGCAAGCCAGGCTGAAGATGGCTGGAATGCCAGAAAACGGTCCTCGGAAGCTTATTTCCGGTCCAGGGATGATATGGCTTGGCAGTTCGGGCTGGACTGTTCCCATAAGGCACAGGGTCAGACTGATTTGCATATAGCCAAGTCTGAACTGGGGTGGCAGAGTGGGCTAAAGAACGGTGATGCATTAAACCCAGATCTTTTGACTGGGTGTGAGTGTTTGATTGATTCAGATGCTCCGTTCATCACCACCCCCTTTTGTACCACTTTTGTGCGCCATAAGTGTGGCAGGGTATGCTCAGACGTGAGTCCCTTGCTCACTTTGCCACTGGATTCAAGCAAGCCGGGCTGAAGACGGCTGGAATGACAGAAAATGGTCCTCGGAAGCTTGTTTCCGGTCCATGGATGACATGGCTTGGCAGTTCGGGCTGGACTGTTCCCATAAGGCACAGGGTCAGACAGATTTGCATATACCCAAGTCTGAACTGGGGTGGCAGAGTGGGCTAATGAACTGTGATTGATTAAACCCAGATCTTTTGACTGGGTGTGAGTGTTTGATTAATTCAGATACTCCGTTCATCATTACCCCCTTTTTTACCGCTTTTGGCAGCCATAAGTGTGGCAGGGTATGCTCAGACGTGAGTCCCTTGCTCACTTTGCCACTGGATTCAAGCAAGCCGGGCTGAAGATGGCTGGAATGCCAGAACCGGTCCTCGGAAGCTTGTTTCCGGTCCAGGGATGACATGGCTTGGCAGTTCCTGCTGGACTGTTCCCATGAGGCACAGGGTCAGACTGATTTGCATATAGCCAAGTCTGAACTGGGGTGGCAGAGTGGGCTAAAGAATGGTGATGGATTAAACCCAGATCTTTTGACTGGGTGTGAGTGTTTGATTGATTCAGATGCTCCGTTCATCAACACTCCCTTTTGTACCGCTTTTGGCCACCTCAAGTGTGGCAGGGTATGCTCAGACATGAGTCCCTTGCTCACTTTGCCACTGGATTCAAGCAAGCCGGACTGAAAACAGCTGGAATGCCAGAAACCGGTCCGCGGAAGCTTGTTCCGGTCCAGGGATGACATGGCTTGGCAGTTCAGGCTGGACTGTTCCCATGAGGCACAGGGTCAGACTGATTTGCATATAGCCAAGTCTGAACTGGGGTGGCAGAGTGGGCTAAGGAACGGTGATGGATTATACCCAGATCTTTTGACTGGGTGTGAGTGTTTGATTGATTCAGATGCTCCGTTCATCACCACCCCCTTTTGTACTGCTTTTGGCCACCGTAAGTGTGGCAGCGTATGCTCAGACGTGAGTCCCTTGCTCACTTTGCCTCTGGATTCAAGCAAGCCGGGCTTAGGACGGGTGGAATGCCATAAACCGGTGCTCGGAAGCTGGTTTCCGGTCCAGGGATGACATGGCTTGGCAGTTCGGGATGGACTGTTCCCATGAGGCACAGGGTCAGACTGATTTGCATATAGCCAAGTCTGAACTGGGGTGGCAGAGTGGGCTAAAGAACGGTGATGGATTAAACCCAGATCTTTTGACTGGGTGTGAGTGTTTGATTGATTCAGATGCTCCGTTCATCACCACCCCCTTTTGTACTGCTTTTGGCTGCCATAACTGTGGCAGGGTATGCTCAGACGTGAGTCCCTTGCTCACTTTGCCAGTGGATTCAAGCAAGCCAGGCTGAAGATGGCTGGAATGCCAGAAAACGGTCCTCGGAAGCTTGTTTCCGGTCCAGGGATGATATGGCTTGGCAGTTCGGGCTGGACTGTTCCCATAAGGCACAGGGTCAGACTGATTTGCATATAGCCAAGTCTGAACTGGGGTGGCAGAGTGGGCTAAAGAACGGTGATGGATTAAACCCAGATCTTTTGACTGGGTGTGAGTGTTTGATTGATTCAGATGCTCCGTTCATCACCACCCCCTTTTGTACCAATTTGTGCGCCATAAGTGTGGCAGGGTATGCTCAGACGTGAGTCCCTTGCTCACTTTGCCACTGGATTCAAGCAAGCCGGGCTGAAGACGGCTGGAATGACAGAAACTGGTCCTCTGAGGTTTTTTCCGGTCCAGGGATGACATGGCTTGGCAGTTCGGGCTGGACTGTTCCCATGAGGCACAGGGTCAGACTGATTTGCAAGTCTGAACTGGGGTGGCAGAGTGGGCTAAAGAATGGTGAAGGATTAAACCCAGATCTTTTGACTGGGTGTGAGTGTTTGATTGATTCAGATGCTCCGTTCATCGACACTCCCTTTTGTACCGCTTTTGGCCACCTCAAGTGTGGTAGGGTATGCTCAGACATGAGTCCCTTGCTCACTTTGCCACTGGATTCAAGCAAGCCGGGCTGAAGACAGCTGGAATGCTAGAAACCGGTCCGCGGAAGCTTGTTCCGGTCCAGGGATGACATGGCTTGGCAGTTCAGGCTGGACTGTTCCGATGAGGCACAGGGTCAGACTGATTTGCATATAGCCAAGTCTGAACTGGGGTGGCAGAGTGGGCTAAGGAACGGTGATGGATTATGCCCAGATCTTTTGACTGGGTGTGAGTGTTTGATTGATTCAGATGCTCCGTTCATCACCACCCCCTTTTGTACCGCTTTTGGCCACCGTAAGTGTGGCAGCGTATGCTCAGACGTGAGTCCCTTGCTCACTTTGCCTCTGGATTCAAGCAAGCCGGGCTTAGGACGGGTGGAATGCCATAAACCGGTGCTCGGAAGCTGGTTTCCGGTCCAGGGATGACATGGCTTGGCAGTTCGGGCTGGACTGTTCCCATGAGGCACAGGGTCAGACTGATTTGCATATAGCTAAGTCTGAACTGGGGTGGCAGAGTGGGCTAAAGAACGGTGACGGATTAAACCCAGATCTTTTGACTGGGTGTGAGTGTTTGATTGAGTCAGATGCTCCGTTCATCACCACCCCCTTTTGTACCACTTTTGGCCGCCATAAGTGTGGCAGGGTATGCTCAGACGTGAGTCCCTTGCTCACTTTGCCACTGGATTCAAGCAAGCCGGGCTGAAGACGGCTGGAATGACAGAAACTGGTCCTCGGAGGTTTTTTCCGGTCCAGGGATGACATGGCTTGGCAGTTCGGGCTGGACTGTTCCCATGAGGCACAGGGTCAGACTGATTTGCATATAGCCAAGTCTGAACTGGGGTGGCAGAGTGGGCTAAAGAACGGTGATGGAATAAACCCAGATCTTTTGACTGGGTGTGAGTGTTTGATTGATTCAGATGCTCCGTTCATCACCACCCCCTTTTGTACTGCTTTTGGCTGCCATAAGTGTGGCAGGGTATGCTCAGACGTGAGTCCCTTGCTCACTTTGCCAGTGGATTCAAGCAAGCCAGGCTGAAGATGGCTGGAATGCCAGAAAATGGTCCTCGGAAGCTTGTTTCCGGTCTATGGATGATATGGCTTGGCAGTTCGGGCTGGACTGTTCCCATGAGGCACAGGGTCAGACTGATTTGCCTATAGCCAAGTCTGAACTGGGGTGGCAGAGTGGGCTAAAGAACGGTGATGGATTAAACCCAGATCTTTTGACTTGGTGTGAGTGTTTGATTGATTCAGATGCTCCGTTCATCACCCCCCCCTTTTGTACCGCTTTTGGCCGCCATAAGTGTGGCTGGGTATGCTCAGACGTGAGTCCCTTG
The DNA here is from genome assembly GCF_964263255.1 of Lissotriton vulgaris. Lineage (NCBI taxonomy): Eukaryota > Metazoa > Chordata > Amphibia > Caudata > Salamandridae > Lissotriton > Lissotriton vulgaris. The sequence continues at coordinate 356,859,863 of NC_141685.1, read as the reverse complement.
CTCACTTTGCCACTGGATTCAAGCAAGTCGGGCTGAAGACAGCTGGAATGCCAGAAACCGGTCCTCGGAAGCTTGTTTCCGGTCCAGGGATGACATGCTTGGCAGTTCGGGCTGGACTGTTCCCATGAGGCACAGGGTCAGACTGATTTGCATATAGCCAAGTCTGAACTGGGGTGGCAGAGTGGGCTAAAGAACGGTGATGGATTAAACCCAGATCTTTTGACTGGGTGTGAGTGTTTGATTGATTCAGATACTCCGTTCATCATCACCCCCTTTTGTACCGCTTTTGGCCGCCATAAGTGTGGCAGGGTATGCTCCGACGTGAGTCCCTTGCTCACTTTACCACTGGATTCAAGCAAGCTGGGCTGAAAACGGCCGGAATGCCAGAAACCGGTCCTCGGAAGCTTGTTTCCAGTCCAGGGATGACATGGCTTGGCAGTTCGGGCTGGACTGTGCCCATGAGGCACAGGGTCAGACTGATTTGCATATATCCAAGTCTGATCTGGGGTGGCAGAGTGGGCTAAAGAACGGTGATGGATTAAACCCAGATCTTTCGACTGGGTAGGAGTGTTTTATTGATTCAGATGCTCCGTTCATCACCACCCCCTTTTGTACCGCTTTTGGCCGCCATAAGTGTGGCAGGGTATGCTCAGACGTGAGTCCCTTGCTCACTTTGCCACTGGATTCAAGCAAGCCGGGCTGAAGATGGCTAGAATGCCAGAAAACGGTCCTCGGAAGCTGGTTTCCGATCCAGGGATGACATGGCTTGGCAGTTCGGGCTGGACTGTTCCCATGAGGCACAGGGTCTGACTGATTTGCATATAGCCAAGTCTGAACTGGGGTGGCAGAGTGGGCTAAAGAACTTGATGGATTAAACCCAGATCTTTTGACTGGGTGTGAGTCTTTGATTGATTCAGATGCTCCGTTCATCACCACCCCCTTTTGTACTGCTTTTGGCCGCCATAAGTGTGGCAGGGTATGCTCAGGCGTGAGTCCCTTGCTCACTTTGCCACTGGATTCAAGCAAGCCAGGCTGAAGATGGCTGGAATGCCAGAAAACGGTCCTCGGAAGCGTGTTTCCGGTCCAGGGATGATATGGCTTGGCAGTTCGGGCTGGACTGTTCCCATGAGGCACAGGGTCAGACTGATTTGCATATAGCCAAGTCTGAACTGGGGTGGCAGAGTGGGCTAAAGAACGGTGATGGATTAAACCCAGATCTTTTGACTGCGTGTGAGTGTTTGATTGATTCAGATGCTCCGTTCATCACCACCCCCTTTTGTACCGCTTTTGGCCGCCATAAGTGTGGCTGGGTATGCTCAGACGTGAGTCCCTTGCTCACTTTGCCACTGGATTCAAGCAAGTCGGGCTGAAGACAGCTGGAATGCCAGAAACCGGTCCTCGGAAGCTTGTTTCCGGTCCAGGGATGACATGCTTGGCAGTTCGGGCTGGACTGTTCCCATGAGGCACAGGGTCAGACTGATTTGCATATAGCCAAGTCTGAACTGGGGTGAGGCAGAGTGGGCTAAAGAACGGTGATGGATTAAACCCAGATCTTTTGACTGGGTGTGAGTGTTTGATTGATTCAGATACTCCGTTCATCATCACCCCCTTTTGTACCGCTTTTGGCCGCCTTAAGTGTGGCAGGGTATGCTCAGACGTGAGTCCCTTGCTCACTTTACCACTGGATTCAAGCAAGCTGGGCTGAAAACGGCCGGAATGCCAGAAACCGGTCCTCGGAAGCTTGTTTCCGGTCCAGGGATGACATGGCTTGGCAGTTCGGGCTGGACTGTGCCCATGAGGCACAGGGTCAGACTGATTTGCATATATCCAAGTCTGATCTGGGGTGGCAGAGTGGGCTAAAGAACGGTGATGGATTAAACCCAGATCTTTCGACTGGGTAGGAGTGTTTTATTGATTCAGATGCTCCGTTCATCACCACCCCCTTTTGTACCGCTTTTGGCCGCCATAAGTGTGGCAGGGTATGCTCAGACGTGAGTCCCTTGCTCACTTTGCCACTGGATTCAAGCAAGCCGGGCTGAAGATGGCTGGAATGCCAGAAACTGGTCCTCGGAAGCTGGTTTCCGGTCCAGGGATGACATGGCTTGGCAGTTCGGGCTGGACTGTTCCCATGAGGCACAGGGTCTGACTGATTTGCATATAGCCATGTCTGAACTGGGGTGGCAGAGTGGGCTAAAGAACGGTGATGGATTAAACCCAGATCTTTTGACTGGGTGTGAGTGTTTGATTGATTCAGATGCTCCGTTCATCACCACCCCCTTTTGTACTGCTTTTGGCCGCCATAAGTGTGGCAGGGTATGCTCAGGCGTGAGTCCCTTGCTCACTTTGCCACTGGATTCAAGCAAGCCAGGCTGAAGATGGCTGGAATGCCAGAAAACGGTCCTCGGAAGCTTGTTTCTGGTCCAGGGATGATATGGCTTGGCAGTTCGGGCTGGACTGTTCCCATGAGGCACAGGGTCAGACTGATTTGCATATAGCCAAGTCTGAAATGGGGTGGCAGAGTGGGATAAAGAACGGTGATGGATTAAACCCAGATCTTTTGACTGGGTGTGAGTGTTTGATTGATTCAGATGCTCTGTTCATCACCACCCCCTTTTGTACCGCTTTTGGCCGCCATAAGTGTGGCTGGGTATGCTCAGACGTGAGTCCCTTGCTCACTTTGCCACTGGATTCAAGCAAGTCGGGCTGAAGACAGCTGGAATGCCAGAAACTGGTCCTCGGAAGCTTGTTTCCGGTCCAGGGATGACATGCTTGGCAGTTCGGGCTGGACTGTTCCCATGAGGCACAGGGTCAGACTGATTTGCATATAGCGAAGTCTGAACTGGGGTGGCAGAGTGGGCTAAAGAACGGTGATGGATTAAACCCAGATCTTTTGACTGGGTGTGAGTGTTTGATTGATTCAGATACTCCGTTCATCATCACCCCCTTTTGTACCGCTTTTGGCCGCCATAAGTGTGGCAGGGTATGCTCCGACGTGAGTCCCTTGCTCACTTTACCACTGGATTCAAGCAAGCTGGGCTGAAAACGGCCGGAATGCCAGAAACCGGTCCTCGGAAGCTTGTTTCCGGTCCAGGGATGACATGGCTTGGCAGTTCGGGCTGGACTGTGCCCATGAGGCACAGGGTCAGACTGATTTGCATATATCCAAGTCTGAACTGGGGTGGCAGAGTGGGCTAAAGAACGGTGATGGATTAAACCCAGATCTTTCGACTGGTTAGGAGTGTTTTATTGATTCAGATGCTCCGTTCATCACCACCCCCTTTTGTACCGCTTTTGGCCGCCATAAGTGTGGCAGGGTATGCTCAGACGTGAGTCCCTTGCTCACTTTGCCACTGGATTCAAGCAAGCCGGGCTGAAGATGGCTGGAATGCCAGAAACTGGTCCTCGGAAGCTGGTTTCCGGTCCAGGGATGACATGGCTTGGCAGTTCGGGCTGGACTGTTCCCATGAGGCACAGGGTCTGACTGATTTGCATTTAGCCAAGTCTGAACTGTGGTGGCAGAGTGGGCTAAAGAACGGTGATGGATTAAACCCAGATCTTTTGACTGGGTGTGAGTCTTTGATTGATTCAGAGGCTCCGTTCATCACCACCCCCTTTTGTACTGCTTTTGGCCGCCATAAGTGTGGCAGGGTATGCTCCGACGTGAGTCCCTTGCTCACTTTACCACTGGATTCAAGCAAGCTGGGCTGAAAACGGCCGGAATGCCAGAAACCGGTCCTCGGAAGCTTGTTTCCGGTCGAGGGTTGACATGGCTTGGCAGTTCGGGCTGGACTGTTCCCATGAGGCACAGGGTCAGACTGATTTGCATATATCCAAGTCTGAACTGGGGTGGCAGAGTGGGCTAAAGAACGGTGATGGATTAAACCCAGATCTTTCGACTGGGTAGGAGTGTTTTATTGATTCAGATGCTCCGTTCATCACCACCCCCTTTTGTACCGCTTTTGGCCGCCATAAGTGTGGCAGGGTATGCTCAGACGTGAGTCCCTTGCTCACTTTGCCACTGGATTCAAGCAAGCCGGGCTGAAGATGGCTGGAATGCCAGAAACCGGTCCTCGGAAGCTGGTTTCCGGTCCAGGGATGACATGGCTTGGCAGTTCGGGCTGGACTGTTCCCATGAGGCGCAGGGTCTGACTGATTTGCATATAGCCAAGTCTGAACTGGGGTAGCAGAGTGGGCTAAAGAACGGTGATGGATTAAACCCAGATCTTTTGACTGGGTGTGAGTGTTTGATTGATTCAGATGCTCCGTTCATCACCACCCCTTTTTGTACTGCTTTTGGCCGCCATAAGTGTGGCAGGGTATGCTCAGACGTGAGTCCCTTGCTCACTTTACCACTGGATTCAAGCAAGCTGGGCTGAAAACGGCCGGAATGCCAGAAACCGGTCCTCGGAAGCTTGTTTCCGGTCGAGGGTTGACATGGCTTGGCAGTTCGGGCTGGACTGTTCCCATGAGGCACAGGGTCAGACTGATTTGCATATATCCAAGTCTGAACTGGGGTGGCAGAGTGGGCTAAAGAACGGTGATGGATTAAACCCAGATCTTTCGACTGGGTAGGAGTGTTTTATTGATTCAGATGCTCCGTTCATCACCACCCCCTTTTGTACCGCTTTTGGCCGCCATAAGTGTGGCAGGGTATGCTCAGACGTGAGTCCCTTGCTCACTTTGCCTCTGGATTCAAGCAAGCCGGGCTTAGGACGGGTGGAATGCCATAAACCGGCCCTCGGAAGCTTGTTTCCGGTCCAGGGATGACATGGCTTGGCAGTTCGGGCTGGACTGTTCCCATGAGGCACAGGGTCATACTGATTTGCATATAGCTAAGTCTGAACTGGGGTGGCAGAGTGGGCTAAAGAACGGTGATGGATTAAACCCAGATCTTTTGATTGGGTGTGAGTGTTTGATTGATTCAGATGCTCCGTTCATCACCACCCCCTTTTGTACTGCTTTTGGCCGCCATAAGTATGGCAGGGTATGCTCAGACGTGAGTCCCTTGCTCACTTTGCCACTGGATTCAAGCAAGCCGGGCTGAAGACGGCTGGAATGCCAGAAACCCATCCTCGGAAGCTTGTTTCCGGTCCAGGGATGACATGGCTTGGCAGTTCGGGCTGGACTGTTCCCATGAGGCACAGGGTCAGACTGATTTGCATATAGCCAAGTCTGAACTCGGGTGGCAGAGTGGGCTAAAGAACGGTGATGGATTAAACCCAGATCTTTTGACTGGGTGTGAGTGTTTGATTGATTCAGATACTCTGTTGATCATCACCCCCTTTTGTACCTCTTTTGGCCGCCATAAGTGTGGCAGGGTATGCTCAGACGTGAGTCCCTTGCTCACTTTGTCACTGGATTCAAGCAAGCCGGGCTGAAGACGGATGGAATGCCAGAAACCGGTCCTCTGAAGCTTGTTTCCGGTCCAGGGATGACATGGCTTGGCAGTTCGGGCTGGACTGTTCCCATGAGGCACAGGGTCAGACTGATTTGCATATAGCCAAGTCTGAACTGGGGTGGCAGAATGGGCTAAAGAACGGTGATGGATTAAACCCAGATCTTTTGACTGGGTGTGAGTGTTTGATTGATTCAGATGCTCCATTCATCACCACCCCCTTTTGTACCGCTTTTGGCTGCCATAAGTGTGGCAGGGTATGCTCAGACGTGAGTCCCTTGCTCACTTTGCCACTGGATTCAAGCAAGGCGGGCTGAAGACGGCTGGAATGCCAGAAACCTGTCTTTGGAAGCTTGTTTCCGGTCCTGGGATGACATGGCTTGGCAGTTCCTGCTGGACTGTTCCAATGAGGCACAGGATCAGACTCATTTGCATATAGCCAAGTCTGATCTGGGGTGGCAGAGTGGGCTAAAGAATGGTGATGGATTAAACCCAGATCTTTTGACTGGGTGTGAGTGTTTGAGTGATTCAGATGCTCCGTTCATCACCACCCCATTTTGTACCGCTTTTGGCCGCCATAAGTGTGGCAGTGTATGCTCAGACGTGAGTCCCTTGCTCACTTTGCCACTGGATTCAAGCAAGCCGGGCTGAAGACAGCTGGAATGCCAGAAACCGGTCCTCGGAAGCTTGTTTCCGGTCCAGGGATGACATGGCTTGGCAGTTCGGGCTGGACTGTTCCCATGAGGCACAGGGTCAGACTCATTTGCATATAGCCAAGTCTGAACTGGGGTGGCAGAGTGGGCTAAAGAACGGTGACGGATTAAACCCAGCTCTTTTGACTGGGTGTGAGTGTTTGATTGATTCAGATGCTCCGTTCATCACCACCCCCTTTTGTACCGCTTTTGGCCACCATAAGTGTGGCAGGGTATGCTCAGACGTGAGTCCCTTGCTCACTTTGCCACTGGATTCAAGCAAGCCTGGCTGAAGACGGCTGGAATGCCAGAAACCGGTCCTCGGAAGCTGGTTTCCGGTCCAGGGATGACATGGCTTGGCAGTTCAGGCTGGACTGTTCCCATGAGGCACAGGGTCAGACAGATTTGCATATACCCAAGTCTGAACTGGGGTGGCAGAGTGGGCTAAAGAACAGTGATGGATTAAACCCAGATCTTTTGACTGGGTATGAGTGTTTGATTGATTCAGATACTCCGTTCATCATCACCCCCTTTTGTACCGCTTTTGGCCGCCATAAGTGTGGCAGGGTATGCTCAGACGTGAGTCCCTTGCTCACTTTGCCACTGGATTCAAGCAAGCCGGGCTGAAGATGGCTGGAATGCCGGAACCGGTCCTCGGAAGCTTGTTTCCGGTCCAGGGATGACATGGCTTGGCAGTTCCTGCTGGACTGTTCCCATGAGGCACAGGGTCAGACTGATTTGCATATAGCCAAGTCTGAACTGGGGTGGCAGAATGGGCTAAAGAATGGTGATGGATTAAACCCAGATCTTTTGACTGGGTGTGAGTGTTTGATTGATTCAGATGCTCCGTTCATCAACACTCCCTTTTGTACCGCTTTTGGCCACCTCAAGTGTGGCAGGGTATGCTCAGACATGAGTCCCTTGCTCACTTTGCCACTGGATTCAAGCAAGCCGGGCTGAAGACAGCTGGAATGCCAGAAACCGGTCCGCGGAAGCTTGTTCCGGTCCAGGGATGACATGGCTTGGCAGTTCAGGCTGGACTGTTCCCATGAGGCACAGGGTCAGACTGATTTGCATCTAGCCAAGTCTGAACTGGGGTGGCAGAGTGGGCTAAGGAACGGTGATGGATTATACCCAGATCTTTTGACTGGGTGTGAGTGTTTGATTGATTCAGATGCTCCGTTCATCACCACCCCCTTTTCTACCGCTTTTGGCCACCGTAAGTGTGGCAGCGTATGCTCAGACGTGAGTCCCTTGCTCACTTTGCCTCTGGATTCAAGCAAGCCGGGCTTAGGACGGGTGGAATGCCATAAACCGGTGCTCGGAAGCTGGTTTCCGGTCCAGGGATGACATGGCTTGGCAGTTCGGGCTGGACTGTTCCCATGAGGCACAGGGTCAGACTGATTTGCATATGGCTAAGTCTGAACTGGGGTGGCAGAGTGGGCTAAAGAACGGTGACGGATTAAACCCAGATCTTTTGACTGGGTGTGAGTGTTTGATTGATTCAGATGCTCCGTTCATCACCACCCCCTTTTGTACCACTTTTGGCCGCCATAAGTGTGGCAGGGTATGCTCAGACGTGAGTCCCTTGCTCACTTTGCCACTGGATTCAAGCAAGCCGGGCTGAAGACGGCTGGAATGACAGAAACTGGTCCTCTGAGGTTTTTTCCGGTCCAGGGATGACATGGCTTGGCAGTTCGGGCTGGACTGTTCCCATGAGGCACAGGGTCAGACTGATTTGCATATAGCCAAGTCTGAACTGGGGTGGCAGAGTGGGCTAAAGAACGGTGATGGATTAAACCCAGATCTTTTGACTGGGTGTGAGTGTTTGATTGATTCAGATGCTCCGTTCATCACCACCCCCTTTTGTACTGCTTTTGGCTGCCATAAGTGTGGCAGGGTATGCTCAGACGTGAGTCCCTTGCTCACTTTGCCAGTGGATTCAAGCAAGCCAGGCTGAAGATGGCTGGAATGCCAGAAAACGGTCCTCGGAAGCTTGTTTCCGGTCCAGGGATGATATGGCTTGGCAGTTCGGGCTGGACTGTTCCCATGAGGCACAGGGTCAGACTGATTTGCATATAGCCAAGTCTGAACTGGGGTGGCAGAGTGGGCTAAAGAACGGTGATGGATTAAACCCAGATCTTTTGACTGGGTGTGAGTGTTTGATTGATTCAGATGCTCTGTTCATCACCACCCCCTTTTGTACCACTTTTGTGCGCCATAAGTGTGGCAGGGTATGCTCAGACGTGAGTCCCTTGCTCACTTTGCCACTGGATTCAAGCAAGCCGGGCTGAAGACGGCTGGAATGACAGAAACTGGTCCTCGGAGGTTTTTTCCGGTCCAGGGATGACATGGCTTGGCAGTTCGGGCTGGACTGTTCCCATGAGGCACAGGGTCAGACTGATTTGCAAGTCTGAACTGGGGTGGCAGAGTGGGCTAAAGAATGGTGATGGATTAAACCCAGATCTTTTGACTGGGTGTGAGTGTTTGATTGATTCAGATGCTCCGTTCATCGACACTCCCTTTTGTACCGCTTTTGGCCACCTCAAGTGTGGCAGGGTATGCTCAGACATGAGTCCCTTGCTCACTTTGCCGCTGGATTCAAGCAAGCCGGGCTGAAAACGGCCGGAATGCCAGAAACCGGTCCTCGGAAGCTTGTTTCCGGTCCAGGGATGACATGGCTTGGCAGTTCGGGCTGGACTGTTCCCATGAGGCACAGGGTCAGACTGATTTGCATATATCCAAGTCTGAACTGGGGTGGCAGAGTGGGCTAAAGAACGGTGATGGATTAAACCCAGATCTTTCGACTGGGTAGGAGTGTTTTATTGATTCAGATGCTCCGTTCATCACCACCCCCTTTTGTACCGCTTTTGGCCGCCATAAGTGTGGCTGGGTATGCTCAGACGTGAGTCCCTTGCTCACTTTGCCACTGGATTCAAGCAAGTCGGGCTGAAGACAGCTGGAATGCCAGAAACCGGTCCTCGGAAGCTTGTTTCCGGTCGAGGGATGACATGGCTTGGCAGTTCGGGCTGGACTGTGCCCATGAGGCACAGGGTCAGACTGATTTGCATATATCCAAGTCTGATCTGGGGTGGCAGAGTGGGCTAAAGAACGGTGATGGATTAAACCCAGATCTTTCGACTGGGTAGGAGTGTTTTATTGATTCAGATGCTCCGTTCATCACCACCCCCTTTTGTACCGCTTTTGGCCGCCATAAGTGTGGCACGGTATGCTCAGACGTGAGTCCCTTGCTCACTTTGCCACTGGATTCAAGCAAGCCGGGCTGAAGATGGCTGGAATGCCAGAAACTGGTCCTCGGAAGCTGGTTTCCGGTCCAGGGATGACATGGCTTGGCAGTTCGGGCTGGACTGTTCCCATGAGGCACAGGGTCTGACTGATTTGCATATAGCCAAGTCTGAACTGGGGTGGCAGAGTGGACTAAAGAACGGTGATGGATTAAACCCAGATCTTTTGACTGGGTGTGAGTGTTTGATTGATTCAGATGCTCCGTTCATCACCACCCCCTTTTGTACCGCTTTTGGCCGCCATAAGTGTGGCTGGGTATGCTCAGACGTGAGTCCCTTGCTCACTTTGCCACTGGATTCAAGCAAGTCGGGCTGAAGACAGCTGGAATGCCAGAAACTGGTCCTCGGAAGCTTGTTTCCGGTCCAGGGATGACATGCTTGGCAGTTCGGGCTGGACTGTTCCCATGAGGCACAGGGTCAGACTGATTTGCATATAGCCAAGTCTGAACTGGGGTGGCAGAGTGGGCTAAAGAACGGTGATGGATTAAACCCAGATCTTTTGACTGGGTGTGAGTGTTTGATTGATTCAGATACTCCGTTCATCATCACCCCCTTTTGTACCGCTTTTGGCCGCCATAAGTGTGGCAGGGTATGCTCCGACGTGAGTCCCTTGCTCACTTTACCACTGGATTCAAGCAAGCTGGGCTGAAAACGGCCGGAATGCCAGAAACCGGTCCTCGGAAGCTTGTTTCCGGTCCAGGGATGACATGGCTTGGCAGTTCAGGCTGGACTGTGCCCATGAGGCACAGGGTCAGACTGATTTGCATATATCCAAGTCTGAACTGGGGTGGCAGAGTGGGCTAAAGAACGGTGATGGATTAAACCCAGATCTTTCGACTGGGTAGGAGTGTTTTATTGATTCAGATGCTCCGTTCCTCACCACCCCCTTTTGTACCGCTTTTGGCCGCCATAAGTGTGGCAGGGTATGCTCAGACGTGAGTCCCTTGCTCACTTTGCCACTGGATTCAAGCAAGCAGGGCTGAAGATGGCTGGAATGCCAGAAACTGGTCCTCGGAAGCTGGTTTCCGGTCCAGGGATGACATGGCTTGGCAGTTCGGGCTGGACTGTTCCCATGAGGCACAGGGTCTGACTGATTTGCATATAGCCAAGTCTGAACTGGGGTGGCAGAGTGGGCTAAAGAACGGTGATGGATTAAACCCAGATCTTTTGACTGGGTGTGAGTCTTTGATTGATTCAGATGCTCCGTTCATCACCACCCCCTTTTGTACTGCTTTTGGCCGCCATAAGTGTGGCAGGGTATGCTCCGACGTGAGTCCCTTGCTCACTTTACCACTGGATTCAAGCAAGCTGGGCTGAAAACGGCCGGAATGCCAGAAACCGGTCCTCGGAAGCTTGTTTCCGGTCGAGGGATGACATGGCTTGGCAGTTCGGGCTGGACTGTGCCCATGAGGCACAGGGTCAGACAGATTTGCATATACCCAAGTCTGAACTGGGGTGGCATAGTGGGCTAAAGAACAGTGATGGATTAAACCCAGATCTTTTGACTGGGTATGAGTGTTTGATTGATTCAGATACTCCGTTCATCATCACCCCCTTTTGTACCGCTTTTGGCCGCCATAAGTGTGGCAGGGTATGCTCAGACGTGAGTCCCTTGCTCACTTTGCCACTGGATTCAAGCAAGCCGGGCTGAAGATGGCTGGAATGCCAGAACCGGTCCTCGGAAGCTTGTTTCCGGTCCAGGGATGACATGGCTTGGCAGTTCGGGCTGGACTGTTCCCATGAGGCACAGGGTCAGACTGATTTGCATATAGCCAAGTCTGAACTCGGGTGGCAGAGTGGGCTAAAGAACGGTGATGGATTAAACCCAGATCTTTTGACTGGGTGTGAGTGTTTGATTGATTCAGATACTCTGTTGATCATCACCCCCTTTTGTACCTCTTTTGGCCGCCATAAGTGTGGCAGGGCATGCTCAGACGTGAGTCCCTTGCTCACTTTGTCACTGGATTCAAGCAAGCCGGGCTGAAGACGGATGGAATGCCAGAAACCGGTCCTCTGAAGCTTGTTTCCGGTCCAGGGAAGACATGGCTTGGCAGTTCGGGCTGGACTGTTCCCATGAGGCACAGGGTCAGACTGATTTGCATATAGCCAAGTCTGAACTGGGGTGGCAGAATGGGCTAAAGAACGGTGATGGATTAAACACAGATCTTTTGACTGGGTGTGAGTGTTTGATTGATTCAGATGCTCCATTCATCACCACCCCCTTTTGTACCGCTTTTGGCTGCCATAAGTGTGGCAGGGTATGCTCAGACGTGAGTCCCTTGCTCACTTTGCCACTGGATTCAAGCAAGGCGGGCTGAAGACAGCTGGAATGCCCGAAACCTGTCTTCGGAAGCTTGTTTCCGGTCCTCGGATGACATGGCTTGGCAGTTCCTGCTGGACTGTTCCAATGAGGCACAGGATCAGACTCATTTGCATATAGCCAAGTCTGATCTGGGGTGGCAGAGTGGGCTAAAGAATGGTGATGGATTAAACCCAGATCTTTTGACTGGGTGTGAGTGTTTGAGTGATTCAGATGCTCCGTTCATCACCACCCCATTTTGTACCGCTTTTGGCCGCCATAAGTGTGGCAGTGTATGCTCAGACGTGAGTCCCTTGCTCACTTTGCCACTGGATTCAAGCAAGCCGGGCTGAAGACAGCTGGAATGCCAGAAACCGGTCCTCGGAAGCTTGTTTCCGGTCCAGGGATGACATGGCTTGGCAGTTCGGGCTGGACTGTTCCCATGAGGCACAGGGTCAGACTCATTTGCATATAGCCAAGTATGAACTGGGGTGGCAGAGTGGGCTAAAGAACGGTGACGGATTAAACCCAGCTCTTTTGACTGGGTGTGAGTGTTTGATTGATTCAGATGCTCCGTTCATCACCACCCCCTTTTGTACCGCTTTTGGCCACCATAAGTGTGGCAGGGTATGCTCAGACGTGAGTCCCTTGCTCACTTTGCCACTGGATTCAAGCAAGCCGGGCTGAAGACGGCTGGAATGCCAGAAACCGGTCCTCGGAAGCTGGTTTCCGGTCCAGGGATGACATGGCTTGGCAGTTCGGGCTGGACTGTTCCCATGAGGCACAGGGTCAGACAGATTTGCATATACCCAAGTCTGAACTGGGGTGGCAGAGTGGGCTAAAGAACAGTGATGGATTAAACCCAGATCTTTTGACTGGGTATGAGTGTTTGATTGATTCAGATACTCCGTTCATCATCACCCCCTTTTGTACCGCTTTTGGCCGCCATAAGTGTGGCAGGGTATGCTCAGACGTGAGTCCCTTGCTCACTTTGCCACTGGATTCAAGCAAGCCGGGCTGAAGATGGCTGGAATGCCAGAACCGGTCCTCGGAAGCTTGTTTACGGTCCAGGGATGACATGGCTTGGCAGTTCGGGCTGGACTGTTCCCATGAGGCACAGGGTCAGACTGATTTGCATATAGCCAAGTCTGAACTGGGGTGGCAGAGTGGGCTAAAGAACGGTGATGGATTAAACCAGGATCTTTTGACTGGGTGTGAGTGTTTGATTGATTCAGATGCTCCGATCATCACTACCCCCTTTTGTACCAGTTTTGGCCGCCATAAGTGTGGCAGGGTATGCTCAGACGTGAGTTCCTTGCTCACTTTGCCACTGGATTCAAGCAAGCCGGGCTGAAGACGGCTGGAATGACAGAAACTGGTCCTCAGAGGCTTGTTTCCGGTCCAGGGATGACATGGCTTGGCAGTTCGGGCTGGACTGTTCCCATGAGGCACAGGGTCAGACTGATTTGCATATAGCCAAGTCTGAACTGGGGTGGCAGAGTGGGCTAAAGAACGGTGATGGATTAAACCCAGATCTTTTGACTGGGTGTGAGTGTTTGATTGATTCAGATGCTCTGTTCATCACCACCCCCTTTTGTACTGCTTTTGGCTGCCATAAGTGTGGCAGGGTATGCTCAGACGTGAGTCCCTTGCTCACTTTGCCACTGGATTCAAGCAAGCCGGGCTGAAGATGGCTGGAATGCCAGAAACTGGTCCTCGGAAGCTGGTTTCCGGTCCAGGGATGACATGGCTTGGCAGTTCGGGCTGGACTGTTCCCATGAGGCACAGGGTCTGACTGATTTGCATATAGCCAAGTCTGAACTGGGGTGGTAGAGTGGGCTAAAGAACGGTGATGGATTAAACCCAGATCTTTTGACTGGGTGTGAGTGTTTGATTGATTCAGATGCTCCGTTCATCACCACCCCCTTTTGTACTGCTTTTGGCCGCCATAAGTGTGGCAGGGTATGCTCAGACGTGAGTCCCTTGCTCACTTTGCCACTGGATTCAAGCAAGCCAGGCTGAAGACGGCTGGAATGCCAGAAACCGGTCCTCGGAAGATTGTTTCCGGTCCAGGGATGACATGGCTTGGCAGTTCAGGCTGGACTGTTCCCATGAGGCACAGGGTCAGACTGATTTGCATATAGCTAAGTCTGAACTGGGGTGGCAGAGTGGGCTAAAGAACGGTGATGGATTAAACCCAGATATTTTGACTGGGTGTGAGTGTTTGATTGATTCAGATACTCCGTTCATCATCACCCCCTTTTGTACCGCTTTTGGCCGCCATAAGTGTGGCAGGGTATGCTCCGACGTGAGTCCCTTGCTCACTTTACCACTGGATTCAAGCAAGCTGGGCTGAAAACGGCCGGAATGCCAGAAACCGGTCCTCGGAAGCTTGTTTCCGGTCCAGGGATGACATGGCTTGGCAGTTCGGGCTGGACTGTTCCCATGAGGCACAGGGTCAGACTGATTTGCATATATCCAAGTCTGAACTGGGGTGGCAGAGTGGGCTAAAGAACGGTGATGGATTAAACCCAGATCTTTCGACTGGGTAGGAGTGTTTTATTGATTCAGATGCTCCGTTCATCACCACCCCCTTTTGTACCGCTTTTGGCCGCCATAAGTGTGGCAGGGTATGCTCCGACGTGAGTCCCTTGCTCACTTTGCCACTGGATTCAAGCAAGCCGGGCTGAAGATGGCTGGAATGCCAGAAACCGGTCCTCGGAAGCTGGTTTCCGGTCCAGGGATGACATGGCTTGGCAGTTCGGCTGGACTGTTCCCATGAGGCACAGGGTCTGATTGATTTGCATATAGCCAAGTCTGAACTGGGGTGGCAGAGTGGGCTAAAGAACGGTGATGGATTAAACCCAGATCTTTTGACTGGGTGTGAGTGTTTGATTGATTCAGATGCTCCGTTCATCACCACCCCCTTTTGTACTGCTTTTGGCCGCCATAAGTGTGGCAGGGTATGCTCAGACGTGAGTCCCTTGCTCACTTTGCCACTGGATTCAAGCAAGCCGGGCTGAAGACGGCTGGAATGCCAGAAACCGGTCCTCGGAAGCTTGTTTCCGGCACAGGGATGACATGGCTTGGCAGTTCGGGCTGGACTGTTCCCATGAGGCACAGGGTCAGACTGATTTGCATATAGCCAAGTCTGAACTCGGGTGGCAGAGTGGGCTAAAGAACGGTGATGGATTAAACCCAGATCCTTTGACTGGGTGTGAGTGTTTGATTGATTCAGATACTCCGTTGATCATCACCCCCTTTTGTACCTCTTTTGGCCGCCATAAGTGTGGCAGGGTATGCTCAGACGTGAGTCCCTTGCTCACTTTGTCACTGGATTCAAGCAAGCCGGGCTGAAGACGGATGGAATGCCAGAAACCGGTCCTCTGAAGCTTGTTTCCGGTCCAGGGATGACATGGCTTGGCAGTTCGGGCTGGACTGTTCCCATGAGGCACAGGGTCAGACACATTTGCATATAGCCAAGTCTGATCTGGGGTGGCAGAGTGGGCTAAAGAATGGTGATGGATTAAACCCAGATCTTTTGACTGGGTGTGAGTGTTTGATTGATTCAGATGCTCCGTTCATCACCACCCCATTTTGTACCGCTTTTGGCCGCCATAAGTGTGGCAGTGTATGCTCAGACGTGAGTCCCTTGCTCACTTTGCCACTGGATTCAAGCAAGCCGGGCTAAAGACAGCTGGAATGCCAGAAACCGGTCCTCGGAAGCTTGTTTCCGGTCCAGGGATGACATGGCTTGGCAGTTCGGGCTGGACTGTTCCCATGAGGCACAGGGTCAGACTGATTTGCATATAGCCAAGTCTGAACTGGAGTGGCAGAGTGGGCTAAAGAACGGTGACGGATTAAACCCAGCTCTTTTGACTGGGTGTGAGTGTTTGATTGATTCAGATGCTCCGTTCATCACCACCCCCTTTTGTACCGCTGTCATGTTTCAGGCCGCCGAACGCGCGTAAGTCGCCAAAAGATGAAAAAACTACAACTCCCGGCATGCCGCGCTGACGTCGCGTTCCAACGCGAGCTGCGCGCGCATGCCAGGAAATAAAGAGTGTGTTCAAACGGCGGTGGAGCGCCGATAATTCCGTTTGCGGTGGCGTTTCCTGTGTCTGTGCGTGTGGAGGCGGTAAGAGGCGTCTGCGACTCCTTTTTTCCTCCATAATCGTGAGTACTCTGTTCTCGGTGAGGTGTGTGGCGTTGGTAGCTTCGATCCCAACAACACACCCACTACCTGTGGGATTTGTTCAGAGGGGCACTCAGTGCCGTGCTACTTGGAGACTCAGTGTTTGATGGTACAGTTACATATTGTGGTGGCTACACGTTGGTTCTGAGGGAAACGGACCCGACTATTGAGCAATGTTGAACTGAGCCTTCACTTTTGTATATACTTTTGGACCAACACTGATCTGAGTCTTCACTGGTGTACATAGTTGTATATAGTGTGATTACTGGAAAGCTTGCACAGTGACGATAGGACTCACCTGGAGCTGTTTTTTGAGCCTCGCCATCTTAAGCCCACTCAGAAGGCCATCTGGCAGATCTTCCTAGGGCGCAAGTTTTGTCAAACCCATCATAGAGTGAGATCTAACTCTGTTGTTCAAGTGGGAAGTATTCACATGCTGTGTCTTCCGGAAGCAATTCGGAGGAGTGCAGCGCTCATTATAATTTGCTTATCTTGTTATAACAGGAGACAGGAGGGGTATTGAAAAGGTCAAACAAGGGAACTGTGTGGCTGCCCATTGAAAGAAACTTACGTGTTACATTGGGTTGGGCCCAGTTCTTCACCCCACAACCGTCTCCTGTTTCCATTGGATTAGAGCTTTGTGTATTTTCCTTTACAGGTATTGAATGGTGATCAGTGGGGGGAGGAGGCGCAGGGTAGAGATTATAGAGCACCTTAGTGTAGTATAGGGAGTTAGGGTGCTTTAATATCTTTTTCTTTGTCGTTACAGATCTCCCTCCCAGCTGTCCCCTTCCTTTCCGCGGCCTGCTGCACTCTCTTAGTAGTTCTGTGTTTATACCATTGAACGCTGAGGTCGTTCGGTAGGGCGGGGATTGGACTCTCATCACAGCCCCGAGGAAGTGTGGAGCCGAGCCTGATAGAATTATCGGCCCAAGGATTTTGCCTCCTCTTGGCTGTGTTGAGAGTACGTCATGACCACTTTAGAGGATGTCATGGCGGCTTTGGCCTTAGTGCAGGTGGAGTTAACAGCTGCCAATAGGGAGGTAGCGGCTTCCAGGGCAGAGAATGCCCAGTTGCGTGCCAGAATAGATAGAATGCCCACGCCTACCACCACAACAGGGGCATCCAGTAGCACTTCTCCGACCACTTCTGTGGTGCTGGAAATGCCAGCACAAATCCCACTAGCACCACCTGAAAGATACTATGGGGACATAAAAAAGATTCAAGTATTCATGACACAAGTTCAGATGCACTTTATGTGTAAGCCCAAGATGTTTTCTACACACCAAGCGAGGGTAGCTTTCCTGATATCATACTTAGGGGGGGAAGCTGCGCAGTGGGCAGTGCCCATAGTCAAAAGGGATGACCCACTCCTATATCACTGGGATAATTTTAAAGAGGAGTTTGAAAGAACTTTTGACAGGAGGGCAGAGACCCTCACGGCAGACAGAGAATTGTTACAATTGAAACAGGGAGACCATGACCTTGTCACTTATCTCAACAATTTCAGGAGGCTCGTGGCCGAAACGGAGTGGCCTGAAGCAAAAAGAACAGCCCTGTTCTATCAAGGACTCCATGAAGACATGAAAGACGTCTTAGCGCAGATAGACCCTCAACCCCGTACATGTTCTGCTTTAATAGACCTTACATTACGATTAGATCATCGCATGAAGGAAAGAAAAGGAGAGCATAAGAAGAAGGACAAGGCTGTGATGCCTTATGAACACCCTGGTAGCAGTGAGAAATCGGCTCCTTCACCCGAGGCCATGGAGATAGGGGCAGTGAGAGCATCCTTGACCACCAGCGAAAGAGAATACAGACGTAAACAAGGTTTATGTCTCTATTGTGGGAAGAAGGGCCATTTCGTAAGAGAGTGCCCAGTTAAGCCAAAAAATAACCGGGGACGGGGAGGCCCGAGTGTGGCAGGAGTCTCCGCAAAGGAGTCGGGAAACTACACGGCTTGAAGGCGAAGGAAGGGAAACCCTCAAGCATACACATCATCCCTTCACTCACCCCGGATTCTGTGGATATAAGAAACCACCTATTTGTGAACATGACTATAACCATCAAAGAAAAACAACATGAGGTGCATGTGATGATTGATTCAGGGGCTACAGGGTGTTTTTTGGATTGTTCAATGGCTCGTCGATTAGGAGTGACTCTAATCCCCAAAGAAAGACCCGAAACAGTCTACGCAGTGGATGGACATGAACTCCAAGCAGGTCCGATTACTTATCATACGAGCAAGTATGAAATGGTGTGTTCCAATACCCATCGTGAATTTCTGAGCTTCAACATCATTGAAGCCCCGCAATATGGGATCATCCTAGGTCTCCCGTGGCTACAAACACATGATCCGGATATACGGTGGGCCACCAAATCAATTCAGTTTCTTTCCCCATATTGTCGAGAACACTGTTTTCCCAAGAATGAGACGCATGCACAAAATTTAGAGACTATGTATTCAATAGCCACAGCTGCGGAAAAAGACGTAACCCTGCCTTCATGTTATGCTGAGTTTGGATCAGTGTTCAGCGACAAGGAGGCCGAGGTGCTTCCACCGCACCGCACGTATGATTGCCGCATTGACCTCATCCCTGGCTCTGAAATACCCAATGGAAGGATTTACGCTCTTACTCTACCGGAAACCGAGACGCTGCGAGAATACCTTGATAAATACTTGGCTTTGGGATATATCCGACCGTCTCGATCACCTGCAGCATCCCCCTTGTTCTTCATACCAAAGGCTAATGGTGAAAAAAGATGCTGCATAGATTATAGAGCATTAAACGCCATCACCGTGAAGAATCAATATCCGCTACCTTTGATCCCGGTGCTGCTGGAACAGGTTAGGGCAGCACACATCTACACAAAGCTGGATTTACGTGGGGCCTATCACCTGGTTCGCATAAAACGGGGTGATGAGTGGAAAACGGCCTTTAAGACACGGTACGGATTATATGAGTATTTAGTGATGCCCTTTGGGCTCTGCAATGCCCAGGCCGCATTTCAATTTTTTCTGAACGAGGTCCTTCGTGAATTCCTGGATCGCTATGCTGTCGTTTATATAGACGACATACTCATTTATTCCAACTCAACAGACGAACACATCACCCATGTAAAATCAGTGCTGCAAGCACTCCAGAAACATCACCTCTTCTGCAAAATCACCAAGTGTGAGTTCCACGTCACAACGGTGGAGTTTCTGGGGGTTATGCTTACTCCGTCAGGGCAAGTGATGGCAGAAAGAAAAGTCCAAGCAATAGTGGATTGGCCACGTCCCAACAATGTTAAAGACATCCAGAGCCTGTTGGGGTTTGCCAACTTCTACAGGCGATTCATTGCTGGTTTCTCAGGAATGGTGTCACCCCTCACACAGCTTACGAAGAAAAACATCCCGTTTGTATGGACTAACGAAGCTCAACAAGCGTTCGAGGATCTCAAGGTAGCCTTCTCCTCAGCGCCGGTGTTAACGCACGCCAATCCGGATTTACCATTCATTGTCGAGGCAGATGCCTCGGAAATAGCCCTGGGGGCTGTGTTATCTCAAAGGGAAGAATCTACAAGCACCCTGCACCCGATTGCCTACATGTCCAGAAAGCTCAGTCCCTCGGAAGTAAACTACACCATCGCCGAAAAGGAGCTGCTCGCTATACGGGATGCCTTTATGGAATGGCGACACTGGTTAATGGGGGCTCGTCACCAAATCACGGTCTATACAGATCATAGGAATCTTCAGTTTCTAAGGGCTGCGAGACACCTTTCCCCCAGGCAATTAAGGTGGATGATGTTCTTTGAGGAATTCCAATTTGTGGTTACCTTTAGACCTGGTACCTACAACAGGAAGGCGGATGCCCTTACCAGGAGAGAGAATCTTCTACTACCAGAGGAGAAACTTGTTCAGTCAATCATTGAACCTGCAAATGTCATAGGGGTTACTCATACAGACAACTTTTTGTTTCGAGTCAGGAGAGGAGTACAAACCTGTGTGTGGCGCACATGGCTCAGACATCATCCGGAATGGAAACCAAGACATGGCGTTCCAATGAGAGGAAAACAGGTATTGGTGCCCTCAGAAGCCTTACGCCGACTTGTGTTCTCTTGGTGCCATGAAGTTCCGTGTGCTGGTCACATGGGTTTTGTCAAAACTTTGGAAAAGATCCAGAGGCAGTTTTGGTGGCCTTCCATCAGACCTGATGTGCTTCGTTGGGTGGCGGAGTGTGTTACATGCAGTCGAATGAAAACAAACAGGCAAAGACCTCAAGGAATGTTAATCCCTTTGCCCACTCCAGAGAATCCGTGGGAGAGGTTCTCAGTTGACTTCATTGTGGGGCTTCCAAAAGACCAAGGCAAAACAGCAATAATTGTGGTAGTGGACTTTTTGACCAAAATGGGCCACTTCATTCCTTGTGCTCAAGTGCCCACAGCAGGACAATTAGCGCAACTCCTCCTGGTGAACATTGTAAGACTGCATGGCCTTCCCCGAGACATAGTGTCAGATCGTGATGCGCAATTCACTGCGAGATTTTGGAAAACCTGGTGTAAGGCGTTACACATAACTTCATCTGTGTCCACCAGCTTCCATCCGCAGACGGATGGACAAACGGAGAGACTAAACCAATCCCTAAAGCAATATCTACGATGCTACGTACAAGAAAGCAGTGAGTCCTGGGTTGATTGGTTGTGGGTGGCAGAAATAGCCTACAATAGCACTCAACATGCATCCACTCAATATACACCTTTCTTTTGCTCCTATGGTCACCATCCCAGGTTCACACACATGCTATTGCCGTCTGATAATGTGAAGTTGCCAGAGGTAAAGAACAGGTTGTTGAGAGTGCGCAAAATTCTTTTGAGCACACGCAAAAACCTTGAGAAGGCCAAAGCTAGGTATAAATTCCATGCAGACAAGCACCGAAGACCCAATCCAGTGTATAGAAAGGGTGATTTAGTATGGTTGTCCACCAAACATATTAAATTCAAGAAACACAGCGTGTTTAATCCTAGGTACATAGGTCCTTACCGGGTGGTGGGTCATGTGAACCCAGTGGCTGTGCGCCTGCGCTTGCCGGCGCAGCTTCGCATACATCCAGTGTTCCACGTTTCCCTTTTAAAGCCCTCTAGATGTCCGATTGGGAAATCCCCGGTGCCTATCTGGGTGTTGCAGGATCAGGAATATGAGGTGAGGTGCATCCGAGACTCTAGATGGGTGAAAGGTCGTCTACAATACCTAATCTCCTGGAAGGGGTTTGGTCCTGAGGAGGATTCTTGGGAACCGGTGAACGCTGTTCGGGCTCCCAGGCTGGTGGCCCGGTTCCACCGATTGTTTCCTGGTAAACCAGGGGGCGGTGGGGCCCCTTTGTGAAGGGGGGTGTACTGTCATGTTTCAGGCCACCGAACGCGCGTAAGTCGCCAAAAGATGAAAAAACTACAACTCCCGGCATGCCGCGCTGACGTCGCGTACCAACGCGAGCTGCGCGCGCATGCCAGGAAATAAAGAGTGTGTTCAAACGGCGGTGGAGTGCCGATAATTCCGTTTGCGGTGGCGTTTCCTGTGTCTGTGCATGTGGAGGCGGTAAGAGGCGTCTGGCGACTCCTTTTTTCCTCCATAATCGTGAGTACTCTGTTCTCGGTGAGGTGTGTGGCGTTGGTAGCTTCGATCCCAACAACACACCCACTACCTGTGGGATTTGTTCAGAGGGGCACTCAGTGCCGTGCTACTTGGAGACTCAGTGTTTGATGGTACAGTTACATATTGTGGTGGCTACACGTTGGTTCTGAGGGAAACGGACCCGACTATTGAGCAATGTTGAACTGAGCCTTCACTTTTGTATATACTTTTGGACCAACACTGATCTGAGTCTTCACTGGTGTACATAGTTGTATATAGTGTGATTACTGGAAAGCTTGCACAGTGACGATAGGACTCACCTGGAGCTGTTTTTTGAGCCTCGCCATCTTAAGCCCACTCGGAAGGCCATCTGGCAGATCTTCCTAGGGCGCAAGTTTTGTCAAACCCATCATAGAGTGAGATCTAACTCTGTTGTTCAAGTGGGAAGTATTCACATGCTGTGTCTTCCGGAAGCAATTCGGAGGAGTGCAGCGCTCATTATAATTTGCTTATCTCGTTATAACAGGAGACAGGAGGGGTATTGAAAAGGTCAAACAAGGGAACTGTGTGGCTGCCCATTGAAAGAAACTTACGTGTTACATTGGGTTGGGCCCAGTTCTTCACCCCACAACCGTCTCCTGTTTCCATTGGATTAGAGCTTTGTGTATTTTCCTTTACAGGTATTGAATGGTGATCAGTGGGGGGAGGAGGCGCGGGGTAGAGATTATAGAGCACCTTAGTGTAGTATAGGGAGTTAGGGTGCTTTAATATCTTTTTCTTTGTCGTTACAGATCTCCCTCCCAGCTGTCCCCTTCCTTTCCCGCGGCCTGCTGCACTCTCTTAGTAGTTCTGTGTTTATACCATTGAACGCTGAGGTCGTTCGGTAGGGCCGGGATTGGACTCTCATCACAGCCCCGAGGAAGTGTGGAGCCGAGCCTGATAACCGCTTTTGGCCACCATAAGTGTGGCAGGGTAGGCTCAGACGTGAGTCCCTTGCTCACTTTGCCACTGGATTCAAGCAAGCCGGGCTGCAGACGGCTGGAATGCCAGAAACCGGTCCTCGGAAGCTTGTTTCCGATCCAGGGATGACATGGCTTGGCAGTTCAGGCTGGACTGTTCCCATGAAGCACAGGGTCAGACAGATTTGCATATAGCCAAGTCTGAACTGGGGTGGCAGAGTGGGCTAAAGAACGGTGATGGATTAAACCCAGATCTTTTGACTGGGTGTGAGTGTTTGATTGATTCAGATGCTCCATTCATCACCACCCCCTTTTGTACCGCTTTTGGCCACCAAAAGTGTGGCAGGGTATGCTCAGACGTGAGTCCCTTGCTAACCTTGCCACTGGATTCAAGCAAGCCGGACTGAAGACGGCTGGAATGCCAGAAACCGGTCCTCGGAAGCTGGTTTCCGGTCCAGGGATGACATGGCTTGGCAGTTCGGGCTGGACTGTTCCCATGAGGCACAGGGTCAGACAGATCTGCATATACCCAAGTCTGAACTGGGGTGGCAGAGTGGGATAAAGAACAGTGATGGATTAAACCCAGATCTTTTGACTGGGTATGAGTGTTTGATTGATTCAGATACTCCGTTCATCATCACCCCCTTTTGTACCGCTTTTGGCCGCCATAAGTGCGGCAGGGTATGCTCAGACGTGAGTCCCTTGCTCACTTTGCCACTGGATTCAAGCAAGCCGGGCTGAAGATGGCTGGAATGCCAGAACCGGTCCTCGGAAGCTTGTTTCCGGTCCAGGGATGACAAGGCTTGGCAGTTCCTGCTGGACTGTTCCCAGGAGGCACAGGGTCAGACTGATTTGCATATAGCCAAGTCTGAACTGGGGTTGACAGAGTGGGCTAAAGAATGGTGATGGATTAAACCCAGATCTTTTGACTGGGTGTGAGTGTTTGATTGATTCAGATGCTCCGTTCATCACCACCCCCTTTTGTACTGCTTTTGGCTGCCATAAGTGTGGCAGGGTATGCTCAGACGTGAGTCCCTTGCTCACTTTGCCACTGGATTCAAGCAAGCCAGGCTGAAGACGGCTGGAATGCCAGAAAACGGTCCTCGGAAGCTTGTTTCCGGTCCAGGGATGATATGGCTTGGCAATTCGGGCTGGACTGTTCCCATGAGGCACAGGGTCAGACTGATTTGCATATAGCCAAGTCTGAACTGGGGTGGCAGAGTGGGCTAAGGAACGGTGATGGATTAAACCCAGATCTTTTGACTGGGTGTGAGTGTTTGATTGATTCAGATACTCCGTTCATCATCACCCCCTTTTGTACCGCTTTTGGCCGCCATAAGTGTGGCAGGGTATGCTCCGACGTGAGTCCCTTGCTCACTTTACCACTGGATTCAAGCAAGCTGGGCTGAAAACGGCCGGAATGCCAGAAACCGGTCCTCGGAAGCTTGTTTCCGGTCCAGGGATGACATGGCTTGGCAGTTCGGGCTGGACTGTTCCCATGAAGCACAGGGTCAGACTGATTTGCATATATCCAAGTCTGAACTGGGGTGGCAGAGTGGGCTAAAGAACAGTGATGGATTAAACCCAGATCTTTCGACTGGGTAGGAGTGTTTTATTGATTCAGATGCTCCGTTCATCACCACCCCCTTTTGTACCTTTTTTGGCTGCCATAAGTGTGGCAGGGTATGCTCAGACGTGAGTCCCTTGCTCACTTTGCCACTGGATTCAAGCAAGCCGGGCTGAAGATGGCTGGAATGCCAGAAACTGGTCCTCGGAAGCTGGTTTCCGGTCCAGGGATGACATGGCTTGGCAGTTCGGGCTGGACTGTTCCCATGAGGCACAGGGTCTGACTGATTTGCATATAGCCAAGTCTGAACTGGGGTGGCAGAGTGGGCTAAAGAACGGTGATGGATTAAACCCAGATCTTTTGACTGGGTGTGAGTGTTTGATTGATTCAGATGCTCGGTTCATCACCACCCCCTTTTGTACTGCTTTTGGCCGCCATAAGTGTGGCAGGGTATGCTCAGACGTGAGTCCCTTGCTCACTTTGCCACTGGATTCAAGCAAGCCAGGCTGAAGACGGCTGGAATGCCAGAAACCGGTCCTCGGAAGCTTGTTTCCGGTCCAAGGATGACATGGCTTGGCAGTTCGGGCTGGACTGTTCCCATGAGGCACAGGGTCAGACTGATTTGCATATAGCTAAGTCTGAACTGGGGTGGCAGAGTGGGCTAAAGAACGGTGATGGATTAAACCCAGATATTTAGACTGGGTGTGAGTGTTTGATTGATCCAGATACTCCGTTCATCATCACCCCCTTTTGTACCGCTTTTTGGCCGCCATAAGTGTGGCAGGGTATGCTCCGACGTGATTCCCTTGCTCACTTTACCACTGGATTCAAGCAAGCTGGGCTGAAAACGGCCGGAATGCCAGAAACCGGTCCTCGGAAGCTTGTTTCCGGTCCAGGGATGACATGGCTTGGCAGTTCGGGCTGGACTGTTCCCATGAGGCACAGGGTCAGACTGATTTGCATATATCCAAGTCTGAACTGGGGTGGCAGAGTGGGCTAAAGAACGGTGATGGATTAAACCCAGATCTTTCGACTGGGTAGGAGTGTTTTATTGATTCAGATGCTCCGTTCACCACCACCCCCTTTTGTACCGCTTTTGGCCGCCATAAGTGTGGCAGGGTATGCTCAGACATGAGTCCCTTGCTCACTTTGCCACTGGATTCAAGCAAGCCGGGCTGAAGATGGCTGGAATGCCAGAAACTGGTCCTCGGAAGCTGGTTTCCGGTCCAGGGATGACATGGCTTGGCAGTTCAGGCTGGACTGTTCACATGAGGCACAGGGTCTGACTGATTTGCATATAGCCAAGTCTGAACTGGGGTGGCAGAGTGGGCTAAAGAACGGTGATGGATTAAACCCAGATCTTTTGACTGGGTGTGAGTGTTTGATTGATTCAGATGCTCCGTTCATCACCACCCCCTTTTGTACTGCTTTTGGCCGCCATAAGTGTGGCAGGGTATGCTCAGACGTGTGTCCCTTGCTCACTTTGCCACTGGATTCAAGCAAGCCTGACTGAAGACGGCTGGAATGCCAGAAACCGGCCCTCAGAAGCTTGTTTCCGGTCCAGGGATGACATGGCTTTGCAGTTCGGGCTGGACTGTTCCCATGAGGCACAGGGTCAGACTGATTTGCATATAGCTAAGTCTGAACTGGGGTGGCAGAGTGGGCTAAAGAACGGTGATGGATTAAACCCAGATCTTTTGACTGGGTGTGAGTGTTTGATTGATTCAGATGCTCCGTTCATCACCACCCCCTTTTGTACTGCTTTTGGCCGCCATAAGTGTGGCAGGGTATGCTCAGACGTGAGTCCCTTGCTCACTTTGCCACTGGATTCAAGCAAGCCGGGCTGAAGATGGCTGGAATGCCAGAAACCGGTCCTCGGTAGCTGGTTTCCGGTCCAGGGATGACATGGCATGGCAGTTCGGGCTGGACTGTTCCCATGAGGCACAGGGTCTGACTGATTTGCATATAGCCAAGTCTGAACTGGGGTGGCAGAGTGGGCTAAAGAACGGTGATGGATTAAACCCAGATCTTTTGACTGGGTGTGAGTGTTTGATTGATTCAGATGCTCCATTCATCACCACCCCCTTTTGTACTGCTTTTGGCCGCCATAAGTGTGGCAGGGTATGCTCAGACGTGAGTCCCTTGCTCACTTTGCCACTGGATTCAAGCAAGCCTGACTGAAGACGGCTGGAATGCCATAAACCAGCCCTCAGAAGCTTGTTTCCGGTCCAGGGATGACATGGCTTGGCAGTTCGGGCTGGACTGTTCCCATGAGGCACAGGGTCAGACTGATTTGCATATAGCTAAGTCTGAACTGGGGTGGCAGAGTGGGCTAAAGAACGGTGATGGATTAAACCCAGATCTTTTGACTGGGTGTGAGTGTTTGATTGATTCAGATGCTCCGTTCATCACCACCCCCTTTTGTACTGCTTTTGGCCGCCATAAGTGTGGCAGGGTATGCTCAGACGTAAGTCCCTTGCTCACTTTGCCACTGGATTCAAGCAAGCCAGGCTGAAAACGGCTGGAACGCCAGAAACCGGTCCTCGGAAGCTTGTTTCCGGTCCAGCGATGACATGGCTTGGCAGTTCGGGCTGGACTGTTCCCATGAGGCACAGGGTCAGACTGATTTGCATATAGCCAAGTCTGAACTGGGGTGGCAGAGTGGGCTAAAGAACGGTGATGGATTAAACCCAGATCTTTTGACTGGGTGTGAGTGTTTGATTGATTCAGATGCTCCGTTCATCACCACCCCCTTTTGTACCGCTTTTGGCCGCCATAAGTGTGGCTGGGTATGCTCAGACGTGAGTCCCTTGCTCACTTTGCCACTGGATTCAAGCAAGTCGGGCTGAAGACGGCTGGAATGCCAGAAACCGGTCCTCGGAAGCTTGTTTCCGGTCCAGGGATGACATGCTTGGCAGTTCGGGCTGGACTGTTCCCATGAGACACAGGGTCAGACTGATTTGCATATAGCCAAGTCTGAACTGGGGTGGCAGAGTGGGCTAAGGAACGGTGATGGATTAAACCCAGATCTTTTGACTGGGTGTGAGTGTTTGATTGATTCAGATACTCCGTTCATCATCACCCCCTTTTGTACCGCTTTTGGCCGAAATAAGTGTGGCCGGGTATGCTCCGACGTGAGTCCCTTGCTCACTTTACCACTGGATTCAAGCAAGCTGGGCTGAAAACGGCCGGAATGCCAGAAACCGGTCCTCGGAAGCTTGTTTCCGGTCCAGGGATGACATGGCTTGGCAGTTCGGGCTGGACTGTTCCCATGAAGCACAGGGTCAGACTGATTTGCATATATCCAAGTCTGAACTGGGGTGGCAGAGTGGGCTAAAGAACAGTGATGGATTAAACCCAGATCTTTCGACTGGGTAGGAGTGTTTTATTGATTCAGATGCTCCGTTCATCACCACCCCCTTTTGTACCTTTTTTGGCCGCCATAAGTGTGGCAGGGTATGCTCAGACGTGAGTCCCTTGCTCACTTTGCCACTGGATTCAAGCAAGCCGGGCTGAAGATGGCTGGAATGCCAGAAACTGGTCCTCGGAAGCTGGTTTCCGGTCCAGGGATGACATGGCTTGGCAGTTCGGGCTGGACTGTTCCCATGAGGCACAGGGTCTGACTGATTTGCATATAGCCAAGTCTGAACTGGGGTGGCAGAGTGGGCTAAAGAACGGTGATGGATTAAACCCAGATCTTTTGACTGGGTGTGAGTGTTTGATTGATTCAGATGCTCCGTTCATCACCACCCCCTTTTGTACTGCTTTTGGCCGCCATAAGTGTGGCAGGGTATGCTCAGACGTGAGTCCCTTGCTCACTTTGCCACTGGATTCAAGCAAGCCAGGCTGAAGACGGCTGGAATGCCAGAAACCGGTCCTCGGAAGCTTGTTTCCGGTCCAGGGATGACATGGCTTGGCAGTTCGGGCTGGACTGTTCCCATGAGGCACAGGGTCAGACTGATTTGCATATAGCTAAGTCTGAACTGGGGTGGCAGAGTGGGCTAAAGAACGGTGATGGATTAAACCCAGATATTTTGACTGGGTGTGAGTGTTTGATTGATTCAGATACTCCGTTCATCATCACCCCCTTTTGTACCGCTTTTGGCCGCCATAAGTGTGGCAGGGTATGCTCCGACGTGATTCCCTTGCTCACTTTACCACTGGATTCAAGCAAGCTGGGCTGAAAACGGCCGGAATGCCAGAAACCGGTCCTCGGAAGCTTGTTTCCGGTCCAGGGATGACATGGCTTGGCAGTTAGGGCTGGACTGTTCCCATGAGGCACAGGGTCAGACTGATTTGCATATATCCAAGTCTGAACTGGGGTGGCAGAGTGGGCTAAAGAACGGTGATGGATTAAACCCAGATCTTTCGACTGGGTAGGAGTGTTTTATTGATTCAGATGCTCCGTTCATCACCACCCCCTTTTGTACCGCTTTTGGCCGCCATAAGTGTGGCAGGGTATGCTCAGACATGAGTCCCTTGCTCACTTTGCCACTGGATTCAAGCAAGCCGGGCTGAAGATGGCTGGAATGCCAGAAACTGGTCCTCGGAAGCTGGTTTCCGGTCCAGGGATGACATGGCTTGGCAGTTCAGGCTGGACTGTTCACATGAGGCACAGGGTCTGACTGATTTGCATATAGCCAAGTCTGAACTGGGGTGGCAGAGTGGGCTAAAGAACGGTGATGGATTAAACCCAGATCTTTTGACTGGGTGTGAGTGTTTGATTGATTCAGATGCTCCGTTCATCACCACCCCCTTTTGTACTGCTTTTGGCCGCCATAAGTGTGGCAGGGTATGCTCAGACGTGAGTCCCTTGCTCACTTTGCCACTGGATTCAAGCAAGCCTGACTGAAGACGGCTGGAATGCCAGAAACCGGCCCTCAGAAGCTTGTTTCCGGTCCAGGGATGACATGGCTTTGCAGTTCGGGCTGGACTGTTCCCATGAGGCACAGGGTCAGACTGATTTGCATATAGCTAAGTCTGAACTGGGGTGGCAGAGTGGGCTAAAGAACGGTGATGGATTAAACCCAGATCTTTTGACTGGGTGTGAGTGTTTGATTGATTCAGATGCTCCGTTCATCACCACCCCCTTTTGTACTGCTTTTGGCCGCCATAAGTGTGGCAGGGTATGCTCAGACGTGAGTCCCTTGCTCACTTTGCCACTGGATTCAAGCAAGCCGGGCTGAAGATGGCTGGAATGCCAGAAACCGGTCCTCGGTAGCTGGTTTCCGGTCCAGGGATGACATGGCTTGGCAGTTCGGGCTGGACTGTTCCCATGAGGCACAGGGTCTGACTGATTTGCATATAGCCAAGTCTGAACTGGGGTGGCAGAGTGGGCTAAAGAACGGTGATGGATTAAACCCAGATCTTTTGACTGGGTGTGAGTGTTTGATTGATTCAGATGCTCCATTCATCACCACCCCCTTTTGTACTGCTTTTGGCCGCCATAAGTGTGGCAGGGTATGCTCAGACGTGAGTCCCTTGCTCACTTTGCCACTGGATTCAAGCAAGCCTGACTGAAGACGGCTGGAATGCCAGAAACCGGCCCTCAGAAGCTTGTTTCCGGTCCAGGGATGACATGGCTTGGCAGTTCGGGCTGGACTGTTCCCATGAGGCACAGGGTCAGACTGATTTGCATATAGCTAAGTCTAAACTGGGGTGGCAGAGTGGGCTAAAGAACGGTGATGGATTAAACCCAGATCTTTTGACTGGGTGTGAGTGTTTGATTGATTCAGATGCTCCGTTCATCACCACCCCCTTTTGTACTGCTTTTGGCCGCCATAAGTGTGGCAGGGTATGCTCAGACGTAAGTCCCTTGCTCACTTTGCCACTGGATTCAAGCAAGCCAGGCTGAAGACGGCTGGAACGCCAGAAACCGGTCCTCGGAAGCTTGTTTCAGGTCCAGGGATGACATGGCTTGGCAGTTCGGGCTGGACTGTTCCCATAAGGCACAGGGTCAGACTGTTTGCATATAGCCAAGTCTGAACTCGGGTGGCAGAGTGGGCTAAAGAACGGTGATGGATTAAACCCAGATCTTTTGACTGGGTGTGAGTGCTTGATTGATTCAGATACTCCGTTGATCATCACCCCCTTTTATACCTCTTTTGGCCGCCATAAGTGTGGCAGGGTATGCTCAGACTTGAGTCCCTTGCTCACTTTGTCACTGGATTCAAGCAAGCCGGGCTGAAGACGGATGGAATGCCAGAAACCGGTCCTCTGAAGCTTGTTTCTGGTCCAGGGATGACATGGCTTGGCAGTTCGGGCTGGACTGTTCCCATGAGGCACAGGGTCAGACTGATTTGCATATAGCCAAGTCTGAACTGGGGTGGCAGAATGGGCTAAAGAACGGTGATGGATTAAACCCAGATCTTTTGACTGGGTGTGAGTGTTTGATTGATTCAGATGCTCCATTCATCACCACCCCCTTTTGTACCGCTTTTGGCTGCCATAAGTGTGGCAGGGTATGCTCAGACGTGAGTCCCTTGCTCACTTTGCCACTGGATTCAAGCATGGCGGGCTGAAGACAGCTGGAATGCCAGAAACCTGTCCTCGGAAGCTTGTTTCCGGTCCTGGGATGGCATGGGTTGGCAGTTCCTGCTAGACTGTTCCAATGAGGCACAGGGTCAGACTCATTTGCATATAGCCAAGTCTGATCTGGGATGGCAGAGTGGGCTAAAGAATGGTGATGGATTAAACCCAGATCTTTTGACTGGGTGTGAGTGTTTGATTGATTCAGATGCTCCCTTCATCACCACCCCATTTTGTACCGCTTTTGGCCGCCATAAGTGTGGCAGTGTATGCTCAGACGTGAGTCCCTTGCTCACTTTGCCACTGGATTCAAGCAAGCCGGGCTGCAGACGGCTGGAATGCCAGAAACCGGTCCTCGGAAGCTTGTTTCCAGTCCAGGGATGACATGGCTTGGCAGTTCAGGCTGGACTGTTCCCATGAAGCACAGGGTCAGACAGATTTGCATATAGCCAAGTCTGAACTGGGGTGGCAGAGTGGGCTAAAGAACGGTGATGGATTAAACCCAGATCTTTTGACTGGGTGTGAGTGTTTGATTGATTCAGATGCTCCGTTCATCACCACCCCCTTTTGTACCGCTTTTGGCCACCAAAAGTGTGGCAGGGTATGCTCAGACGTGAGTCCCTTGCTAACCTTGCCACTGGATTCAAGCAAGCCGGGCTGAAGACGGCTGGAATTCCAGAAACCGGTCCTCGGAAGCTGGTTTCCGGTCCAGGGATGACATGGCTTGGCAGTTCAGGCTGGACTGTTCCCATGAGGCACAGGGTCAGACAGATCTGCATATACCCAAGTCTGAACTGGGGTGGCAGAGTGGGATAAAGAACAGTGATGGATTAAACCCAGATCTTTTGACTGGGTATGAGTGTTTGATTGATTCAGATACTCCGTTCATCATCACCCCCTTTTGTACCGCTTTTGGCCGCCATAAGTGTGGCAGGGTATGCTCAGACGTGAGTCCCTTGCTCACTTTGCCACTGGATTCAAGCAAGCCGGGCTGAAGATGGCTGGAATGCCAGAACCGGTCCTCGGAAGCTTGTTTCCGGTCCAGGGATGACATGGCTTGGCAGTTCCTGCTGGACTGTTCCCAGGAGGCACAGGGTCAGACTGATTTGCATATAGCCAAGTCTGAACTGGGGTGGCAGAGTGGGCTAAAGAATGGTGATGGATTAAACCCAGATCTTTTGACTGGGTGTGAGTGTTTGATTGATTCAGATGCTCCGTTCATCACCACTCCCTTTTGTACCACTTTTGGCCGCCTCAAGTGTGGCAGGGTATGCTCAGACATGAGTCCCTTGCTCACTTTGCCACTGGATTCAAGCAAGCCGGGCTGAAGACAGCTGGAATGCCAGAAACCGGTCCGCGGAAGCTTGTTTCCGGTCCAGGGATGACATGGCTTGGCAGTTCAGGCTGGACTGTTCCCATGAGGCACAGGGTCAGACTGATTTGCATATAGCCAAGTCTGAACTGGGGTGGCAGAGTGGGCTAAGGAACGGTGATGGATTATACCCAGATCTTTTGAATGGGTGTGAGTGTTTGATTGATTCAGATGCTCCGTTCATCACCACCCCCTTTTGTACCGCTTTTGGCCACCGTAAGTGTGGCAGAGTATGCTCAGACGTGAGTGCCTTGCTCACTTTGCCACTGGATTCAAGCAAGCCGGGCTGCAGACGGCTGGAATGCCAGAAACCTGTCCTCTGAAGCTTGTTTCCGGTCCAGGGATGACATGGCTTGGCAGTTCGGGCTGGACTGTTCCCATGAGGCACAGGGTCAGACTGATTTGCATATAGCCAAGTCTGAACTGGGGTGGCAGAGTGGGCTAAAGAACGGTGATGGATTAAACCCAGATCTTTTGACTGGGTGTGAGTGTTTGATTGATTCAGATGCTCCGTTCATCACCACCCCCTTTTGTACCGCTTTTGGCCGCCTCAAGTGTGGCAGGGTATGCTCAGACATGAGTCCCTTGCTCACTTTGCCACTGGATTCAAGCAAGCAGGGCTGAAGACAGGTGGAATGCCAGAAACCAGTCCGCAGAAGCTTGTTTCCGGTCCAGGGATGACATGGCTTTTCAGTTCGGGCTGGACTGTTCCAATGAGGCACAGGGTCAGACTGGTTTGCATATAGCCAAGTCTGAACTAGGGTGGCAGAGTGGACTAAGGAACGGTGATGGATTATACCCAGATCTTTTGACTGGGTGTGAGTGTTTGATTGATTCAGATGCTCCGTTCATCACCACCCCCTTTTGTACCGCTTTTGGCCACCGTAAGTGTGGCAGGGTATGCTCAGACGTGAGTCCCTTGCTCACTTTGCCACTGGATTCAAGCAAGCCGGGCTGCAGATGGCTGGAATGCCAGAAACCTGTCCTCTGAAGCTTGTTTCCGGTCCAGGGATGACATGGCTTGGCAGTTCGGGCTGGACTGTTCCCATGAGGCACAGGGTCTAACTGATTTGCATATAGCCAAGTCTGAACTGGGGTGGCAGAGTGGGCTAAAGAACGGTGATGGATTAAACCCAGCTCTTTTGACTGGGTGTGAGTGTTTGATTGATTCAGATGCTCCGTTCATCACCACCCCCTTTTGTACCGCTTTTGGCCACCATAAGTGTGGCAGGGTATGCTCAGACGTGAGTCCCTTGCTCACTTTGCCACTGGATTCAAGCAAGCCGGGCTGCAGACGGCTGGAATGCCAGAAACCGGTCCTCGGAAGCTTATTTCCGGTCCAGGGATGACATGGCTTGGAAGTTCAGGCTGGACTGTTCCCATGAAGCACAGGGTCAGACAGATTTGCATATAGCCAAGTCTGAACTGGGGTGGCAGAGTGGGCTAAAGAACGGTGATGGATTAAACCCAGATCTTTTGACTGGGTGTGAGTGTTTGATTGATTCAGATGCTCCGTTCATCACCACCCCCTTTTGTACCGCTTTTGGCCACCAAAGGTGTGGCAGGGTATGCTCAGACGTGAGTCCCTTGCTAACCTTGCCACTGGATTCAAGCAAGCTGGGCTGAAGACAGCTGGAATGCCAGAAACCGGTCCTCGGAAGCTGGTTTCCGGTCCAGGGATGACATGGCTTGGCAGTTCGGGCTGGACTGTTCCCATGAGGCACAGGGTCAGACAGATCTGCATATACCCAAGTCTGAACTTGGGTGGCAGAGTGGGATAAAGAACAGTGATGGATTAAACCCAGATCTTTTGACTGGGTATGAGTGTTTGATTGATTCAGATGCTCCATTCATCACCACTCCCTTTTGTACCACTTTTGGCCGCCTCAAGTGTGGCAGGGTATGCTCAGACATGAGTCCCTTGCTCACTTTGCCACTGGATTCAAGCAAGCCGGGCTGAAGACAGCTGGAATGCCAGAAACTTGTCCGCGGAAGCTTGTTTCCGGTCCAGGGATGACATGGCTTGGCAGTTCGGGCTGGACTGTTCCCATGAGGCACAGGGTCTAACTGATTTGCATATAGCCAAGTCTGAACTGGGGTGGCAGAGTGGGCTAAAGAACGGTGATGGATTAAACCCAGCTCTTTTGACTGGGTGTGAGTGTTTGATTGATTCAGATGCTCCGTTCATCACCACCCCCTTTTGTACCGCTTTTGGCCACCATAAGTGTGGCAGGGTATGCTCAGACGTGAGTCCCTTGCTCACTTTGCCACTGGATTCAAGCAAGCCGGGCTGCAGACGGCTGGAATGCCAGAAACCGGTCCTCGGAAGCTTATTTCCGGTCCAGGGATGACATGGCTTGGAAGTTCAGGCTGGACTGTTCCCATGAAGCACAGGGTCAGACAGATTTGCATATAGCCAAGTCTGAACTGGGGTGGCAGAGTGGGCTAAAGAACGGTGATGGATTAAACCCAGATCTTTTGACTGGGTGTGAGTGTTTGATTGATTCAGATGCTCCGTTCATCACCACCCCCTTTTGTACCGCTTTTGGCCACCAAAGGTGTGGCAGGGTATGCTCAGACGTGAGTCCCTTGCTAACCTTGCCACTGGATTCAAGCAAGCTGGGCTGAAGACAGCTGGAATGCCAGAAACCGGTCCTCGGAAGCTGGTTTCCGGTCCAGGGATGACATGGCTTGGCAGTTCGGGCTGGACTGTTCCCATGAGGCACAGGGTCAGACAGATCTGCATATACCCAAGTCTGAACTTGGGTGGCAGAGTGGGATAAAGAACAGTGATGGATTAAACCCAGATCTTTTGACTGGGTATGAGTGTTTGATTGATTCAGATGCTCCATTCATCACCACTCCCTTTTGTACCACTTTTGGCCGCCTCAAGTGTGGCAGGGTATGCTCAGACATGAGTCCCTTGCTCACTTTGCCACTGGATTCAAGCAAGCCGGGCTGAAGACAGCTGGAATGCCAGAAACCTGTCCGCGGAAGCTTGTTTCCGGTCCAGGGATGACATGGCTTGGCAGTTCAGGCTGGACTGTTCCCATGAGGCACAGGGTCAGACTGATTTGCATATAGCCAAGTCTGAACTGGGGTGGCAGAGTGGGCTAAGGAACGGTGATGGATTATACCCAGATCTTTTGACTGGGTGTGAGTGTTTGATTGATTCAGATGCTCCGTTCATCACCACCCCCTTTTGTACCGCTTTTGGCCACCGTAAGTGTGGAGGGTATGCTCAGACGTGAGTGCCTTGCTCACTTTGCCACTGGATTCAAGCAAGCCAGGCTGCAGACGGCTGGAATGCCAGAAACCTGTCCTCTGAAGCTTGTTTCAGGTCCAGGGATGACATGGCTTGGCAGTTCGGGCTGGACTGTTCCCATGAGGCACAAGGTCAGACTGATTTGCATATAGCCAAGTCTGAACTAGGGTTGCAGAGTGGGCTAAAGAACGGTGATGGATTAAACCCAGATCTTTTGACTGGGTGTGAGTGTTTGATTGATTCAGATGCTCCGTTCATCACCACCCCCTTTTGTACCGCTTTTGGCCGCCTCAAGTGTGGCAGGGTATGCTCAGACATGAGTCCCTTGCTCACTTTGCCACTGGATTCAAGCAAGCAGGGCTGAAGACAGGTGGAATGCCAGAAACCAGTCCGCAGAAGCTTGTTTCCGGTCCAGGGATGACATGGCTTTTCAGTTCGGGCTGGACTGTTCCCATGAGGCACAGGGTCAGACTGGTTTGCATATAGCCAAGTCTGAACTAGGGTGGCAGAGTGGACTAAGGAACGGTGATGGATTATACCCAGATCTTTTGACTGGGTGTGAGTGTTTGATTGATTCAGATGCTCCGTTCATCACCACCCCCTTTTGTATCGCTTTTGGCCACCGTAAGTGTGGCAGGGTATGCTCAGACGTGAGTCCCTTGCTCACTTTGCCACTGGATTCAAGCAAGCCGGGCTGCAGATGGCTGGAATGCCAGAAACCTGTCCTCTGAAGCTTGTTTCCGGTCCAGGGATGACATGGCTTGGCAGTTCGGGCTGGACTGTTCCCATGAGGCACAGGGTCTAACTGATTTGCATATAGCCAAGTCTGAACTGGGGTGGCAGAGTGGGCTAAAGAACGGTGATGGATTAAACCCAGCTCTTTTGACTGGGTGTGAGTGTTTGATTGATTCAGATGCTCCGTTCATCACCACCCCCTTTTGTACCGCTTTTGGCCACCATAAGTGTGGCAGGGTATGCTCAGACGTGAGTCCCTTGCTCACTTTGCCACTGGATTCAAGCAAGCCGGGCTGCAGACGGCTGGAATGCCAGAAACCGGTCCTCGGAAGCTTATTTCCGGTCCAGGGATGACATGGCTTGGAAGTTCAGGCTGGACTGCTCCCATGAAGGACAGGGTCAGACTGATTTGCATATAGCCAAGTCTGAACTGGGGTGGCAGAGTGGGCTAAAGAATGGTGATGGATTAAACCCAGATCTTTTGACTGGGTGGGAGTGTTTGATTGATTCAGATGCTCCATTCATCACCACTCCCTTTTGTACCACTTTTGGCCGCCTCAAGTGTGGCAGGGTATGCTCAGACATGAGTCCCTTGCTCACTTTGCCACTGGATTCAAGCAAGCCGGGCTGAAGACAGCTGGAATGCCAGAAACTTGTCCGCGGAAGCTTGTTTCCGGTCCAGGGATGACATGGCTTGGCAGTTCAGGCTGGACTGTTCCCATGAGGCACAGGGTCAGACTGATTTGCATATAGCCAAGTCTGAACTGGGGTGGCAGAGTGGGCTAAGGAACGGTGATGGATTATACCCAGATCTTTTGACTGGGTGTGAGTGTTTGATTTTCTTCCGATGCTCCGTTCATCACCACCCCCTTTTGTACCGCTTTTGGCCACCGTAAGTGTGGAGGGTATGCTCAGACGTGAGTGCCTTGCTCACTTTGCCACTGGATTCAAGCAAGCCAGGCTGCAGACGGCTGGAATGCCAGAAACCTGTCCTCTGAAGCTTGTTTCAGGTCCAGGGATGACATGGCTTGGCAGTTCGGGCTGGACTGTTCCCATGAGGCACAAGGTCAGACTGATTTGCATATAGCCAAGTCTGAACTAGGGTGGCAGAGTGGGCTAAAGAACGGTGATGGATTAAACCCAGATCTTTTGACTGGGTGTGAGTGTTTGATTGATTCAGATGCTCCGTTCATCACCACCCCCTTTTGTACCGCTTTTGGCCGCCTCAAGTGTGGCAGGGTATGCTCAGACATGAGTCCCTTGCTCACTTTGCCACTGGATTCAAGCAAGCAGGGCTGAAGAAAGGTGGAATGCCAGAAACCAGTCCGCAGAAGCTTGTTTCCGGTCCAGGGATGACATGGCTTGGCAGTTCGGGCTGGACTGTTCCCATGAGGCACAGGGTCAGACTGGTTTGCATATAGCCAAGTCTGAACTGGGTTGGCAGAGTGGACTAAGGAACGGTGATGGATTATACCCAGATCTTTTGACTGGGTGTGAGTGTTTGATTGATTCAGATGCTTCGTTCATCACCACCCCCTTTTGTACCGCTTTTGGCCACCGTAAGTGTGGCAGGGTATGCTCAGACGTGAGTCCCTTGCTCACTTTGCCACTGGATTCAAGCAAGCCGGGCTGCAGACGGCTGGAATGCCAGAAACCTGTCCTCTGAAGCTTGTTTCCGGTCCAGGGATAACATGGCTTGGCAGTTCAGGCTGGACTGTTCCCATGAGACACAGGGTCAGACTGATTTGCATATAGCCAAGTCTGAACTGGGTGGCAGAGTGGGCTAAAGAACGGTTATGGATTAAACCCAGATCTTTTGACTGGGTGTGAGTGTTTGATTGATTCAGATGCTCCGTTCATCACCACCCCCTTTTGTACCGCTTTTGGCCGCCATAAATGTGGCTGGGTATGCTCAGACGTGAGTCCCTTGCTCACTTTGCCACTGGATTCAAGCAAGCCGGGCTGAAGACGGCTGGAATGCCAGAAACCGGTCCTCGGAAGCTTGTTTCCTGTCCAGGGATGACATAGCTTGGCAGTTTGGGCTGGACTGTTCCCATGAGGCACAGGGTCAGACTGATTTGCATATAGCCAAGTCTGAACTGGGTTGGCAGAGTGGGCTAAAGAATGGTGATGGATTAAACCCATATCTTTTGACTGGGTGTGAGTGTTTGATTGATTCAGATACTCCGTTCATCACCACTCCCTTTTGTACCGCTTTTGGCCGCCTCAAGTGTGGCAGGGTATGCTCAGACATGAGTCCCTTGCTCACTTTGCCACTGGATTCAAGCAAGCTGGGCTGATGACAGCTGGAATGCCAGAAACCGGTCCTCGGAAGCTTGTTTCCGGTCCAAGGATGACATGGCTTGGCAGTTCGGGCTGGACTGTTCCCATGAGGCACAGGGTCAGACTGATTTGCATATAGCCAAGTCTGAACTGGGGTGGCAGAGTGGGCTAAAGAACGGTGATGGAATAAACCCAGATCTTTTGACTGGGTGTGAGTGTTTGATTGATTCAGATGCTCCGTTCATCACCACCCCCTTTTGTACCGCTTTTGGCCGCCATAAGTTTGGCAGGGTATGCTCAGACATGAGTCCCTTGCTCACTTTGCTACTGGATTCAAGCAAGCCGGGCTGAAGACGGCTGGAATGCCAGAAACTTGTCCTCTGAAGCTTGTTTCCGGTCCAGGATGACATGGCTTGGCAGTTCGGGCTGGACTGTTTTCATGAGGCACAGGGTCAGACTGATTTGCATATAGCCAAGTCTGAACTGGGGTGGCAGAGTGGGCTAAAGAACGGTGATGGATTAAAACCAGATCTTTTGACTGGGTGTGAGTGTTTGATTGATTCAGATGCTCCGCTCATCACTACCCCCTTTTGTACCGCTTTTGGCCGCCATAGGTGTGGCAGGGTATGCTCAGACGTGAGTCCCTTGCTCACTTTGCCACTGGATTCAAACAAGCCAGGCTGAAGACGGCTGGAATGCCAGAAACCTTTCCTCGGATGCTTGTTTCCGGTCAAGGGATGACATGGCTTGGCAGTTCCGGCTGGACTGTTCCCATCAGGCACAGGGTCAGACTGATTTGCATATAGCCAAGTCTGAACTGGGGTGGCAGAGTGGGCTAAAGAACGGTGATGGATTAAACCCAGATCTTTTGACTGGGTGTGAGTGTTTGATTGATTCAGATGCTCCGTTTAATCACCACCACCTTTTGTACAGATTTTGTGATGAGTCAGTTAACATGATCTGGTGATATGCTGAAGTGAGGTCTAAGGAGGAACAATGCTTCGCACCAGTGAGCAAACACAACATTTCACTGATGTTAGGGAAGGGGAAAATGATCCACAATGACTGCCTTATTCAATTCTCTCAAGTCAATGCATAATCTTGCATCGCCATTGGCCTTACAGGCTATAACGACTGGAGTCAACCATTCAGATGCTTTCACCTCTTTGA
Source organism: Lissotriton vulgaris (assembly GCF_964263255.1). Classification (NCBI taxonomy): domain Eukaryota; kingdom Metazoa; phylum Chordata; class Amphibia; order Caudata; family Salamandridae; genus Lissotriton; species Lissotriton vulgaris. The sequence continues at coordinate 356,820,487 of NC_141685.1, read as the reverse complement.
TTATCCCTCCAGCAATCAACTTGTCCAATTCTACTTTTAGTACGTCTTTGACTGCTAGTGGCACATTCCTGACCTTGCCCACCTTTGGCTGCAGGTTTGCTTTAAGCCTAAAATCATCACATCCACTTTTGACACTACAAATTGATGGCATCTCTTTCACACACACTGAGGGACTAGCATTCGGGTCAAGATACACATAAAGATCACATTGATGCATCCAACTTATCAACGAATCAACCTATATAGATAGATACATTTTACCAGGTATCATGCGATCTTTGAATTCTACCGTGCCGCAATAGTATCCAGGCAGCTTTATTGCTTACTCACCATGTCCACGTGGCTTGATGTCAGGTTTAATAAGTTTTACTTTGTCTTTCTATTTGTCCTCATAAAATGTATGAGGAATCAATTTTATTTTTGCCCCTGAGTCAAACAACATTTTGACTATTTCGCCATTAACTCGTACCATTTCAACTGGACCTCCTAAACCTTTAGTTTTACTCTGAAGAACAACCACCTCCTCTACCAAGTCGATGTCACAGTCCCTTTTTTCACAGTAGACCTACAGAATTCGGTAATCTGACCTTTACTCCCACATTGTTTACATGCTGCTTTCTACCCTGGGCACATTTTGTTATTGGCCAAGTTACCTACCTTCCCACAGCAATAACATTTGTCTGGAAAGGTGCGATTTGACCTGCTATCTGTGTCACTTTTCCCTTGAGGACCTTTAGTCTCAGAAACCTTCTCTGACACAACTTTGACTGAAGCACCCTCAGTCTTGGTTGTATGTACTAAATCTTTTCAAATGACCTCAACATAAGCTTTAGAATGATCCTGTATTTTGGCCATGATTAACACCTCATGTAACAAAGGATTATCCTTTTCCGACATTGCTTCCTTAGCCTTCTCTATTGAACAATCCAACATGAATTGGTCCCTTAGACATTCGTCTAAGGAGTTATTAAAACCACAAGTTGATGCTGGCTTGTGTTATTCAGTTTTATTTTGTTCAATGCTCTCACCTTAACGTTGCATTCTCTCACTAAAATGATAGCTTTCTAGTACTGTGCTCATTTTGGGAACATAATGACGGTCAAGTTTTTTTAAACAAATCTCTTACTCATTGAGTTCAGCCACCTCATCCCCATATAAATCAGGAAGATGTTCAAACACCTCATCCTTAGACTTGATGGCCTTCAGAACCTAGACGATGCATTAACAAAGACGTTTTCCTCTTTACGCTGAGAGAGGCACCATAAACCTTAGCATGGTATGCAAAAACCACCTTCCATTTGATCCACTGTATAGGTGGATCACCTGGAGTGAGGAGAAAAATGGAGGAGCAGATATATTTTGCATTATTACCCAATCAAGAAATCAAGTCTGTAACTGTTCTTGACAATGTTAACACTGAAGCAAATTTAAAGATCATGGTAAACCTAGAAAAAAAATGTTGTCGCGATTGTAAAAAAAAAAAGTTGTAGTTTTCTTGTTTTACTCTTGTTTATGTACTGAAGAAACAAAGTAATAATCCAGCAATAATGTAGTTGTGGTGGAATCTTGGTGGTGGAATCTTGAGTCAGCAGCACGCAAATCTCAGTTAAGGGAAGTACTTCACTGTACACGCAGTTGCAGACGTCTCTTGGAACAGCAGAGTTCAGGAGCCCCACACTGTGTCATGTGATGTATCCCCATTAGACCAGCACTCAATATTGTGCTCGGAGGTCTCAGCGTTGATGAGTAATGGTGGCTTGCGTATGACGTTGCAGTGTGCGAGGCCGTGTTAAGCTTGAAACTAGGCTGCCCCAAAATGTTCCCCGAAGGATTGCAAACGGCTGCTTTGTGTTTCAGGTGTTGCAAACCAATGTGCGATGTTGGGTTGAACCGCAAACCCAGAAGCTATTGTCTTGGATGGCCTACACAGCTTGAGGGAGCGCTCAGACAATGGAGAGCTTGAGCAGTCCACTGCCAGTTGTAACTAACAGTAAGGTTTTGAACTTACCTTGACCGTGAAACGCGTTGTTGAAAGTACTGTCATGAAGTACCGTGTAGATCTTCCTTTTTGCGTTCAGGTTTCTGTTTGACAGTAACTTTTTCGGTGTCTTCTGTAATTAAACTCATAATTACACTTGCCTTTTCCTGGTAGATCAAAGATTCTTGCTTCTAGTAGGCTCCAAGATTGCTTGTTGCCAATTGTTAAGTTAAGGCTCAGGAAACAGCTGATTAATTTGAAGGTCTTTATTAAGTTCTTCTTAGTACAGAAACTCCAAACGCAGAGCAGTCAGGGAAAGTCTCCAACCGGCTATCCAGCTAGACCACAATGCAACAGCAACCCTTGGTTACAGAACCCTAACATGTTAGGTTCTGTAACCAAATATACCACTTTACTAACATACCACAGCAGCTCCAATGATAGCCTATGGGAGAGATGGTACACAGACAAAATATCGAGATTTAAATTTCGATATACAATTATATCGAAGTTTAAATATCGATGGGACAAAATATCGAAGGTAAGTAATATCGACAGTCTTAATATCGATATTAGTATGATATCAGTAATATCGAAGTTTCAAATATCGATGTCAATAATATCGAAATAAATAACTTCGATGTTACTAATATAAATTTTTTAATAAATTTAGTGTATATTATATTGTATTTATTATTTTGTATTATTTATTTTTAATGTAATTTAATTAAACATTGTCTTTTACTACTGTAGCGGGTTGTGGGTTTATAGGGGAATAGGGTGGGAAGTAATTTAATTATGTTAAATTAATTATTAATTAGTAGGAACTATTAATTAATTAATTGAGAATTAATTTTTAATTAATTTTAATCAATTGATTAATTGATAAATATGTTCTGTAGCGGGTTATGGGTTTATAGGGGAATAGGGTGGGAAGTAATTTAATAATAATTATTTAATTAATATATGTTTGTAAATATTGTAATTAATAATTAATTGGTAATTAAATTATATTAATTAGTTAATTAATTAATATAATTTTGTACATATTTTAATTATTAATTAGTTGGTAATTAATTAATATTAATTAGTTAATTACAATAATTAGAGTAATTTTTTTATATATAATTTTTTGTTATTCTTAATTAATTAATTGGGAAAAAATAATATTAATTACTAAATTAAATTAATTACAGCTAATGTGCTAATATATTTACTTTATTGTTATTGTTAATTAATAATTAATTGGTAATTAAATAATATTAATTAGTTAATTAATTAATATAATTTTGTACATATTTTAATTATTAATTAGTTGGTAATTAATTAATATTAATTAGTTAATTACAATAATTAGAGTAATTTTTTTATATATAATTTTTTGTTATTCTTAATTAATTAATTGGGAAAAAATAATATTAATTACTAAATTAAATTAATTACAGCTAATGTGCTAATATATTTACTTTATTGTTATTGTTAATTAATAATTAATTGGTAATTAAATAATATTAATTAATTTTGGGTAAAGGAGTATTTTTAGGGTTCAGGGTCAGTTTTCAGTTCTTGGGTAAAGGGGTATTTTTAGGGTTCAGGGTCAGTTTTCAGTTTTTGGGTAAAGGGGTATTTTTAGGGTTCAGGGTCAGTTTTCAGTTTTTGGGTAAAGGGGTATTTTTAGGGTTCAGGGTCAGTTTTCAGTTCTTGGGTAAAGGGGTATTTTTAGGGTTCAGGGTCAGTTTTCAGTTTTTGGGTAAAGGGGTATTTTTAGGGTTCAGGGTCAGTTTTCAGTTTTTGGGTAAAGGGGTATTTTTAGGGTTCAGGTTCAGTTTTCAGTTCTTGGGTAAAGGGGTATTTTTAGGGTTCAGGGTCAGTTTCCAGTTTTTGGGTAAAGGGGTATTTTTAGGGTTCAGGGTCAGTTTTCAGTTTTTGGGTAAAGGGGTATTTTTAGGGTTCAGGGTCAGTTTTGGGTTTTTGGGGTACAGGGATATTTTTAGGGTTCAGGGTCAGTTTTGGGTTTTTGGGGTATAGGGATATTTTTAGGGTTCAGGGTCAGTTTTGAGTTTTTGGGGTACAGGCGTACAGGGTAAAAAATTTTTTTTTTTACATTAAATCAATTACATGAAATTAAAAAAAAAATTACATTAAATTATTAAGTGTTTTATTTATTTTAAATGTATATGTATTAGTTTTAATTTTGTTTTAATATTTTTATTTAACATTTGTAAAATTATATGTATTTTAAAATTATTTTTACATTATTATTAATACATTTAAAAAAACGATATTTTTAATTTCGATATTTTTGTACTACGATATTATTTTTTCGATATTTTTGTACTTACCTTTATGAAGATATGACTCCGATATTTTTGATGTCGATATTTTTGTGCCGATATTTTTGTATTTCGATATTCTGTCTGTCGATATTATGTCAGACATTCGGAGAGATAGACTTTGCAGTAGTGAACAACAAAATTAACAGTATTTCACCACCAGGACATGTAAAACACAACAGTACATGTCCTTCCTTTTAAATAACTTGCCCCCTGCCCAGGGGGCTATCTTGGTCCTAACTTAGGGGTGACTTACATGTAGCTATAGGGAGGGTTTGGGCATGGCAAATGGTTGCACTTGCCAGTTCGACATGCAGTGGCAAGGTTGAGACATGTTTGTAGGGCTACTCCTTTGGGTGGCACACTCAGTGCTGCAAGCCCAGTAATACCATTTGTTTTACATGCCCTGGGCACACCTGAAGGACTGGGCTAGGGAATTATTAGTAAATCAAATATGCCAATCATGGATAAACCAATCACAGAAACAATTACACAGGTAGCACTTTTACTTTAGCACTGGTTAGCAGTGGTAAAATGTCCAGAGTCCTAAACCCAGCAGAAACGAAATGCAGCACACAGTCAAAAAACAGGAGGTCAGAAGCAACATGACAGGGGATTAAATATGTCAAATATGCCAGGTTTAACTATATGAAATACATTTACCAGCACTGTTAAAAGGCATCTTAGGGCTACCCTGCTGAAACGAATCAACCTACAATGCATCAGGTATCTTAGGGCTAGCCTTCTGAAACAGTTCAACCTACAGACCATCAGGTATCAATGGCTCTAAAAAATGTATGAGTAAACCAAAAAAAGACCTGCAATGGGGATTTGAGTTTTAAAGGGACATGGTTCAGTCATCCACTATAATCTCCATAACAATGAGGCTGAGTCAATTTATGTATGGATGGCAAAGGGGTATATGGAGAATGAATAAAAACAGAAACATAATTCCATTTTGCTATTTTGCTCTTAAAGAAATATAAGATTAACTGATAATGTAAATTGAGCCTGCAAAACATCAAGTTTAACTGGTACATGTGTACTTTTTTCCGATATTCTTTGAATTCTCTCATGGTGTGTTTTTGAGAACTGTTAGAATTCCCAGGATCCCCGGTTGGCTAAGGTAGGTACTGTGGGCCAAACAGGGACCCGCAAGCCCCAACATTAGGGAAAAGACAGATCACCTCTAGAGATAGCCCCCGCTCCACCCCCTTGATAGCTTGGCATGAGCAGCCAGGCTTATCTTCAAGGCCAATGTGAAAATTATTTGCAATTACGCTCACAGTAATCCAATGATGACACCACAAATAGACTCCACACGAGCTTTATAGAAAAAAAAGGATATGTTTATAAAATGATTTACGATGTGACCACAAAATACTAAACCAACATGTACGTTGGGCAAATACTCCCCCTGGCTTTTTATTATTGAGCTAAACTAAATAATCCTAAGTACTCCTAATGTCGTAATATGACGTTTGTTATGCAAGAATCAGGTACTTCGCAAAATAAGAATAATGCAGATCGTAATACCGCTATCTGGCGATTTGTACTGTCACTGTAATGCAATGCGTAAAGAAACAACGTGGTAAACCTCTATGCCCCCGTAATGCAATGCGTACTATCCCCTTTCAGGGACTCTGTGAGGTAAACTCAATGCAAGCTGTAATACAGTTAATAGGCAGTTAGTTATGCGAAAGTAATGCAATGCAGAACACATATATCCAGCAGTTCGGTTTGCAACACTAATGCAATGTGTAATACGACAATCCGGCAGATCGTGATGCAGGACTAAGATAAGGTGTAATACATCTATCAGGCAGTTTGTTATGCAAAACTAGTGCAATGCATAACACACCTATCACGCAGTTTGTTAGGCAAACTTATTGGCAATACGACAAAACAGGCAGTCCTTTGTACAGGAATAAACCAATGCATTGTACAATCATCAGATACTCCGGTATGCAGAAGTAGTGCAATATGTAAGTTAATCCAGCACCATTCACGGTGCAGCCAACGGTCTCTCCGCCACTCGTGCTGGCTTGCAGTTAGTCTCCTGCCACAGTTGTCGCCACACACGGGTAAGATAGAAGACAGTAAATGCAGTTTCGCACTCAGGCCCCGGTCCTGCCACTCCCTTGACACACGGGCCTCAATCCGAGCCGAAGCCGAGACTCGTGCTGCAGGACAGAGAGAGAGGCCGAGAGCGTCTCCCTCCAGGCCCCGGCCCAGGAGTCTATACTTGTTATCTGGGGGGCGCGAACCCACCGTCCTCTCCTCGTCCAGCGACTTGGACCTCCAATGCAATTTCTTTGAATTTCCGGGCAATGTGAGGATCCCAGGCTACACACTACACCTGCACTCAGAGTCAGGGAGACTCATGGGAACTCCGGGTGCACGATAACCATACAACTCCTCTCAAGGGTCTCAGGCTGCGCATGGCACACGCACGTAGCGTCGCTGAGAGACACTTGATCCTCTGGTGCCCACGATCACAGGGCACAACTTGCGCAGGTCTCAGCCGGTAGAAGGTACACGCACACAGCGTCTCCGAAACACACTTTATCTTCTGGTGCCCCTGATCACAGGGCACCTCTTGCGCAGGTCTCAGGCTGTGGAAGGTGCACGCACACAGGGTCGCTGAGATACACTTTATCTTCCAGTGCTCCCGATCCCAGAGCACCACTTGCGCAAGTCTCAGGCAGTAGAAGGTACACGCACACAGTGTCACTGAGACACACTTTATCTTCCGGTGCACCCAATCACGGGGCACCTCCAGCGAGGGTCTCAGGCTGCAAACAGCATACACACTTGCTCTGTTGATGTACACAATCACAGGCCAATCCACACGAAAGTCTCAGGCTGCCCCCAAGCACACGCACACTTCGTCGCTGACACTTACTTGGCTCCCGGTAGGCACTTTCACAGGACAATCCTCTTGAAGAACTCAGGCTAGACAGAGCACACGCACACCACTTCTCTGAGTCTCCTTTGGAACTCCAAATACCCAATATCACAGGACAGGCACCCACAGCGTATCTGAGAGTCTTCTCTGGAACGTTTGTGTTCCTGAGTTTCCAAACAGGGAGCCATCTCACCTCGGTCCCTTGGGGATAGTTACTTCAGGACACAGCACCCAGCAAAGTCCTTCAAGCAGGGTGTCACAGCACATAGCAAAGTCCCTACAGCCTTTCCTTAGTTGAAACAGCGAACTGCAGGCCAGCCCCATATCACACAGCAAGAGCAGTCCTATCCAACAGTCTCTTCAGTTGCTTCTTCCTTGGCAAAGTTTCCTCTTGATCCACGATTAGCTCCAGTCTTGTTCACACTTGATCAAGCCATTCACCAAAGGTCAGGGGCTTCAGCTCACATGGTTATACCCCTCAATGGCTTTGAAGTCTTTGTGTTACAGGGGGCACTGGCCCCTGCTCAAACCAGTTCTGGGTGCCTCCCTTCCAGTGACACCGTCTTCCTTTGATTAGTCAGGGTCCGGATTCTCAATCACTCAACAGGAGATGGGACAATTGTTTTATAGCACCAGTCCAGGCCTCTTCTTCTCTAGGCCTACTCCTCCCCCTATACACTACAGATGCAGGTCAGCCTGTCCTGTCTCACCTCCTGCCCTGGGTCAAGACATTCCCCAGATCCTATTGCTTTTAAATCCAGGCAGTCAATCCACAACCAGGCAGAGACACACAGTAATGTTTAAAGCACAAAAACCCAGATACTTCGGAAAGAGTGACTTACAAACACATAATGCAAAAACCATCTTTATAAAAATATGTGTTATTGCAGGGTGATTTCAGGCATACTAAACTTCACCTTTCCAACTTAAGCCTTTGAGAAGATAGGCTGGTAAACACATTACACAGCCTTTCCATTCTACTCCAATGGGCAAGATGGCCTTTCAGCAGTGATAACAAAATCGAGATTATTTCACTGCCAGGACATGGTAAACACCTTGGTACATGTCCCACCTTTCACATGCACTGCATCCTGTCCAGGGGGTACTCTAAATCTACCATGGGGTGCCTGATGTGTATGGAAAGGGAAGGGCAGGGTCTGATAATTGCGTGCACTTAACAGAGCAACATGGCAGTTTAGGAAACTGCATGCATAATGGACAGCCAAACTCCATTACATTTTTCACAGGGAGCACTTGCACTTTGACACTGTTTAGCAGAGCCTAATAAGAAGGTATTGGGTAGTGTTTGTTCTTTTATTTTATTTCTATTTCAATTCCTTCAAGGAATTGAATTGAATTGAATAAAATATAACAAGCAAGCTGTACCAAAGATGATTTTAATGTTATTTTAATATGGATATGTGTTATTCCAGACACTTCTTGTTGGTGTTGTGGCATGTGTGCCAATGACATTAGGTTGCTTTATGGTAGTTTTGCTGGTATTTTGTGGGTTTAAATTGTCCCTGTGTGTCATCCACTTGGTCTTGTATTAAATAGCTTCCAATATCACCTTTGCAGTCACTTTTTGAGGCTCTTAGAGTTTGACAGTGGAGGTAAACTGTGGAAATGTCTTACTTCCCTTTGTGGAATTGAAAGATATAATGGGTTGACATCATATGGGGGTTCAAGACTGTAGTCTGAGAACCTGGAGGTTACTGTGAAGCTGTATACCTGTACTTATGAATAAATATGCTTCTAATACTTTCCACTTTAAGCGTGGTTACTACACAAACCTGCAGAAATGGCAGCTCACCCACTAGAAATGGAGAAAGATGGGGTTTCCAATAGAGGAGCCCCAGCTGATCAGTGAAAACACTTGACTTGGTGACCTTCACACCACACGACAGCCAGGTCCTCGTGATGGTCACGCCTTGTCCTACATAAGATGGATCAACAATTACTAGATTTCCCTGTCTGGGCAGGTAAATCAAACAATGGCCCACACACACAAGGAGAAAGGTTTGTAATTTGTTTGGATTTTCAGAAAAAACCTGCCTGACTGCTAGGTGTGTACTTCACAAAACCTCAGCTCAAAGAGTAGCGATCTTAGTCTCTGCTGACCTGGTGGGTATGTGGGCCTCCCGCCACTATCTAAATCAGTCTCATAGGGGCTGATTCACAGAACTAACTTAAGACAAAATTCTAAACTTACTACTTTTGTTATTCACAGAAGTTAGGATTTTGTCTTAAAACAGACTTAAGACAGACTTAAGACAGAATCCTAACTTAAGTCTGTCTTAAGTCTGTCTTAAGTCTGTCTTAAGACAAAATCCTAACTTCTGTGAATACCAAAAGTAGTAAGTTTAGGATTTTGTCTTAAGTTAGTTCTGTGAATCGGGCCCTTTGTGTGCCAGCCAGATGTGTGGGCTTTTCCATCCTATCTCCTGAACCACAGTAATTCCTAGGTTGGGTTAAAGAAAAGTTTATTGGGACAATTGTCTATAAAACATACTAAAACAATGGAGCAACAATACAATATAAAAACATCTACAAGTGAATCCTAGTCCTTAGCAGTGACTTACAGAGTCTCTAGAATCTTGGGTGACAAGACTTTTCACAATTAGCGAATGGTTTCTGATTCATTGCGCAATGCACTGAATAAAAAATGTAGAATTCTCTAAAAATAATAATCTGCTATTTGCAAATGCTTTGCACTGTTTATGTCAGTAATTTCCTAACGTCTATGGTACATTGCTTACTATGTGAGTCACATATTCTCGAAGCATAAAACATTGGGCGGTGTGTACACATGTACCAAGAGGCATTTTGCCTGCAGGTCAAATATTTCTACGGCTAGTGTGCCCCAACTAAATAAAAATATGCAGCAATAAGGGAGAAATATCATAAAATACGATAGACTGCACTTCCCTTGAACAATGTTATAATTTTTGCAATTGAGGCCATTTTACATTAAAAAAGTATTAGTGACAGACACACAAAAACACACACACACACACTCACAAACGCACACACTCTTTGGCAATGGGCCACTGAGCTATAAGAACATTCAAGATTGCAATCTCTGTAACATATAGGGGCATAATCACAAGAACGTGTGATAATCAATGCAAAAGTAACTTAACACAACTCTCAACAACGCAGTCTATTGCAGAAACATTGCAATGTGTTAACTAAGTACTCACAACCTGGAGGTACCATGCAAAAGTCTCCAGATAACGCTTCAAATGACGGCATTAAAATCAACACCACGCTGCAAAAATGTGAAACACGAACGCAAAAAAATATCTAATGAGGCCAATTGCGATACAAAAAGCAGCGAAAACCAGTGGCAGGCCTGCAAATCCCACGCGCTATAAAAGCTACAAAAACAACACACCAGAAACAATCCAAAGTGCGTAGCAACATGGATGCACCCTGACCGAGCGCAGAGGCCAACGCGAACCCCAGAAGCCCCAAATACTACCAGCAAGGAACAACGGGGTCTTAGAAGGCCAAGGAGAAGAGAGAGAGGAAGACGAGGTGCAGTCCGCAGGAAAAAAAGATCTGCGTCATGGAGGCTAAAGAACACTACTATCGACTGACCCACAATTGGACTACAGTGAATGCAGTCGGAGTGTCGAGGAGGCCAATGGAGGAGGCCAAGAGGTGATGGCATGATGTGAAAACCTCAATAAGGCACAAAGCCGCTGCCAACAGTAATGCAGCAACGGCGACAGGAATTGGGAGTCCTGCGCCACAGGAGGAGCTGGAGGAAATGGAGGCCACAGTCATCAGTGTGGAGATGGTGCAAGGAGTCAGGAGTCCAGACACAGCTCGGGAGGACCTGACACAACAACAACAGTGTGAGTAACGACCAGGTACTGGGAGGGAGAGGGGGAGATGGGCACAATGGCACACATGCACAACGATGTGTAGCACACTGCACACCCACAATTACCCAGGATCATGTCCCTGATCCCCGTGGCACAGTGCAGCATACACACAAAGCAATCACAGCTCATCCACATTGACGACACTGTGGCACAATGCGCAAACCCGACACTGCAGAACAGAGGACACAACTGGCTCAGCACCCGCGCTGAAACTGGCCAACTACATCTGACAGAGCTGGAAACTGTGAAATGGAAATGTATGCCTACAACCTCACAGACGTCATGTAGTCCAAATGTCCACTGTCCTCCATCTGAATCCAGCACATCCTAAACAGTCACAATGGACATTGTCATACAGTCTGCATGTAAACAAGAATGCGCAAACGTGCATGTCAACACAATGTCAACATGCATCTACCCTAACACATTGCAGAGGGACACACAACAACACAAGCAGAGCAGAGCAGACCACTCATCAGTGTACATGCAGATGTACATTTCCAGTACAGAACCACGCCCAGGAGCACGCAAATATCAGGCACACACCCATGTTGGCTCTGCGTACGACGGCCCAGTCCACTCCTCTTACGTATTGAGTCGGTGATGACAAAGCTACATGTCCAAGGTCGGACCCACTTCCTAAGGTGACATGTCTGCATCCGCTGCACATAGCACAATGTAATGTCGTAGGGCCCAGGGCCTGCATGCATACAACAAGACCACAGGGACCCACGCAGATAGTATGTGTAACTGGCTACGGCAAGTGTGCCTATCGCCTTTATACATGTACAGAGACGCCTGTGCTGGATGTGTGTGGCGTGAGAGTAAGCCAGCCCGCACAGAGCGGTTGGTGCTGGCAACAACTTGAACAGTGGACACCATTGAAAGCGAAACAGAAAACACCAGCAAAGCAGAGTCAACTGCTGAGCAACATGGAGGGAGCCGGAGCAAGTACAGATGTCACCAAAAATCCACACAGAAGTGTTCTTGAGTTGCAGTGCACTGAGGTTGGGGCAATAGAGCTGAGTGCACTCATGTGAAGAAAATGTCCATCATTGTGTCCCTTCAAGATATTCCTGATGCAGATGCATTGGGGTGTGTTAGACCTGCATCATCTTCATCATCAATATCCCAGGTCTCCCACACTGCTTGAGATAACATTGCTGCGCAACCTCTCTCCAGCACAAAAATCTCAATCAGCAATGGTCCATGGGTGGCGGTGCACTAAGTTAGTGGCAACTGGAGTGCTGAGCAGGGTATCAGGCAGTTGATGGCATCCACGACAGGTGTGAGCAACTCCGTCAGTCTGCTAGTACCACTGTTTTGCCTCTGGCAGATGCCGGTTACAGGTGGTCCTGCCGATGGTGGCGTGAGCCTCCTGCAGTGATGCCATGTCTGGGCTGGTCAGGACTCGATTGGATGTGTGAACCTTGCTGGACCGCAGTTGAGGCCGGAGGCAGCGGACAGCGCAGGGTCACAGACACATGGCGTTGATGACCCCAAGGCCATCATCTCAGAGGCCATCCATTTTTCAATCAGACAGGGTCCCTGACTTGAGCTGCACAGAGTTAGTGGCCCCAGATGCACAGCAGCCGGCACAGGTACACTGCCACAGGACTGTGACTTGCGGTACACTGAAGTAGGGCCACGCAGACTGAGCGATTCCTCAACGATGTCCAAGGTGACTCTGGCGGAGGCTCTTGGGGGACAGTGGAAGGTGTTCTCCAGGGCATGATGCAGAGGGTAGTAGCCGTTCGGAAACAGCAAATGGAGGAGTTGATTGCTACAGTCTCGTTGCCACCACCAATTCGGTATCAGCTACATGAGGATGAAAACTACGCCCTAGTCCGTAAACTCAGACGCCACTAAAGTTCGACCAGAGAGTGTCCATGAATGTCAGGGAACAGACTTACTAGCACCGTGGCTGAGAGGGGATGCAGTCTGCGATGATGCTGGTACACTGATATGAACTCCGCCATTGCTAAATTAAGACTCTGTGACCTACTGGACCACAGTGTAGGCCACAGGCAGTGGTCAGCAGTGGCCCACAGCCACGTGTCGTTGGCTTGTGATGCACAGAGTTAGTGACACCAGGGCAGTTGTTAGTAGTGTTCGGTCAACTCTGTAACGATGATCCTTTTTTCCTCCTGACTGCAATGCGTCTTCCTCTTACACCTCTCATTGAGTGCAATGATATGTACTCTGCCATTGAAATATCGATGCTCAGTTCCAATTGTGTGACTTACTCGGGCGCAGCGTAGGCCGAGGGCGGTAGTCCGTGTGGGCGCACAGACACGTGTGGTTGTAATGCTGTGCACAGACCTGGTGGCACAACATCGAAAGGAGTGTAGTGACATAAAACCTACTATAAATATTGTTCTCTGCCATAGTGTAATTAAGACTCAGTTCCAAATGTGTGACCTACTAGTCTGCTGTGTACGCGGGTAGAGAATGCTATTGAGAAAGGAGTAACGTGGGCCTGTGGCTGGGAGGCCAGCGATGGTTTGAAGAGCCTGCCAAAGTTTGGGCCCCCAACCTTGGAGCTTGCACCGGCACGTGGTGGGCCCTCTTTGACACACGCCGGTGTCCGCTGGTGGGCATTGAGGCCTGGGTGCGCAGGGGCGGGCTAGACCGGTTTGGGGACCAGCGGCCCGGTGTGCTGCAGGCGCACAGGATCCCAGGTAACACCACTCACGGCGACGGCCTTGTGGCGGGGTGAGATGCTCCACCCTGGCAGAGACATTGGGCATTCCGGAAGAGGACCCCGCCCAGAATTAGTTGCCTATTTTCACACCCCTAACCTGGCCTGGTGTAAGCCGGGCCAGCCCACACTGTTCACGCTTATGGATATGTAACAAACTACATTTCCGCATTCTTCCTCACTGACTGCGGTGACATGGTTGCAACCACTGTCCACTAATCTCAAAACACCAGCGGTGTATGTCAACAAGGATATGTCTGTGGTCTGCATGCTGCAGTCAGGCTCCCACATCAACGCCACACTTGGCATTGTGTACATTCTTAATTATCGGTCACTTGCCTCCTTCACACATGCCTGGTCCCCACCTCTTCCCACATTCTGTATTATGTACATGTCTGGCCCAAGTTCCCACAGTAAGTTGTGCTGTCGTGTCTGGTGGGTGTGCATGTTTTTCGCATGTTGTGTGTGAGCTTTTTACGTGTGCATTTCCAGTGTTGTGAGTTGCATGATTGTGGAGTTAAAGTGTGTTTATTTGGTATTTGCCAACGAGCAGTGCATTTCGGTGGGTGCCATACTGGTAGCGCAGGTTGATGATGGACTGTCGGAAGATGTAGGGATCATGTACACTGCCTGGGTGGTTGGAGACGACGTTGGTTGAGATTCCCCTGTAGTCCAATATTGCCTGGACATTGGTGGGATACGTGCGTTTTCTGTTGCGCTTATTGTGTGCAGTGTTGCCAGGGGGCACAAGTAGGACATGTGTGCAGTCAATTGCCCCATAACACGTGTGGGTAGCCAGCTGCGCAGTGTGGGGGAAGTATAGATAGTGGGGTACCAAGCTGATGGTGTCATCCATGACCGTTGCGAGGGACTTGGATAGGGCTGGCTGTGTCACTCTTCCGTCTCAGGCGGTTGTTGGTTGGAGGGTACCAGAGTGCAGCACGGCCATCAGCTTTGTCTGAGGTGGGATGTTTGTTGTCCGCTGTGTTGGTACCGTCAGCCTGTGGACAATGTTCATCAAGATGCGGAGGAAGGTTGTCCCTTTGAGCATGTAGTGGGCAATCACATTTTCTGGTATTGAGTCTGTGAGGTTGGTGCATTTCCTGAGGGCTGCTATCTTTGTTCGCGCTGCCTCAGTGTTGCTCCGGGGGGGCCCGGGTGTAGTGGTGGTGGGTGTTGTGGCCTTGTTGGGGATCCGCGCTGCATGATCCTTTCCACCATGGAATCTGCTGCCCTTCAGGTGAGGCTGTGGGCTGGGCTCCCTTTTGGGGTGCAGGCTGTGGTCCGACTTTACACCAGGTCAGAGCAGGTGGTAATTTCCTGCTGCTAACGTGCCTTATTGCAAGTTTTGTGGTCTCTTCGCCGATCTGGCTGGTCGTTAAGAATGTTGCCACATGGTGTTGTCGCGGCTTTCTGCACAGGAACGGGTACTCTGCATCTCATTAGTGAAAATTGTGGGGGTCATCTGTGGTGATGTTTTTTGCTGCTGATATTGCAGGTAAACTGGTGCTATGGGCTGTTAGCACCAGCTTGTGAATGGGGTGATAAATTTATCGCGACTTTGGCTGCGATAAAGTGCAGATAACACGGCAATAACTCCTTGAGAATATGCCCAATACTGTTAAAATAACCTAATTTATTAACTGATGAAATATAGCCTACGCACATTCTGTGACGAATGTAATGCCAGCTAACATTTAAGTGTTATATGTCCCATCTTTGTATAATTTTAAATTACCATATCAATTTGAATATAGACCAAACTATGATCGCGTCTTCGGCGTATCAGTTTGGAATCTAAACGTAGTAAAACGTAATGGAATGAGCTTACCGCATTTGCAGAATGTTGGCTTGATTTATTCAAATACTTATTTTTTATGCTTTAACCTTGCTTAAAACTGCTGTTTTTGAAGAGAAACTCATCCCACCGAATCCGAAGCCTGAAATTTCCTTTCACAAATGTATATCAACGTCTTTCATTTTTACATGTTCCTGTGGAACAGTTTGAATCAATTTTTTTCACTGATAAAATGTAACGCATTTTTGACAGTGGCTATTAACTGTTAAATTGGATATGTCAAAATAATAATTACTTTTTTTAAATACTATTCCTTCGCAGTCTCTTGCATGGTATATCTCCATGCTAATCTGCCCTTAAACGATGACTCTTCGATTCTTTTCAAATAATACATTATTTTTTATTACATTATAAATTATTTCCATTTTAGCTAATCAAATGTATGCATCACAGCCATTTCTCCGATTGCCCGAGGCCTTCATTTCTTTCTTTCTTAACAGAAGAATTCATTTCACATAGGTAGTGCCTTATATGCAAAGATAGGTTACATCATATGGCCATTCGATGACCCAAATATAAATCAGGCTGTGTCAGCTCCTTTATTAATGAGAGGGTTAGGGTTCATTTTGCTGTTTCTCAGAACAGTGTAGTCAAGAAAATACCTAAGCCGATGTGTGACCTGGAGAATGTAGATGCAAATGTCATCGTCTTCTGGCTGTGCTTTAAAGGGAATCTAAAATGTATTGCATACCTCTCATCCTGGTGGCTGTCTTCATTGACCTTCATTGTGACCTCCAAAACATTTCCTTTTAGAAACAAAATCATCAACCCACTCTTCTTCCTTCCAATATTACGAATTAGACCCGCACCACCAGTCTCTTGGAAAATATTAGGTATTATTCCTTGAACTCTGTGTTGCCTTTGCAAAGGAGGCCATCTTGTCTCTGATGCAACTGGAAAGGATAACGCCCCTCCAAAGATAGGGGGATATTTACCAAATAGTTGTGTGGCTCTTGCAATGAACCGCAAGGATGATGCATCTACTAAGTTAAGTTTAAATCTAGAGCAACACAAATCACGGCGTTGCTTTACTCTGCCATAGGGAAGCGTTCAATGTTTGGAGCGTGGATGTTCCCATGTATTCACCCATGGATTTTGGCACATTCCCAGATTTACCATTACAGGTAGACCTGGGAATGCCCCGAAGATTGAAGGGGTAATGGATCTAGATATTATGCGTTCCTGTGTATTAACACCTTCGATGCAGGGCTAATTCCCCCCGGCGCTGGGGAAAGGGGGGGCGCATGCAGCGCCATGGTGCTTGTGACGAGCTCGGCTCGTTATGCTGCACAGTGGCGCTGTGCTCGTGACGAGTTGAGCTCGTCATGACCACGCCCATTTTCATAGAATGCTCAGCACAGCGGGGGAATTAGCCCCGCGTGTGAGCGCCGCACGTGTCATGACGAGCTCAGCTCGTCATGAGCACAGAGCCACCGTGCCTCATGACGAGCTGAGCTCCTCATGAGCACGGAAGGAGTTAATGAGGATATTTATGAAACTGCTTGTCCTCTGCAATGGGAAACCCCTTCCCCAATCATTTAGTAACTGAGAGGTGTGCCAGGACAAATAAGTATTCGTATTCATTTGGAAAAATCCTTGTGCCACAACCTTTTTTGTTCCTGTTTTATATTGTACTGATTGACTCTGAAAGTTAAAGAGTCTTTTTTCAAATAAATATACTGGCTTCACTACAAGGATTTTTCCGAATGGTTATGAATACTCTTATTTGTCCTGACACACCTTTCAGACCCGGGAATGTGTCAAAATGCTACACCTCCCCAAGTGAGGTCTAACAAGGAGAAATATATTTATCCTTGTTTTGTTCTCTTTCTTTGTGTGCCGCATTCCGCAGGACACATAGAAAGAGGAAAATGCATCTGAGGATTGTTTTTGTGCATGAAGTTGGCCCTTCCAGCACAAAAAGAATCCTGCCTACAACACAGGCACCCTTGCAACATGATGCAAGGGTGCCTGCGTTGGCGCTAGGCAGCACATTGTGCGCAAGAGCAAGAAAAAAGACAGAATTTTGCCGCATAACGTTAAATATGGCACATTCCTGCCCTTTCCCAATCATGCAGCACAACACGGTGTCTCGCTACGCTGCATAGTTTTTTGACAAATGTGCCCCAGAGCTTGGGTCTATTATCTTGCTTTATAAAATATCTTCCATTAGATGTTCAACACATGGGGAAAGTTATATGACAGCTTTTTTAACCCTTTTGGTGCTGATGACGGCTCCCAGTCATCATGAGTCACGGTGGGCGTGTGCTGATGATGGCTGGGAGCCGTCATGACCACGTCCGCGATTGGAATGTCCAGCACCGGCGCGGAATTCCAGCTACAGCCAAGGTGTTAATGACTCCGTCTAATAAAGTCCTTTTTTTACATTTAGCCATAAGATCTGGGCGGACTGGCCTTGTATTCCATCAGGCATTTCCCAAGTGAGGTGGAGCCATTGGAGGCCAGTTGTTAAATCCCAGGGCCTCTGCTAGTGCCTCTGCCATCTTCCAGTGCTCCCGGAGGTTCTTTGCGGCAAGCCCAGAGGGCTTCAAGAGAGAGAGCGAGTAATAGAGAGGGGGAGGTAGTGGAAAGAGCGCTCCGAGAGGGAGAAAACAGAGTTGACAAGGAGGTAGATACAATGGATGGCTCGAAAGAGGGGGATACAGCATGGCTAGGAAGGTAGGAGGGTTAGTTTGAGCCTTTTTGCCAGTGCTGGATAAAAGTTCCCCAGTCCTGCACCTGCTTGTAGGAAAATGAATATTTGAGTACTTCCCTCATATTTTCTTAACTTGATAAATAGCATTTTTGTGAACATTCTAAAACAGTACTTGACATAGTTGAGTTTGATGTTAGTCCTCTGTATGTAAAAACTGCACCAGTGGTAAAAGGGGTAATCTCTCCTTGTGTACTATTGCAAGACTTTGGCCACCACCATGCACAATTAAAAGATAGCAAATAAAAAGCAGCCATGTGAACCTCTGCCCTATGTCTCAGTGCTAAAGAGTCAAACCTACCTATGTTGACATTTAAACAATAAATCTGATACCACTGAGCATGTATGTCTTGCCTTTAAGGTTGTTTTGGTGCTACTTACACAACATGCATTTCCTTTGATGCCTGTCCTTCTGCCATAGTAAAGGATTCCTTAAATAAAGCAGTGTTTACTTTTTAGATACTAAGGTCCAGATTTACAAACATTTTGCATTGGGTTTGTGTTACTATCCAGTTCAAATCGTAATTTACATTGCATAGTAATCCAAAGTAACATGAAGTTGTGCAATGCAGTGGTGTGTGGTACTTTGCATCAAGGGGACATTCCATGGGAGGAGCAAGGGTATTTTCATAAAACCACCCATGTGTTTTTTATGCAAACCCACATCTATAAACTGTAGACAGAAATTTGTACCAAAATCTTATGTTGCCCCAAGGTAGATGCAATGAGGAGAACTGTTTTCATTTCTCCTTGTTTTTCCCACTTTGCATGTACACTGCATTGAACAACACACATACAAAGTGGTAAAAGCATTAAAGGATAGGTTTTGTACTGGAAGGTATTACTTCCAGGACAAACCTTATGCTTCAGACAATGCATACACCCTTGCACTATGGTGCAAGAGTGTCTGCGTAGGTACATGGGGCCATATTATGAAGCATGGGCAATACATTATCGCCGCTTTTATCGTCAGGAAACGGCCGCTAAAGCAGTGATAATGGGCTTGATAATATGCCCTTGTGAATTCCCATAGAAGCCCAGGTTAACACCAGAACCTTGGCTTCTATGGGAATTCTCAAGGGCATATTATCAAGCCCATTATCGCCGCTTTAGAAGAGGTTTCCTGCCGATAAAAGCGGCGATAATGTATCGCCATTGCTAGAGAATATGGCCCAAGGATGCCTAAAAGCGCCACTACAAGGAGAGAGCAGAACTGTGGCACATCTTAGTGGATATGGAGCAATTCTACTCTCACGCAACACAGTGCAGCAACTTTCTTTCTGCCCTGCCTGACTTCTAGATAAATCTGGCCCTCAAGTGATTAACTAAGTCGGAGCTCAAACACAGCAGATCTCACCTTCCTACTTATGTATCCAGTTTCCTACAAGGCATAAGTAGCACATTCAGAGCACATTAAAAATAGAAGGACTAGAGCTAGACTATCACTGTGTTCAATTTACCCTCGGAGATCTCATCACGAGCAGCTGAAATTAACATTAAAGAGAGCTGAACATTTTTGGAAAGGTAGATAATCTAGAAGTAATCATATGTAAATTCTAGCCACATCAGTGATCACAGAGGCTGGAGACCACACAACGTCAGCGTGGCTCTGAAGAGGAGTCTCCCTACCACCATTAAGGGGCCACTGCTCGACAGTATATCAGACATGACAGCAAGGAGCAGTCCACCCCTCTCCCTCTCGGGGTATTGGAAGTAATGGAAGTGCCACCAATGGAGCTGAAACAGTACATAGGAAATGATCAGTAAGATGGTACAATCTGAGTCTATGTTCTAAATAGTGCAATCTCCACCCCACTGCCAATCTTCCCAAGGCAATTACCTAATCCAGAGAGCACTCTTGCCAGTAATCTGAATCCCCAACAGCTGCCCCAAAGAAATGGTGAAATATACCCATGGAGAATGATAGGGACATGAAGCAATTAAAAGTTAGTGGTGTTAGTCAGAGACACCACCAAAATCATAGTTTCACTTGCCAGTAGAATGATTTTTAAAAAAGGAGGTGTCCGGGAGAGGTACAAGGTAGGGAAGAAAAAAAAACCAAGGGATCTCTCCTAGGTAAGGCAGAAACTGGAGCAAGGCTCATGCAAATAAGACTACCTAAGCATTATATGCAGGAAAGCAAGAGCAGGTCTGGTCTATAGGCGCCTTCTTAGCAAGTTGAATCTCAAACTGAGGAAGCTTGTGACACATTGCTCTTGTGTGGCTGTGCCCTTTCATAGGTTCTTTCCTGATTTCAGGTGTACTGGCCAGGTGTGTGAGAGGAAGAGTGATATGGCCTGATGCCTCATCCAAGGTAGTCTTTATTTTGTGATAACTTGGGGCAGCACTTCCATTTTGCAAAAACCCTAGTGTGACAAGGTGACTCTTTTGCTTTACAACTTTGCTGCCTTCAAGGGGGCTGTTAGATCTGGGGGTCTCTAGTTGGCAATGGTTATCACCTTTCCCCAAATAGGGACCCTTACTTCTAAGTCAGGATAAGGGGATTACACTCCCTAATAACCCCTGCTCACCCACTTGGTAGCTTGGCACGAGCAGACAGGCTTATCTCAGAGGCAGTGTGTTAAGCATTTGTGAATATACACAGTAATACAGTGATAACACTACAGATGGACACAGCACAGGTTTTTATAAAAATAAGTATTCTTTATATAGACTTAAACACAAGACCCCAAACAACAAAAATCCACAATACTACACTTAAGATTACTTAAAAGATGATTAAAGTCTCTTAGTTCAAGTTGTTGGTAAATGCGACAAAGTTCTCAACAAAGTACCTGGATGCGTAACACAAAGTGAAAAAAAGGCTCGCAAAAGGGGAGATGCGTCGGTCCGTGACCAGGGAGAACGCTTTCATCCTTCCTCAATGCTTGCACAAAGTAGGGGACTCGTCGTGAGCCTTACGGGTGCGGAGGTGATGCGTAGATTGTCGGCATGCGGGCCCATTGCGATGCGCAAGATGGCGCCTTGATGCGATGCAATGATCCGGTTGCGATGCAAGAAGATGGCGCCCTTGATGCGGTGATGCGATGACGATGCAATGACACCCTGGCAGCCTTGCGATGACTCTGTACTTTGGAGCCGCGACAGGCCCTGCGACACGCTTCTCCGGTGATGTGATGGCGACTCTCACGATGGCGTCACGCTTCTCCGGGGATGCGACGGCAGACAGCTTCAATGAACACACGCTTCCAGGGAGATGCAGCGAAGGCTCACTTCTCCGGCGTTGCGATGATTTCAGCTGCAGCAGCGACACGCTTCTTCTCGATGCGTCATGCTTCCAGCTCCCACCAGCACGCAAGTGACTGGAGTCAGAATTCCCAGCAAGGAAATTCCGGCGGGAGCTGGAGGTGAAGTCTTTTTGTCCCTGAGACTTCAGCAGGAGGCAAGCAAAGGTCAAGCCCTTGGAAAATATTCTGTAGATGAAAGTCCTTACAAAGTTCCTTCTCCTTTCCCTTGGCAATGAAGCAACCACTGCAGGCAAACCCAGCAAACAGCAAACTGGCAGAGGGGCAGTCCAGAGTCCTGCAGCTTCCTTGGTTCTTCTCTTTGGCAGAAAGGTTTCTTGTTCCAGAAGTGATCTAATTTCTTGGGATCAGGGTCCAAATATTTATACCCCAAAAATCCTTTGTTCTCAGAGAGGCCTCTGCCTAGTCCAAATCAGTTCCTCAGCACTTTGTTTACATGACTCTCTTCTTCTTTTCACTGTGCAGGGGAGACACATCAGCCGCCCCACAGGAAGTGGAGCCAGCGCTGGGGCGGGAAGATACAGCTCTGGAGCACTCTGTTGACATCATTCCTCCTCTCCTTTCACAGTGTAGGGCAGAGACATCAGACAAGCCACAGGGGGTGGAGCCAGCATTGTAGAGGGCAGGCCCAGGCCTATTCGGGTCCCTGGTGTAACTCCTCCCTCCCATCTAGATGCAGATCTCTCTATTCACCACTGGCCTGTCCCAGCCTGTCTCCTGGAATTCCCCAGCCCTGTCACACACAAACCCAGACAAGTACACAACCCAGCAGAGGCAGTCTCAAATGGTTAGGCAAGCAAATACCTGCTTTCTAAAAGTGGTATTTGCAAACAAAGAATATTAAAATAAACTTTACTAAAAGATGTACTTTATTATTCTGAGATCAGGCATACTAAAGTCGAATTTCCACCATGTTCCCTGAGTCAGTTAGGATTATAAGGATGTAATAATCTTAACTGCCCATTCTGGCCTATGAGAACAGGTAGCCTTCAATAGTGAAAAACGAAAATGGCTGCAATTCACTATTAGAACATGCTACACACATCAGGGCATGTCCTACCTTATACTTACAATGCACCCTGCCCTTGGGCCTACCATTGGGGAGACTAATATGCAGCAAAGGGAAGGTTTAGGGACAGGCAAGTGGGTGCACTTGGCCAAGTCGACGTGGCAGTGCTAGACTGCACACAGGCTTTGCCATGGCTGGCCTGAGACACACTTTATAAGCTGCGTCTGTGGGTGGCACAACCAGTGCTTCAAGCCCACCAGCAGCATTTGATTTACAAGCCCTGGGCACACATGGTGCACTGTATTAGGGGCTGAGAAGATAAATCAAATAACCCAATCATTGAATCCAATCGGTATATCAATTTAACATGGGAGCACTTGAACTGTGGCACTGATTAGCAGTGGCATAGTGCCCAAAGCATAAATCCAGCAAAAACATATTAGAGCAGAGGAGGCAATACGTCAAAAATGGAAGGGAGACTCACGCCAATGATGTCAGGTCTAACAGGGACTATGAGTAAGTTGTTAGTAAAGCACACATGCATTTAGGGTGTGTAGGGTGTGTATGATGAGGTACTTAATTTAAAGCAAAAAAAAAAAAGAACTGCTTCGATCTGATGACTTTATGGACCTTTGTTTAAAAAGCTGACACTTCCCTATGGGAAATCTGAAAGCACAAAGAATAGCATTAAAGTAAAGGCATAGCCGGGTGGGACCTTCCCAGATCGCCGAAGCTGGTCCTCCTGTATGTCACGGAAGGGATCGGGAGCAACATTTACAAGCGCCATCTTATACTTCTGGGATTTACCCTTGTGGAAAAGGGATATTGCTAGGGCCTAGAAGGCAGCGGTGGCACCCTCCGTCTCTGCCTGGAAAAAGGATCTGGACTTCTGTATGGGTCTAGAGACCCAAATCTTTGTGGCCAGGGGGTGATCCCAAAATCACTTTAAGATCTGGAAGCCCTGGGCAGACTATCGTGCCCTGGAGCTTGAGCCGGGACAGATGGACCGACACCGAGACCCAGAATGACCTCCCCCCTTTGCTTTATTGCTTTTTTCTTCTTTGTTATTTTTATTTTCTTTCTCACAGTTGTTCGGCAGGAAAGCTGCCTTGTAGGTGATGACATGTTACAATTATACAACTGTGGTTATTGATATGATGTGTTGGTCTGGAATGGACAACAGTGCACTGGGGGGTGGGTTGAGGGGCTACAGTTTTAGGGTTATTGTTTTCTTTGTATTGCTTTTCAGTTTCTCCTGGAAATACATGAAAATGGTCAAAGTAGATTGATGTCCATTGATGCGGCAGAAGCTTCTGGGTCACAGAGCTCTGCGTTATATGTGATATTTTGACAAAAAAAATCTGTTTAAAAAAAAAAGTAAAGACATAGGGCCCGATTCACAGAATGAACTTAAGACTTAATCCTAAACTTACTACTATTTTGGTATTCACAGAATGCAATTACTACTTTTGGCATTCACAGAATAAATGTACTACTTTTGGTATTCACAGAAGTTAGGATTTTGTCTTAACTTTGTCTTAAGACAAACTTAAGACAGACTGAAGACAGACTTAAGACAGACTTAAGACAACATCCTAACTTAAGTCTGTCTTTAGTCTGTCTTAAGTTTGTCTTACCAAAATACCAAAATAGTAGTAAGTTTAGGATTGAGTCTTAAGTTCATTCTGTGAATTCAGCCCATTGTCCAGAATAGTGTAATTATGAAATGTTATTATTACATCACCAAAATAGTACTCTTACAATATACAGAGAGGAAATTAGGTAAAGAGCTGTAACAATTTTAATGGTTGTAAGGCATTTGGCTTCCAGTAGGACATTGCGTCATGGTACTATTGTTGATATCAGTGAAGTTACTAAATGATGACAAACAAACCTGCCAAAAGATCCTATTAAATGGTGGTTGTTACAGGTACCTTGTATGTCCCTATTGGTAAACGTCGATGAAGATTGGCAAACTGAGATTTTGAATATGATTTCCTCTCATATCTAAAGTTAAAGGATGTAGGGAGTTGTGTCATATGCATTCATGTTTACTGTTAAAAACGTATACATTTGCAGGGTGTTATTGTGCATATGTCAGATGTTATGTGATTGTTTGGATGATTAGATTTAAAGAGATATTTGATTACCCACGGAAAAGATTAGAGTCAAGGCACTCTTTAAGAGGGAAATGTATGATTATTTCAGGGTTTGGTAGCAATGCTGGGCGAATACAAGAATCAAACTAGTGATAGGATGACCCCTAGATGTTAAATACCATTTCCTGTACCACCATGACGAAGACAAATACTAGTAAACCTGCTGCCAAAAAAGTCAACCGACAGACACAAAATATTCATATAGATCAATCAATCAATCAGTGACACTTATAGAGCGCGCTACATACCCGTAGGGTCTCAAGGCGCTGGGGGGGGGGGGGGGGGGGGGTGCCGCTACTGCTCGAACAGCCAGGTCTTCAGCTTCTTCCTGAAGGAGAGGTGGTCTTGGGTCAGGCGCAGGTTGGGAGGGAGGGAGTTCCAGGTCTTGGCGGCCAGGTAGGAGAAGGACCTTCCTCCTGTAGTCGCTCTTCGGATGAGGGGGACGGCGGCGAGGGCGTGGTTGGCTGATCGGAGGTGGCGTTTGGGAGCGTAGAAGTTGACTCGGCTGTTGAGGTAGCTCGGGCCTTGGTCGTGTAGGGCTTTGTGTGCGTGGGTGAGGAGGCGGAAGGTGATTCTTTTGTTGACGGGGAGCCAGTGAAGGTCTCTCAGATGTCCGGAGATGTGGCTGGTTCGTGGGATGTCGAGGATGAGTCTGGCTGAGGCGTTCTGGATCCGCTGGAGTCTCTTCTGGAGCTTGGCGGTGGTACAGGCGTAGAGGGCGTTGCCGTAGTCCAGTCGGCTGGTGACGAGGGCCTGGGTGACGGTCTTCCTGGTCTCGGTGGGGATCCACCAGAAGATCTTCCGTAGCATGCGTAGGATGTTGAAGCACGCCGAGGAGACGTTGTTGACTTGCCTGGTCATGGAGAGGGAGGAGTCCAGGATGAAGCCCAGGTTGCATGCATGGTCTGTCGGTTTGGGTGCGGTGCCCAGGGCGGAAGGCCACCAGGAGTCGTC
Source organism: Lissotriton vulgaris (assembly GCF_964263255.1). NCBI lineage: Eukaryota > Metazoa > Chordata > Amphibia > Caudata > Salamandridae > Lissotriton > Lissotriton vulgaris. The sequence continues at coordinate 356,794,715 of NC_141685.1, read as the reverse complement.
CCAGGCGGAGGGTGAGGAGCCCAGGATGAGGACCTCCGTCTTGTCCGAGTTCAGTTTCAGGCGGCTGGTCGTCATCCACTCGGCTACCTCTTTCATCCCTTCGTGCAGGTTGGCTCTGGCGGCGGCGGGGTCGTTGGTCAGGGAGAGGATCAGCTGGGTGTCGTCGGTGTAGGAGATTATGCTGAGGTTGTGTTTGCGTACGATGGCCGCGAGGGGGCTCATGTAGACGTTGAAGAGGGTGGGGCTCAGAGATGATCCTTGGGGGACTCCGCAGATGACTTCGGAGGCCTCTGACTTGTACGGTGGTAGGCGGACTCTCTGTGTTCTTCCGTCGAGGAAGGAGATGATCCATTCCAGCGCCTTGTCCTGGATTCCGATGTTGCTGAGGCGCCGTACTAGGGTGCGGTGGCAGACCGTGTCGAATGCTGCGGAGAGGTCTAGGAGGATGAGGGCCGCTGTTTCTCCATTGGGCTCGGATGTCATCGGTGGCGGCGATGAGGGCGGTCTCGGTGCTGTGGTTGGCTCGGAAGCCGGACTGTGAGGGGTCGAGGGATCCGTTCGTCTCGAGGAAGGCGGCCATCTGCTTGTTGACGGTCTTCTCGATGACTTTGGCTGGAAACGGGAGGAGCGAGATGGGGCGGTAATTCTTGAGGTCGGTGGGGTCCGCTGTTGGTTTCTTGGGTAGAGCGCTGAGTTCGGCGTGTTTCCAGCTCTCGGGGAAGATGGTGGTGTCGAAGGATGTGTTGATGATGTCTCGCAGGTGGGGTGCGATGACAGCGTCGGCCTTGTTGAAGACGTGGTGAGGGCAGGGGTCGGTCGGTGATCCGGAGTGGATGGAGTTCATCGTGCGGATGGTGTCTTCGGTGCTGATCGGGGTCCAGGCGTGAAGGGTGGTGGTGGGGGGTGGTTGCTCGGTCATGGTGTGCGTTGGTTGGTTGTTGAAGCTGTTGTGTATGTCCGCGATCTTGTTGAGGAAGTATGATGCGAGGGAGTTGCAGAGGTCTTGCGATGGGGTGACGTCGTTGTTTCCTGCGCTGGGGTTGGAAAGCTCTTTCACGATGTTGAAGAGTTCCTTGCAGTTGTGTGCGTTGTTGTCCAACCGGTCCTTGAATGCTGTTTTCTTGGCGGCGCGGATCAGCTGGTGGTGTTTCCGGGTGGCAAGTTTGAAGGAGGTCCTGTTGTCCGGTGTCGGGTCCCTTCTCCAGACTTTCTCGAGGGCTCGGCAGTTCTTCTTGGAGCTCTTGAGTTCGTCGGTGAACCATGGGGCCTTCTTGCTGCCGGGTCTGCTAGGCGGGGTCCTCAGTGGGGCGAGTTCGTCCGCGCAGTTGCTGATCCACTTCGTGAGGTTGTCGGCGGCCTGGCTGGGGTTCGCTGAGCTGGCAGGAGGGTGCTGGCTCAGGGAGGTGGCGAGCTGGTCTGCTGTGATCTTGTTCCAGCTTCTGCGGGCGGCCTGTTGCTGGCAGGCAGGCAGATGTAATGAGGATTGGTACTCAAATACTCTGCGACTCTCATGCCCTTACAAACATGAACGCTTAAGCATCCCCAAATGACATTTCACAATTCTGGATAGAGTTTGAAAGGCCTTCACTTTCCATGCTGAAAATAGACTATTTACTCCCTGTAATGAGCGTGAAAGGGGTCTCCACTGGCCAGATAGACATGGTGCTGAGCTGCATTGTTCTTAGCCACATACCAAGAGTAATGTTGCATTTCTGGGTATGGTATATTTAGGAGTATACATTGAAACAGGTATGACAGAGCAAGAGAAGAGTTTAGAGTGAGAGTTCCTTTGACACCATCTCTGGAAAAAATAGCAAATAGTCTCATGGCAAAATATTGCTCGTACTGTCATGCAAATTAACTTATTGATTACACAAACTTAAGTATAACGGCAACATTTTCACTGGTGGGGTAACAACTTAATAACTTGACTCTGTGGTATGTTTTATTTTAGACATGGCAAAGCAGATCATATTACCAAGAAACAACCTCCTCAGTTTGCAATCCCTCAAAATATTTAGTAGGGATATCTGCGGTGGCAGAAAGAGGCATCTGCCTCAAATTGGCATTTGTTCCAACTATCTGGCGGTTTGCATCCCTCATTTAGACCTGGAGTAACTGATGGGTTTACATTATCATTGCCTTATCTGTAGACTTACTCCAGGTCCATCTGCCACATTGCTACCACCCTGACAACATCAGTACGTCTGCCGCATTTAGGTGCCATTTTTTTCTTATTTGCGACCACCAAACAGAAAGGAAAAGTAAAAGAAAGCGGCAATGAAATCTCCCAGAGCATAACGTTCATTCATTTTCTGTTCTGCAAAACACTAAAAAGACTAACTGGCCGCCATAGTATAGAAGCTAGCTGGCATTATATTTCTTTGAAAGCGCTCTTGCTGCATCAGCAAGAGCACTTTCAGTGCAAACTCCACACTCATGTGGCAAATAACTTAAAATATAGTATGACAATGCCTGATAGGCTAGTAAAGACATAACCCAAAAAGATTCACAGCTGTATGGCTGGATGATATAGCATAATTTACCGTTGCTAAAACACCACCACTACAAAAAAGGGTTCTAAGTAGAGGGAACGCCCAAAATGGCCTACAAAGAAATAACAGGAGCAATTATGGGTTGACCCTGTATGATGGGACCCTTGGTGGTAAATCTAAACAAAGAAACATAATGATTCCCAAAGAGAGAGCTTTAAGCCTAAGCACTCCTGGCAACACAAAAATAAATTCAGATAGACAAATATACATTCAGTTATATTTGTACAACTATATTCTTTTTGCTTGGATACAGCTTGCATAATGACCTCAATATAGCCCATTTGGAGAAGTAATGATTCTCTCCAACTAAACCCTATCAATAAGATCAGCATTACAACCGATAGTTTGAACAGTGCGAACAATGTTCTCTCTGCCTATACGGGCTCTCTTAAGGGATTATTGCAAGCTGAATGGATCTTTGAGTAATGAGAATTCACAACAACTCGGGTCACACCATACCTTATGAATAATACCTTCCCTAGAAAATCTGAAGTGGTTACATAGAGAAATCCTTGACATATCTTATGGACTGGTATCAGGGTTTGCTACCATTCAGTTTGACCTGATGAACACCCCAATGAAGTGTACATAGGTGGGCAAAACGTTGACTTATTTCACTGTTGACCATCATTTATTGTGGATTAAAGAACAGACCATTCAATAACAGAGTTCTCTTTTGTCTAAACTATTTGACTAATTAAGCGACAGTGTGTTAATTGTTGTTTTTATGTTGCATATGCAACAATATTCACTCTTGTCACTACTTTGGAACACCTATTTTCTCTTTTTACTACTGTGTCCAAATAAAAATACAGTTGTAAAAATATAACTTAATGTATGTTTTCTACCTGAATTTATTTTTATGTTGCCAGGAGAGCTTAGGTTAAAGCTCTCTCAGAGGAAATCATTGTAATTCCTTGCTTGCAAAGAAACAACAAAAATTGGCAAAACCTGTAGATATAGCTTTGCTTGTCAGTCCTTTGTCTTTGTCAATGCTTATTTTGTGTTATTACTTTTTTGGGGAGGCAGCTCGGCCATTGTCAATCTAAAACAAAACATTGTCTAAAATCAATAATATTTTTTTGGTCTAAAAAAAAACATTGCTGAAATAGTCCCTTGAACTGACCTACTTTGTGTGTGGATATGCTCTTTCTGTTAACTAACTTCACTTCAAGTGAAGTAGTTAATGATTGAAGTGGGGTGACCTAGGGCACTATGCTGTATGCTAGAGTGGGTGGGATTAAAATGTGAATGACACAATACAAACAAATGGCTCAAGAGGATAGACAAAGAGGACTGACTGAAAGCCCCTAAGAGTATAATATACATATAGATTTAGTAAAATCAAAAGGTCTTGGCTAATAGCAGACTTAAAAAGGATGGTTGTACACAACAAGCACACCTTCCTTCCATAAAGAGAAACTTAAAGAGATATAGTGCACATGTTCACACGAGCACAAGACAGAACATGGACATCATTCACCCAAGTAGTAAGACATCACAAAACAGAATGCAATAATATTGTAGGGAAATATCTCAGTTAAACATATTGCAGCAAAATATTTACTTGAGGCACTTTTTCTTATTTCGTTAGTCCATGATATTACATTTCATGGGTGGAATTCTGAAAATAGAGGAACTCCTGTATCTTACACAAACTTTCCATCATCCCTTTGAGTGTGTTTGTCATGAATGCGGAGTGCTCTGCTTTCTTTCTTGTCTTTGTGATTTTAAGAGATGAAATCCTTCTTTTTCCATCTCCTTATGTGGTTTGTGAGGAAAAAGATTGACCTATTCACAGTAGTAAATTTACAAATAAGTAAATGTGCATGTGTAAATTTACATTTTGAGGTAAATATAACTACTTTTGGCCATTCACAATTTCTGAATGTAAGTTTACCACAAAGTGTAGACTTACATGTCTGCATCACATGAAACAGGGATAGCACAAAATTTACAAGTTCAAAGTTACTATTACGAACTGTTCACTCGTAGGAAGAGGTCCATCTCACTAGGCAGAATTTGCCTAATGGTAAAGTATGGAGAGATTTTAAAAAGTTTATTAAACTTTTTTTTTTAATTACAACTATTTTATATTAAATGTAAAATTATTTTTTATATTTATTTTAAATGTACAATCAAATAAAAAATGCTACAGCACTATTAACTTGATTTTGAATTAAATATTCATTTAAATACTTGCAATTAGAGTACATTTTATAGAGATTGAGTGGCATATTATTAAGGGCCTTAATTCATGTGTTAGCGACCTTTTCCGGTTGCTAACACATGAATTAATTATCGCCCTATTATCAAAGCGTCGCTAACTCCGGTTAGCGACGCATTTAATGCGTTATTCATCGCCCCCACGCTGGGGGCGATGAATAATGCTAATGAGATGCAGGGTGGGCGTTCCCACGTCCAACCACATGTAAAATGTGGTTGGAGGTGGAATTGCCTTATTCACAAGGCAGGCCTTGAGAGATGGAGACCTGCGATAATTGCGTCTATCGCAGGTCTCCCAACGCCTGCTTTTAGTACGTGTTAGGCATTGCTAACATGAGGGGATGGATCATAAAGCTGAATCCACCCCCCATATTATCAAGGCACACATTAGAGCGTGAAAACGGTGCTTGTTTTCACGCGCTAATGCGACCTATCGACAATTTCACATCACCTAATGGCTTTAGCGTCGAGAATACGCTGCTAACAGGCGATATGAAATCGGCAATAGATTTTTCCACGTTATCAACGCTGTGCGATATTTTTTACACAGCGTTGATAATATGCCCCTGAGTTCATAAATATCCCCTAAAATACTTTATTGATATTTATTTATGATGTATTAAATATTACTAAATGTTATAAATAGAATTAAGTTACATTTATTTAATTATGTTTTGAAACTGTTAACTTTTTCATGAAACAGTATTAGTATATTTTATAATAAAATATGAATTCTCTTATTTCAAATATTTATGTATATATATACATGTATATATTTAACAATAAATCAAATGTATATATATATATATATATATATATATATATATATATATATATATATATATATGCATATAGAAAAAATATAAATATGCATATACACATAGACATTTGATTTAATGTTAAATATATACATGTATATATAATATATATATATATACATATATACAAAACATAAAAGAATACATATTTATATATATTTCAAACAACACAATGGGTCCTTCCGGGATCCTTGCTCCCTCGCCAGGTGGCGCATAAGTTCGGCGGACCTCCAAGCCTAGAATTTTAATCCATCCACAATTTGCTTCAAAGCAAGTTGCGCACTCAAGGAGTTACAACCAAAAAGAGATTTCATTAAGCAGACAGTAGGTTTACATCATTCACAGTTATTCCAAATAATTTTCACTTCGTAATAACCCCTTTTGCGACGGGAATTACTTGCTAAGTATTATACTACAATCAGTGAATGGAATATCGCATATCTGGACAATCGAAGTGTTGACCGATCGTTCCTAGTTGCAATGCGATACGGAGTTCATGACTAAAAACGTTCTACTATCCGGTCTGGTATCTCCGATTAATCAGATTGTACTCAAGTCACAATCTACAGAATTAGTGTTCCATAATTTGTCCTCGGTCTAGTGCCCAATTTATATGCAATTTTATACATTTTTCTACAATTTCAGCGTTCTATTGTCTGTATGTGATTTGTTCTCGGTCTAGTGCCCAAATTACCCAAATACAGACAATTCACTTTACATATTTTAACCCCGTTTTACATCATTTCAACCTTTCTGGTAAAAAATTCCCACATTATCAGGTTGGAACTGTTCAAGACCATTTGCCCCAGCTAATACGATCAACATGTCTCCCTTAAACAGCAGATACAAGTGCACCGTTACCAAGTGAAGTTCTATGTTACATATACAGTGAAAATCTCTTACATCCAAGTGATAAAGATTTGATAGGGAAACCCTAAAGTAACCGTGATAGATGTGACTTCTCCCTTTCATATCTCCTACAAAAAAATACATAAACATGTATTAAAAAGTGATTCTGTTGCATCTGTAAATTTAAAAAGTCTTAAAAACTCAAGAGAGGGGGTGTCTCTTTACATAGGTATCACAGTACATTTAAATTACGAATAAATTGAACAAATCAGATCATGTATACTTCTAAATGGACATACTTTACTCTCCATCAGATTAGTTATCTTGTAAGTGTGTTGCCAGTTACCTCATCCAAATTGTGGCCCCCAGGGAATTTCGTCTCTAACTCCATAATCCATCTGGATTCTCTCTTTCTGAGGTCCAGTTCACGATTTCCACCCCTCCTACCTATGTTCACTTGTTCTACCGCAAAGTATTTGAGGAGGGTATTGTTTGATTGATGGTACTCGTGAAAATGTCTCGCGATTGGATATCTATTATCCACATGTGAAATTGCTCTTAGATGTTCTTGAATACTTTTTTTAGCTACACATGTCGTGCTGCAGACATACTTCTTTTTACAGGGGCATTCAAGCACGTAGATTACATGGTTAGTATTACATGTCAAAAATTGTTTGATGACTTTTCATTCATTTTTACCAGGGATTTCTACCTCTTTCACCATGACACTGGATTTACAGGCCTTACAGTGGCCACAGGGGTAAAAGCCCTTAAGACCTTGTACATGTTGTCTTTTATTTTCGGTGATGTCTCCCTTTATCAACATGTCCCTAAGATTCTTACCCCTTCTGTATGTGATTTGAGGTCTCTCTTTCAATAGTGGGCCCACTATATTGTCAGCTTTTAAAATTTTCCAGTTATTGGCTAGGATCTTTTGGACTTTTCTAGATTTGTGATCGAAAGTAGTAACGATGCGTGTCACCTTGTTCTCATCTAAGGTATCCGATTTAGGTATGAGGGTGTCTGCTCTTTTAATTGCTTTCACTTTTTGGACTGCCTTCCTCAGGACCCATTCGGGGTTCCCCCTTTCCCTGAATCTGCCAAGTATGATCTCCTGTTCTGCAGCAAATCCCTCCTCGCTGCTACAGTTTCTCCTTGCCCTCAGTAACTCTCCATATGGAATGCTGCATTTGAGAGGATCAGGATGAGCACTGAGGGCATGGAGCAGACTGTTGCCAGAGTATCCTTCCCATGTAGTTTAGAGACTAATTTGTTGTTCACTATCTCTATTTCTGTGTCAAGAAATTCTACATGCTTCGAGCTAATGTTGTACGTTAGATGTATATTGTACTCATTTACGTTGAGTTTTTCAATGAATCTAGTTGCTTCCTCTTCTGTCCCATGCCAGATAAGAAAGAGATCATCTATATATCTCATCCAAGCTGTTACCTTACTAAAATCCTCTGTGAGACTGAAGTCCTTAGTGATCTCTTCTTCCCACTTCCCTAGGAACAGGTTAGCAAAGTTTGGAGCAAATGCTGAACCCATAGCCGCTCCACGTACCTTCAAACATGAAGATATTGTTTTTCAAGCATATCTTCATCATTTCAATAATCATACGTGTATGATCTTGAAAACAAATATCCCTGTTGTTGAGGAAATGAAAACTAGCTTCCAGACCCTGCACATGATCAATGATCGTGTACAGGGCACTAAAGTCCATTGTAATGAGCAGAGAGCCCTCTGTCCATTGACTCGCTGACTCGCTCAGAAGAGGTCGCTCCCCACGCTCCCAAGGCTTGGTGATTTGGTGATTTCAGAGCGCTTGGAAGCTGATTTGCGGTATTGTAGCGCCTTCCAGCTGACTTAAACCACCGCGTCTGCGCTCCGCTCGCTCTGCTGCCATTCATTAGCGCTATTATACCCCCGCATTGCTGCCGCTGCCTGCATTGTGAGATTGCCATCTGTAGTGCTGCATATTTTAGTTAGCGCATTGTTCTGATCGCATTGTTTATTTAAAAGTACTTTATGCCCGATTGTGCCTCTGATTGTGCCCCAGTCTCGCCCAGTTTCGCTTTCTATCTGTTGCAGCCATTTTGTTGTTGTTGTGCTTCTTAGCCCGTAGCTCCACCCCGCTCCCGCCTCCCAGCTGACCCTCCCTCGCCCCTCCCCTCCCACTATCCATTTATGACAGATGCATTTGCGTGCAGCATTCACGCGCAGCGGACGTGCCCTATGCGCGCCGAAGGTGCGCCAAAGGTAAGCCCGTCTACGCCCGTCCGCGCCTGGACTGCACCCAGCGCCATACCCCCTGGTCCCCACAAACCCCACACTACACGCATTACGTACGACGCCGCTACCCTCTCAGCCCTTAACCCCAGCCGCACACCACATTGCTGCGAAGCTGCCCCAGGACACACCCATGGACCATTCGCCTGCCACCTCTGCAAGTTCGCCGGCATCAGGACCTACACCAAATCCAATTCCTCCAAACACAGCTCCGAGTCTAACCACCTGAAGTACATCCTTCTGAACACCCGCTCGGTCCACAGACACGCCACTGAACTCTGGGACCTACTCGACACTACATCACTGGACGTCGCCTTCCTTACAGAAACCTGGATGAACGCCTCCTCAGCGCCCGACATCGCCATAGCCATCCCAGACACTTACAAGATCATCCAAAAGGACCGCACCAACCAAACAGGAGGAGGCATCGCCATCATCCACAAAAACACCATCCGAATCACGACCAGCTCCGCCGACAACCTCACGACCGCCGAACACCTCCACTTCCAGATCCACACCGACCCCAGGACCACACTTAGAGGCACCCTCATCTACAGACCACCAGGAACCCGCACACAATTCAACGAAGACATCACTGACTTCATCAGCCCACATGCCCTCACCTCCGAGAACTACATTCTACTGGGAGATCTCAACTTCCACCTGGAAAAGAAAAACGACAGCAACACCACCACCATTCTGGACAACCTGGGCAATCTCGGACTCAAACAACTTGTTGACACCCCCACCCACTTAGCCGGACTCACGCTCGACCCTATCTTTACCTCCAGCAAAGACATCTCCTTCGATCACACCACAACTCTCCACTGGATGGACCACAGCTGCGTTCACTTCAGCTACAAAAAAACCACGATCCACATCCCCCCATATCCTATTCCTCGAAGAAACTGGAACAAAATCACCACTGACCAACTCTTCACATCGCTTAACCAAAACCCTCCTGCCATATCATCGGACCCAAACCAAGCTGCCACCAAACTCACACATTGGATCTCCCAAAGCGCTGACGAATTAGCACCCTTGAAAAACCACCAGACAAAAGTAGGTAGCAAGAAGGCCCCCTGGTTCAATGATGACCTTAAGAAATCCAAGAAGGAATGTCGTACCCTCGAGAAAACCTGGAAAAAAAATCAAACCACTGACAACCTGACCACCTTCAAAAACGCCACCCGCAAACACCACCAACTGATCCGATCAACCAAGAAATCAGCATTCAAGGATCGACTCGACAACAACGTCCACAACAGCAAGGAATTATTCAACATCGTCAAAGAATTTACCAACCCCACCACCGTCACCAACGACATCACTCCCTCCCAAGACCTCTGCGACTCTTTATCCTCTTTCTTCCACAACAATATCGCCGACATACATAACAGCTTTGAAAACCAGGCAGAAGATCATTCCACTCCACCCACCCCCGAACCAAAACAGCACTCTCACAACCTTCACGGCTGGAACCCAATCACTACTGAAGACACCATCAGCCTGATGAACTCCATCCACTCAGGTTCACCAACCGACCCATGCCCCCACCACATATTCAACAAAGCAGACTCCATCATCGCACCCTACCTCCGCGATGTCATCAACTGCTCCTTCAACTCCGCCACCTTCCCGGAAAGCTGGAAACATGCCGAACTCAGCGCCCTTCTGAAGAAACCCACAGCAGACCCCTCTGAACTTAAAAACTACCGCCCCATCTCACTCCTCCCATTCCCTGCCAAAGTCATTGAGAAAGCCGTCAATAATCAGCTTGCCGCCTTCCTTGAATCCAACAATTCCCTCGACCCCTCACAGTCTGGATTCCGAGCCAAACACAGCACCGAAACTGCCCTCATCGCTGCCACAGACGACATCCGAACGCTACTGGACAACGGAGAAACAGTTGCCCTCATCCTACTCGACCTCTCCGCCGCCTTCGACACAGTCTGTCATAGCACCCTCATTCAACGCCTCAGCAAAGTCGGAATACAAGGGAAAGCTCTGGACTGGATCGTCTCCTTCCTCACCGGAAGAACCCAGAGAGTCCGCCTCCCCCCATTCAAATCAGAGGCCACCGAAGTCATTTGCGGCATACCACAAGGATCATCTCTCAGTCCCACCCTTTTCAACGTTTACATGAGTCCCCTCGCATCCATCGCGCGACAACACAACCTCAACATCATCTCCTACGCAGACGACACCCAGCTGACCCTCTCCCTCACCAAAGACCCAAGTATCGCCAAAACAAATCTACACGAAGGAATGAAAGAAGTAGCCGAGTGGATGAAAAACAGCCGTCTAAAACTAAACTCGGACAAAGTCCTCATCCTAGGATCATCCCCCTCTGCCTGGGACGACTCATGGTGGCCACCGGCCCTGGGTACAGCACCCATTCCCACAGATCACGCACGTAACCTGGGCTTTATCCTAGACTCCTCCCTCTCGATGACCAAACAAGTCAACGCAGTCTCATCTTCATGCTTCAACCTACTACGCATGCTCAAAAAAATCTTCTGTTGGATTTCCACCGAAACAAGAAAGACAGTCACCCACGCACTTGTCACTAGCTGACTGGATTATGGAAATACCCTCTACGCCGGAACCACAGCCAAACTTCAGAAAAAACTCCAACGCATCCAAAACGCCTCCGCCAGACTCATACTGGACATCCCCCGTCAAGCTCACATCTCCGACCACCTGAAAGACCTCCATTGGCTCCCCGTCAACAAAAGAATACCTTTCCAGCTCCTTACCCACACACACAAGGCCCTCTATGACCTAGGACCTGAATGTCTCAACACGCGACTGTCCTTCTACACACCCAACCGCCAACTACGATCTTCCAATCAAGCCCTCGCCGCAATCCTGCGCATCCATAGGTGCACCATGGGAGGAAGATCCTTCTCCTACTTAGCGGCCAAAACCTGGAATTCTCTTCCCAATCACCTTCGCCTCACACAGAACCACCTCTCCTTCAGAAAGCAGCTTAAAACCTGGCTATTCGATAAGTAATGCACCTACCCCCCCCCAAGCGCCTTGAGACCCTCTGGGTGAGTAGTGCGCTATACAAATTCTTGAACTTGAACTTGAACTTGAACTTGAACATGTTAGTCAATTTATTCACAAAATCTGTAGTACCTCTTATATAAGCAGGTAATCTACAGACATATTCCCTCAGAAAATGGTCAGCATATTGCGATAAGTTCTCATTAACGCTCCCTATAGATGAAATAATGGGCCTTCCTGGAGGCTCACTGGCGTTTTTGTGCACTTTAGGCAAAATATAAAAAAACAGGCATTTTGGGATAGTCTTTTTTAAGAAAACAAAATTCATGCCACGTTAATAGTCCTTCATCGCGCCATTCTTTGATCTTGTCCCATGTTTCCATAATACTGTCATTGTATTTTTCCATGTTACATTTCTGATAGAGGTGAGTGTGTCTAGTTGTCTTAGAGCTTCCTTAATGTATAAATCTCTCCCCCACAGAACAATATTACCCCCTTTGTCTGATGGTCTGAGGATAATATTGTTATCTCCTGCAAGTTCAAGGATAAATTCCCTCTGATCTCTACTGAGATTAAAATCTTTTTTCGAGATTTTTTCGTTGGAATGTTTCAATTTAGTAAGTTCCTTAGTGACAACCTCATGGAATGTGTCTATGGAGTCATGGGGCATGATGGGGAAGAATACTGATTTGGGTTTAAAAGTCGAGCATGCTGCTTTATCTGTTCTGACTTCACCCACATTCTCTATTTGTGTATTATCTTGACTGTCCATCAGAATGTCCACGAGTGACTGGATTCCCTCATTCTCTTCTCGGACTTTAACTATATCGTTATCCTCACTGTCAGTTAGGGGTGTTAACTACAATTGAGTACAATACTGTGTGTGAAGGCAAGGATCAATGTATAGTACATTTTGGCCATCAGGTTACCATGTGGGAGGGGCTAGGTTGGAGGAATTGCTAGTAGCCTTTGTCAATCGTAGGTAAATACAATTTAATCATTCAAAATTGCAATAAAAGCGAAAAGGGTGGGGAGGGAGTCGTGGTATAGTACCTTGCTCATGTTCTCTGGGGAAGTACTGTCCTCGCTGGTGATGACCAAGGGAGGACTGTGATGTTTGAAGGTGATAAACTCCCAAAACTGAACTTATGGATAAAGGTGTTGTAGAGACGACAGTTCATATGAACATGCTGGTTCTCATTTGCTCTTAATCTTAAAAAAGTGGCTATTCTTTCGGTGTGCATATATCAATCTGTCAAAATATAAATGTCCATGTCAGTAACAGGAATAACTGTATAATGCACCCCACTAAAAGTTCCTGAGTAACAACTGCCCTCTTCCTACAACAGTCTATTCTGCCATTATGCTCCTCTAGTAGGTCCACATAGTTCTAGACAATATCAAGTAATCAATACTCTCCGATTGATTCGAGCACAGATGCCATCAATTACAGTATAAAATATATTCAACTGACTGGTGCATATGATAACACAGGCAAATAAAGCAAAGTAAGTTAAAAAACAGTAAGGCTCTGTTAGGTAAAAGACTAGGAATTCATAAACTAGTTGTCGGGAAACATACTGCAGGTTTACAAGTGTGCATATAGCTTTTCATCATTGTTTATGCCATTTGGGAACTTGCTACCAGCAAGCAAAATCCATCTGGATTCGAGTCGCCGTAAGGCCTGTACTCTGTTGCCACCTCTCGGGTTGCTAGGGACAGTAGCAAGACCAAAGTATTTCCCCTTGGTCCAGTCACCCTTGTGTGCCTCACTGGAGTGTCTAGAGGTGCTGTAACTGAATTCACAGTTGGTCACTGCCCTCCAGTGTTCCAGAATTCTTTTTTTAACTGGAAAAGTGGTAGATCCCACATACCATTTATCGCACGGACAGCTGATTGCATAAACCACAAAATCAGCGCCACACGTGATGGGTTTGGTGATCCTCCATTTCTTTTTGGACCTCCTCAGTGTAACCTCGCTCACATTGTCGCTATGGCTGCAGGCTTTGCATTTACTGCATTTGTAGGAGCCTCCCCTCTGTTCCAACCAAGTTTTTTTATTGATGGTTTGCAGTTGACTACTTACTAAGATGTCCTTAAGTGATGTGGTTTTCCTGTATTTCACTGCAGGCGAATGCCCTAGTTTTTCTTTCCGGAGGGGATCTTGTGTGAGAATGTGCCATCTTTTTTTTAGGATTTTCTGAGTTCATCTGCCTGTGTGCTATAGGTAGTGATGACTGGTGTCTCAGAGTTGTCATTTAGGTTAGAGGATTTAGAGGGTGAATATAGGGTGTCATTATGGCTGATGGAATCAGCTTTTATGGCACCTCTGTGTAGCATTTTCACTGGATAGCCCCTATTCCTGAATCTCTTCATCATGTTATGTTTGTTTTTCTGATATGCCACTTCTGTGCTACAGTTCCTTCTAGTGCGTAAAAACTCACTGTAAGGAACACTCCACCTGAAGTTCGGTGGGTGGCACCTGGCTGAGTGCAAGATGGAATTGCCTGCTGTCTTTTTTCTATATAGATCAGTGGTCAGTTTGCCCTCATCGATAGTTAGTCTGATGTCCAAAAAATCAATGTAGTGTTGACTGTGTTGCATTGTAAATTTCAGATTCATGGCATTACCATTCAGTCGAGTCACAAATTCAAGAAGGTCATGTTCATTTCCCTCCCACACAAAGAACACATCATCAATATATCTGAGCCACAGTCCGATGTTACTAGACCATGACTCTAGCTCCTCTCTCCAGAGTACCTGCTCCTCCCACTAGCCCATCAGGAGATTGGCGTAGCTGGGGGCGAAGCAGGTACCCATGGAAGTGCCCTGTAGTTGCTTGTACCACCTCCCATTAAACATGAAAACATTTTTAGTCAGACAGATTTCGATCATTTGGAGGAGCATGCGTGTATGTTTTAATAGTCTGATGTTTCTAGCTCTCAAGCAGTGTTGACATGCTTTAAGGCCGTCTGTGTGTCTAACGCTCGTATAGAGGCTTTCTACATCTAAGAAGACCATCCAGTATTTATTTTCCCAGTGTAGATTGTGATTTTTCTGTAGGAAATCCTTCGTATCTCTATGGTATGAGTTAAGATCTCTTACATAAGGAAAGAGGAAATGATCAACATATTCAGATGTTTCCTCCAGTAAGCTGTACAATGTGGGTGTGGTAGGGGTCTCATTCAATAGAAACTTCCTTTCATCCCAGTTAAGTAGTTTTTGGTCAAACCAATCGTTTAGATAACAATGGTATCTGGTCTGTAGGGTATTACAGTAGATTTTGTCTGCCTTTTCATAGCAGATCGGGTTATTCAGTTGCCTAAGGGCCTCTTTTATGCATTTCTCCCTGTCCATCACTACAATGTTTCCCCCCCTTGTCTGATGATCTGATGACTATCTTGTCATCCTTTTGCAGATTAGAAACTGCCTCCCAGTGCTCTTTTTTAATATTTTTTACTCTTGGACTTGTATCAAATGAGTTTAAGTAAATCATTACTGACTGTCTCATTGAACAGGTCTATGTTGTCTTTCGGTGTCTGGGGCACATATCTGGATGGGCCTCTAAAATTAGTCATTCCTGGCGCTCCTGTGGCTATACCCAATGACTCTAGTGTGATATCATCCCCCTCAGGGTTAAGTGGATTGGGTGCATTGGCAGATATCGGATTGTGATCCAAAAGATCTTGCATATCTACAAGAGGGGGGATATCAGCTATTGCTAGTGTTTGTGCTGTGCCAATATTTAACTCATGTGGGGTTACATTCCTAGATGATACATTGGCCTGTGAGGTATGCAATTTGTACAGTTTAACTTTACGAACAAATTAGTAAAGATCAATGCGTGTTCTGGCATAGTCTATGGTCGTATCGGGACAAAAGGAAAACCTAATTTCAAAACCTCTACTTCTGTAGGTCTTATAGATCTACTAGAAAGGTTCATTACCGTGAGTTGTCGAGCAGTGTCATCCATTATTTCTTCTTGTTGTCCTGGCTCCTTGTTCCCATGCCAGTGTTGCTGTTCCTTTCTTCTCCTACACTGTCTTTTCTTGCTCTGATGTCGGCGCCTCTTCCTCTTCCCCAGGTTTTTCCCTGTATGACTGTTCCTGGTTCCTCTGCATGAGGCTCACTTCCTCGGAAAAAGAAGATAGTTCCCTATGGTTAGATGCGGCGCTGCCAACAGATTCCTGGTCAGAACTAAAATCCGTGATGGAGCCATCAGTGCCTTTGTCCGATACTCCCAAGGCTTTGTCTTTGGCCATGTCTGCCCTTGTTTTGGCAAATTTCCGTGCAAAGGTTAGTATATGCCCAGTTTTGTAGTCTCTCTCATCGCGTAAAACTTTCTTTTTTTTCTTTCAATGACTCCTTTCTCAAAAGTTTTAATTCTGTCATCGACTACATCACCTTCTGTTAAACTTAGGTAGGTATAGGAATCTGTTTGGATGTAATTATTACGTAATTATAAGTTATTTAAAGAAAACTATACACTCACTAAGCTCCCTATTGCTTTCCAGGTTTATGTTGGAGTGTCATTTGCACATGTCATTTTAAGGGAAGAAGGGAGCACACAGGTACTCACAAGCCTCTTATAAAACAAATATAATACACACAGGATTCAATTAATATAATGTTTACATTGTTCTTTTTTGTTTCCTTTAGAGATGCCAGATTAAGTGGTCCTGTCTTTGAAAAGATTACTACATCGAGGGACATTCTTTTATTTATTTTCCCTATTTCCCTTCTTCCCCAAGTTGCACTGCATTGCTTTGACCTGGTTGGGCAGTCCAGTGGTTTCGGGAGGTTTGGAACTATCATCTCAACCTGACGCTCCTGCGGAAACTTGAGCATTCTGACAGAACGCTAAGCCCATTAGCTTTCTTTCCGCCCGAGCGTCATGGACGCTAGTTAGGTGACACTTTCAGACCTGGCCCATATGATTGGGAATTTATAAAAAGAAACCCAAGCCTTATCTTTATGTGTAGACAATCTCCAACGCGGCTTTAGAGCTGATTCTGGTGTAATCCCTGAGGGTGCAGGTGTCTCTTTTTAGCATCCACCACCAACATCTAACCCCAATGTCCCTGTGATACAAGTTTCTGCACCGCCTTCAATTCCTTTAGCCCCTCCTGAAAGTTTTTTAAGAGACCCAAACAACTTTGCTACCTGTATTAGCCAGTGTCAACTTCACTTTATGTGTAAAGCATCATGTTTTCCTTCCGACCAGGCTACAGTAGCATTTGTACTTTCATATTTAGAGGGTACTGCAGCAAACTGGTCCATTCCCCTCATAGAAAAGAATGATCCATTACTACAGAATTACGCAGCCTTCAAAGAAGAGTTACGTAAACTATTTGATTGACACTCGTTCATGCAATCAGTTGATACTGAACTCTTAAATCTAAAACAAGGCACAGAAGACCTTATGACATATGCATCTACATTTAATAGACTAGTCGTGGAAGCAGGCTAGCCCGAAGAAAAACGTAGCGCCTTGTTCTATAGGGGCTTGAAAGATGATTTGAAAGACTTACTGGCGCAAGTGGTAAATCCTCCTGACTCCTGTAATGAGCTCATAGATATAGTTGTAAAATTAGATCATCGGCTAGCTGAAAGAAAACGGGAGAAAGGACGTTCAGAGATAAGGCCTGTTATATATAGAGAGAAGAAACAAGATCTTGAAAAAACACTAGATGAATCAAAGCCTATGCAGATAGGAAATATAAGAGGTCTCATAAGTGATGAGGAAAGACAGTGAAAGAAGGACAAAAAATTATGTCTTTACTGTGGTAAACAAGGGCATTTTCTGAGAGAATGCCCAGTAAAACCCAAGAAACGAGGATCCTCAGAAAACTAAGAAGCCCGGAGCCTTAAGAGACAAAGGTTTCAAGCGGGTCTGGTTTATAAGTCTCCCTGGATATAGTACATAAAGACTTACCGTATTCTTTACCAAAGCATTTCTCCCTTCCTTCTCTATTAGGATGGGCAAGTGAGAATGTGGCAATACAGATCATGGTTGACTCGGGGGCCACTGGCAATTTCATGGATCTTACCTGGGCCAGGCTTCATAACATACCGGTGGTTACTAAAACAGCTTGGGAGGAAGTTAAAATCATAGCTGGTAGTGACATTAAGTCTGGCCCTGCAAAGAATGCCACAGTAGAATTGAGACTCATAATTCAAGAAGAACATCAAGAAACAGTCACTTTTGACCTCATCTAGTCACCACAGTTCCCTGCTAAACTTGGCCTTCCTTGGCTCCGTTATCATAACACTAGTATTGATTGGAAAAAGCTCACTGTATCTTTTAATTCGGTCTTCTGTCTGCAGCATTGTGGTGTGGTTAAGAACCCCTCTAAAGAAATTATGGTTGGTTCTACTTCAGAATCGACTGAATTGCCCTCTTGTTATCGGGATTTGTCTATAGTATTAAACAAGGAGAAGGCCACCACACTCCCCCCTCATAGGGTATATGATTGCAGAATAGATCTGATAGATGGGGTCCGCATACCCTGTATATCTAGATGAGATGTTACAAATAGGATCTATGCGTGCATCTCGATCACCAGCCTCATTTTCATTCTTTTTTATTCCAAAACGTGAAGGGGGCCTTCGCTGTTGTATAGATTGTAGAGCACTCAATTCTGTAACTATGGAAAACAGATACCCTTTGCCTTTAATTTCCTCTCTTTTAGACCAAATAAAGAACGCCACCATCTCTACCAAACTCGACTTACGAGGAGCCTTTCATCTTGTATGAGTCAAAGAAGGGGATGAGTGGAAAACAGCTTTCTGTACTGGATTTAGTTTATACGAATATTTAGTAATGCCATTTGGTCCAATTTTTTATCAACGGGGTGCTTAAAGACATGTTAGACCAGTATGTCAAAGCTTATATCGACGATATTCTTATCTACTCTTCCTCTGTACAGGAGCACATAAAGCATGTCCGTAATGTCCTACAATGCCTAAGAGACAATCACTTGTATTGCAAGTTAGATAAATGCTTTTTTCATACGGAACAGGTCACTTTTCTCGGTTTTGTTCTAACCCCTCATGGGTTGGGTATGGATCTACACAAGGTGGAAGCCATAACTCAGTGGCAGTCCCCCAAGAAAGTGAAAGAGATACAGAGCTTCTTGGGGTTTGTCAATTTTTATAGACATTTCATTGAAGGTTTCTCTGATTTAGCCTCCCCTATCACTAGATTATTGAAAAAGGTGGTTAAATATGCTTGGACAACAGAAGCCGAGGACACTTTTCAAAAGATGAAAAGAGCATTTGTACAAGCTCCTGTTCTCCAGCATATTGTCCCTTCACGTTCCTTTTTAGTTGAGGCTGGTACCTCACAAGTGGCACTTGGAGGGGTTCTCTCTCAAACCAACCCCTCATCTAGGAGTTTACATCCGGTCGCATATTACTCTCACAAACTCACCCCAGCTGAACAGAACTATGCTTTCAGAGATAGAGAACTACTGGCTATTAAAAAATTCCTTTGAAGAATGGCAACAATATTTAGGAGGGGCTAATCACAGAGTTATTGTTCTCACGGACCATCGGAATTTACAGTTCCTTAAATCTGCTAGAGCCTTGTCAATGAGGCAGCTACATTGGACACATTTGTTTAGTCAATTCGATTTTGTAATTCAGTTCCAAGCGGGAAAGAAAATTGGAAAGGCAGATGCTCTTTCCCGTTTAGGTTATGACCCTGATAGTCTTCTTAGTGATCCTCTTCTCATAATAGCAAGAGAACAAACTATTAGTGCTATCTGTTCAGAAGAATGATTTATAAAAGCAGTAAAAACTGCACAAGAATCTCTAGAGGTGGACAAATTGATTCAACCGCATGCTGCTACATAATCCAAGATCTGTGGTATGTGCAAGGGGGTAGCTGCTTCCCACACAGTCCTTACAACAACAAGCCTTGGAGTGGTGACTAATCATCCCCTTTCGGGACATCCTGAAGTAACTAAAACCATTAACAACTTGAAAATATATTTCTGGTGGCCTACTACAATTCGAGATATGAAACAATATGTTCAAAAGTGTCATGTATGTGCACAGGGGAAAGCATCTCATCAAGCTCCTGTAGGACTATTAAAACCCTTGCCAGCCCCCCCTCAGCCCCGGCATACTATATCAATGGACTATATCATTGAGTTGCCCAAAACCACACAAGGAAACACTGCCCTCCTTCTAATTGTAGATTAATTAACCAAGATGTCCCATTTTATTCTAGTAAAAACCGTTCCTACGTCTAGAACTTTGGCATCCTTGTTTGTACAAAACATAGTTCGGCTACATGGCCTCCCGTCTGTCATTGTGTCGGATAGAGGTCCTCAATTTATTTCCAAGTTTTGGAGGGGAGTGGGCAATCTTCTACAAATTGATATTAGTTGTCCTCTAGTGTTGCGGCTGGACTATTGCAACAGTCTCTATTTCAATGTTCAAAAACAACATATGAACAGTTGCAATTGGTCCAGAACGCGGCAGCTAGAGTACTAACTGGAACATTGAGGTATACCTCTGTCAAAGGAGACCTGAGAAAATTACACTGGCTCCCAATACCGTTAAGATCACACTTCAAGCCACTATCTATTGTCTTTAAGGCGGTTGATGGCATTGGTCCGGAATTCATTAGGAAGAAATTCTCCTGGTATATCCCAGGGAGATTACTAAGATCCTTTGGAGCCAAACTCGTTCAAATCCCCCTTTTCAGAAAGACCAAATGGGGAGGTAGAAGTTTTGTTCACTGTGCAGCTAAGGCCTGGAACGAACTCCCGTTCCAACTTAGAAACGCTCCAGACTTCATCTCCTTCTGCAAGGGTCTCAAGACATGGCTTTTCTCTTATTGCTAGGCCTACGCTTGACAGGTAATCAGTACTTAGCGCCAGGACACCCTAGGGTAATTGCGCGCTCTATAAGTATTATTAATAATAATAATAATAATAATTATAATAATAATCACCATCCTCAATCTGATGGTCAAACAGAAAGGGTAAACCAATGTTTAGAGCAGTACCTAAGGTGTCAGCTACTTCACTCTACATCATATTGGGACTCTTTCATTTGGGTGGCTGAGTTTTCATATAATAACAGCTTTCATTCGACCACAGGCTTCTCACCCTTTTATTTCAATTTTGGCTTTTACCCTCGAACCATGATGACACCTATCCCTACATCACATTCCACTTCTGTTGCCCTTGATATTGTTTCACAGCTTCATGAAACACAGAAGATAGCCAAAGAAAACCTAGACAAAGCAAAAAAAATATACAAGGATGGTGGTGGATCTCCACCAGCGCACGGAACCCACATATGACGAGGGAGATAAAGTTTGGTTGTCCACCAAAGGCATGGCCCTAAGAGGAGCCTGCAAGTTCAGACCCCACTTTATTGGTCCCTACAAGATTTGTAAAGTTGTTAATCCTGTTTCTATGAAGCTTGAACTTCCAAAATCCATGAGAATACATCCTGTTTTTCATGTTTCTCTACGGAAACCGGTAGTACCAGGTAATGATGTGGCAGCCTCCTCCGATCCAGTGTTAATTGATAACGAACCTGAATATAAGGTGGCAGCAATCGTTGATTCACGAAGAGTGCGTCATATATTACAATATCTGGGCCATTGGAAAGGTTATGGTATAGAAGAGAGCACTTGACAACCAGCTGGTCATATACACACCCCACAATTGTTGCATCTTTTTCACAGGCGATACCCTGAGAAGCTGGGACCTGCGGGGGGTATTATAGGAGGGGTGTACTGGAAAAGGTTGTCGGAATGCGTGAGCGTACGACGTCACTGGAAACAATAAACCTCCTCAAGTAACGCATTGGATCGCTTCGCGTTCTAGTTGTCGGGTCTGACCTCACCTGTTTCCGCAAGGCATGTCCGCGATCGCTGGGTTTCCTGTTCTTGTTTTCTCCTCGGTTCGGGTCTCAGCTGGCATCCTGTTTTGTCTGTTCTCAACGCTCCTCCACGTTGATGACCGGAGCATTTTTGTCTTCTCCCTGCGTCTCTCCCATATTTTGACTTCTATCCAGAGCGGCGCTGGTTGTGAGTATTTCTTTTAATGCCGCATTTGCTGAGCCTCGTGTGGGTGCCAAGGCCAGTATACTTATGTCCGGGAGAGCATGTAAGAATGCGGTAGTGGATCTCTGTTTAGTTTTTGTTGTCTCCAATCTGGTTGTACGCACAGAGACTGTGGGGCATGTTATCAAGAAAGGGTGATACATTATTGCAGCTTTTATTGGCTGGAAACTGCTGATAAAGCGGTGATAATGGGCTTGATAATATGCTCTATGGAATTCCAATCGAAGCCCATGTTAGATGTAAAGACATCTAACATGGGCTTCGATTGGAATTCCATAGAGCATATTATCAAGCCCATTATCGCCGCTTTATCAGCAGTTTCCTGCCTATAAAAGCTGCGATAATGTATCGCCCTTTCTTGATAATATGCCCCTGTATTTTTGGGAGATTTCTTTTTTTTGGTGGTATTTTCCCTCAGTGCCATTTGTTTTATCTAGAAAAGCCAATTGATGTGGCGTGCGACGGTGGAGAGTCACTTTCTCTTATCCCTGCCCCTTGGAGTCCTTGAGAGTATGAGACATTCTTTTCATTTGATGAAACAAGATAGTTATTACGTATAATTGGGGCATTGGATCTTCAGTTACTAATAAAACACCTTCTGTTAAACTTAGGTAGGTATAGGGAATCTGGACGTAATTATAAGTTATTTAAAGAAAACTATACACTCACTAAACTCCGTATTGCTTTCCAGGTTTATGTTGGAGTGTCATTTGCACATGTCATCTTAAGGGAAGAAGGGAGCACACAGGTACTCACAACCCTCTTATAGAACAAATATAATACACACAGGATTTAAGTAATATAATGTTTAAATGGTTCTTTTTTGTTTTCTTTAGAGATGCCTGATTAAGTGGTCCTGTCTTTGAAGAGATTACTACATCGAGGGACATTCTTTTGTTTCTTTCCCTATTTCCCTTCTTCCCCAAATGTCACTGCATTGCTGTGACCTGGTTGGGCATTCCAATGGTTTCGGGAGGTTTGGACCTATCATCACAACCTGACGCTCCTGCGGAAACTTGAGCATTGTGACATTAAGAGCTTATGGGTGTTAAACATATATATTAACCTACTACAAAATTGAAATTAGTATACTGGGTGCACCACTACTGAGCGATACTAGTGCTAACAGATAATATGAGTGACTGTGTGACTGTATCCTTCTGTGTATGAGTGTGTAAGTGGCTGTATGGGTGTATAAGTGGGGGGTTGAGAAGCTCTGTGGGTGAGTGAGATGTTGTGTGAGTGGCTGTATTGGTGTGTGAGTAGGTGTGTCAGTCACTGAATGGGTGAGTGAGTGGCGTTCTGAGTGTCTCTATGGGTGGCTCTATGGGTAGGTAAGTGGAATGTAGTGACTGTGTGGGTAAGTGAGTGGGTGTCTCAATGGCTGTATGACTGAGATTCTGAACGGACCGGAGACTGAACCTCCTAGAGCCATGGCTAAGGTATGGATGATGGGCCTACACATCTGAGCCCTTTCATGGAACAGTTCCGTATTTTATTGTAGAAGTGTTGATCCTTACATATGAAACCATGGAGATATAAAGCAAGTTACCGCTGTTTTGATTCACTTCTATTCTCGCTACCCCAAATTGGAGTTTTGACGATTTTACATTTAAGCCCTAATGAAGTTCAATGTTAATTGTATGAAAAA
This sequence comes from Lissotriton vulgaris, assembly GCF_964263255.1. Classification (NCBI taxonomy): domain Eukaryota; kingdom Metazoa; phylum Chordata; class Amphibia; order Caudata; family Salamandridae; genus Lissotriton; species Lissotriton vulgaris. The sequence goes on along the minus strand of NC_141685.1, from coordinate 356,771,225 downwards.
TGTGTTTGCTGGAGTTGTTGCATTGGCATTATTTGAATATAAGAGAAACAAAATAAGGAACTCTTGCCTGTATAATATGTACTTTGGGAAAGATGCTCAGTGGTGCACCATTGCAATATAATCCATATTCTTGATCTGCGTTGCAGTTGCACCCAACGACAGCAGGTGCAGTATTTGTTGTGCACACTCTCATTGATCATTTTAAGACATTTCCACAAAAAGAACGAAACAGTGAGGTACGGCTGTCATAGTCCGCCATCGCTTTGTCTTTTTGTTGGCTGTATGAGCGAGTGACTCCATGTGTAACTAGCTATATGGGTGATTGAGTTGTTTGAGTGGGTGTATAGTTAAGTGTGTAGAGGTGAGTGACTGTATTGGCGAGTAAGTGTATGTGTGAATGGCTGTATGGGTTCATGAGTAGATGTGTGAGTGCTTGTATGGATGAGTGAATGGGTAGGTAATTGGTTGTGTGGGTGTGTGAGTGTGTGAGGGCTTGTATGGGTGAGTGAGTGTCTGTGGTGAGAGGCTGTATTGGTGAGTGAGTGAGTGGGTGTGTGAGTTACTGTGTATGTGAATAAGTGGAATTGTGAGTAGCTCTATGGTGAGGAGTGGCTGTGCGGGTGAGTGACTGGTTGTGTGAGTGGTTTTAGGAGTTACTAGATGGTTGTGTGAGTTGCTGTATGAGTGAGTGAGTGGGTGTCCGAGTGCTTCTATGGAGGAATAAGTAGGTGTGTGAGTACTGGCATGCGTCTGTGAATGGGTATGTGAGTAGTTATAGGGGAGTGGGTATACGAGGGGTTGTATGGGTGTGTGAGTGGGACTGGTTCTGTGGATGATGTCATCAGTGATATCATTTGAGATATCATCATTGATTTTACTGACCATTCCATGAGTGATGCAATATGTGAGGTCATAAGCAGTGCATTGGGGGCGTAAGTTAAGACCGCGCCAGGATACCCCGTGGTAATAGAGCGCGCTATAAAAGTTTTAATAAACATAAACATAAACAAGTTATAGTTAGCTCATCTAACTGTGACAGCTTAGGGTCCACCATAATACAATGGGGGAAGTGGGCCACGCGGAGAATTTCGATTACCAATAGTATAAGGATAGAGCAGACTGCCAGTCTTCGTCGTCCAATTCCAACCCGTCTCCGGCCCAGGTCTCCCTGAGGCGCACAAGTATACGATCCTCAAGTGGGGAAGATTCAGGGACCACAGTACCGGCCGTGAAGACCGACAGTAAAGCATGACGCACCTGTGCGTATCTGAAGAACTCCCGCTCACTCAATTCGTATTCACTCCGAAGCTCCGCAAATGTTTTCACCGCACCCCTCACCCAAAGATCGCCCACTCTGCTAAGTCCAATCATATCCCAGTTCTCAAAACCTTTCGTCTTCCAGAGGCACCCCAACCGTTCCGAAGCAAACAAAGGGGTCGCCTGCGTCAATCGATCATTCCATCCCAGAGCCACATTTGCATCGTTCCACACACGCACTGCAATTTTAGTGGGTCCCGTAAGGTTCCTCCCCGCCGTCCAAGAGTAGAGTGCTCTGTTAACGTCGCCACCTGGCAACAAGTATTTGTCCATAGCGTAGGCAGGATTCGGCCCGGGAGCGTATGTGGCATGGTTAATTATGGACAACTGGGAAGCCCAATAGTACCTCCTGATGTCCGGGAGAGCAATACCGCCCTCGTACCAGGGAAGGGTCAGCTTTGAGAGAGCAATGCGCGCACGGCCGTCCCAAACAAGTCTCCTCTGGAGTCCCTCAACCTCCCGAAAGTAGCAGGCAGGAATGATATCAAAGGAGTTCTGGAGTACATAGAGGAATCGGGGTAGGGACATCATTTTAAACAGCGCCGCTCGACCAAGTGGGGACAGCGGCAATCTGCGCCAACGATCCACGTCGAGCTTCAAGCGCCGCAGAGGAGGAAGGAGATTATGTTCGTAACGGGCAGCCGAGTCCAACGATATATACACCCCTAAATATTTAAAGCCAGAGTGGGATACCTGAATGGGAAACCTGGTCGGTAGGGGAGGAAGACCACCAGAGATAACATATACGCAGGACCAGTTGATAATCAACCCTGAGTTCTTGTCAAAGGAAGTTAGGACATCAAAGAGGACATTAAGGGACTTATGGGGGGAGGTAAGGTACAGGAGAATATCATCTGCGTATAACGACACCCGGTCTTCAAAGTCAGGGGACCAACAAATGCCCTTTATCGAGGTTTCCCATCGAAGCCAGGCAGCAAGCGGTTCCAGGGCGAGGGCAAAGAGCAGGGGGGACAATGGACACCCGTGTCTAGTACCCCCCCAAGAGCAAAGGGCTGGGAGACTCTACCGTTAACAACCACCCGGGTCAGAGGGTCAGCATACAATAGCCTCACCCAACTAATGAATCCCGCACCGAACCCAAACTTCTCAAGTGTGGCGGCCACTCTATTGTATCAAAGGCCATTGTGGCGTCTAATGAAGCCAAAATGGCCGGTTCAGACAAAAGCTCCTCCCTTGCAAGAACGCCATGAAGGCGACGCAGGTTTAGAGCCGTGTTCCGGTGCGGGATGAAGCCGGATTGATCCGGATGGACCAGGTCACAAATAACAGTGAGGAGGCGGTTGGCAAGAACCTTCGCGAGAATTTTAGGCTCTGCGTTTAGAAGAGAGATAGGTCAGTATGAGGCACAGCAGTCACAAGGTTTGCCCTCTTTGGGAATCAACACTATGGTGGCCAGGTGCTGATCAACGGGAAGGTAGCCAAGGTCACGCGCCTCCGCGAACATGTCACGGAGGTACGGTGCGACCCTGTCCGGGTGAAGTTTATATAATTTGATGGGCAGGCCATTTGGCCCCATGGCTTTGCCGGAACGGAGGGAACGAATGGCAGTTGCTATCTCATCTACTGAGAACGATACCTCCATACTCACCCGGTCCTCTTCGGACAGGCAGGGTAGGATATCCCTCAGCAAAAACCGAGAGTCATCCTCGTCCCTGTCGGACACCGGGGAGTAGACCACACGAAAATAGTCAGCGAAACATTCCACAATCTCACCAGGGTCAGTCACCTCCACACCATCGGAATTATGAATCATAGGGACCACACGATTCGCTCTCTCCTTCTTATCAAGCCAGGCAATCAGCTTACCCGCCTTGTCACCAACGTCATACACTTTACCTTGTTGTTCTCTGTGCATCGATTTGGCAGCCTCTGTCACAAGGGATTTGTAATCAAACTGTATCAAGCTAATGGCGTGGAGTCTATCCCGGGTGACACCCGTATCCAGGTCGTCTTCTAGGCCCAATATTTCGTCCACAAGACTCTCGACCTTCCCGTCCCTCGCTTTCTTGGTCTCTGCTATTAACGATAGGGCGTGTCCACGAATAACAGCTTTAAAGGCCTCCCATAAGGACACTGAGGACGAGACAGACCCCTCATTCTCAAGGAAATAGTGATCAAGTGACTTAGTGAGGCTGGCGCGAGTCTTAGGGTTACGCAAGTGCCAAGGGTTGATAGGGGCAACCCGTCGCACAGTATGTAAACCCACGTCAAAAAGAAGCAAAACAGAAGAGTGATCTGAGTTACCTCTGGCCAAATTTGCTGATTTCCCCGATGTATGAGGACTGGACTGCGGGTATTAGAAAGTAGACCAGCCTGGAGAGACTACCGTGAGCACCTGAGTGAAAGGTATAGTGACGTAGAGTTGGATGCATCAGCCTCCAGGCATCAACCAGACCAAAGGTGTCCAAGAACCCGCACAACCACGATTGAGACGCGTGAAGGTCCCTGGGGGGGTGACGATCCATGTCGCCAGAAAGTACCGAATTGAAATCCCCACCCACAAGGAGAAGACCATCAGGGAGTCCCAGCAGCAACCGACCCACATCAGAAAAAGTAGAGGCCTGGAGGCCCGGGGGCACATAGACAGAAACCAAAGAAAGAGTCTTACCCTCCCACCTACCAGTGAGGGCGATATAGCGCCCCCTGTCATCGGGAGTAGCGCTATTGAGCTCAAGAGGGAGGGAAGACCGGATCAAAATACCCACTCCCCTAGAACCAGTGGTAAATTCAGAATGTGCTACCAGTCTGTAACCCCATCTATTCATCGCATGACACACATTGCCGACTAGGTGCGTCTCCTGCAGGAGTAACACATCGGGGGACAAATGTCGTAGATATTGCAAAACAACACCCCGTTTTATATGATCACCCAAACCATTGACATTCCACGATATAATCTTCAGCCCACTACCCCCCATTCCCAAACTTGTTACATGGGGGTCCCCATGAAGAGCAGGACATCAGGATCAGAGAAAGAATCAATATGCCGCCTTGAGCAAGGAAAACACAAACAGAAACACCCCCCCACCCCCAACTGGAACCCGTTTCAACACCCCCCTCCCTGCACCCCTGCAAAAGAACAATAAACCACCCCAAAATGCAGTGTGCCTGTCGCCCTAACAACCCCATTCTACAGAAAGACCCCGGAGGAGATAAGAGGCCCGTTCCCACCCACCACCCAAATGTGGACTACTACAAGGCGACAGAAATAGAAAGATAGCACCCAGCTGAGCAAAGTCCAATGTTCAGAGATCAAGGACCGAAGAGTCACTTATGCGTAGGCTCACCACCCTCGGCACCGCCAGGGTGCTCCGTACGATCGCCTCGCCCCGGCAGGGTATCCAACCAGTCTCTCACACTGTCTGGTCGATCGAAAAAGTAGGTCCGTTCCTGATATTCCACACGAAGACTGGTAGGGAAAAGCATGGTGCACTTGAGGCCCAGGTCCCGGAGACGTCGCTTCACTCCCAGAAAACCCATCCGTTGTCGTTGCACAAGTTGCGTAAAGTCCGGGAAAAAGTTAATCGAGGAGTTCTCAAATTTCACTGGGCCATGCACTCTCGATGCCTGCAAAAAGGCGCAATAATGGGCCTCGGAGGGGCGCCCGGCTTGGGTTGTCCGCCCGGAACTCTGTGTGCACGCTCCACTGCGAAGAATTTACTCAAGCCATTGGGAGCAAGATGGGTGAGGATCAAATCCTCGATCAGGAGATCCACAGAATGAGACTCGGGGTTTTCCGGGACCCCAATGACGCGGATATTATTGCGTCTTGCCCTGTTTTCATAGTCCTCCAGCCGATGGGACATTTGGTCATTCCCCAATTTCAAATTCCCAAGTTCCGTTTGGAGTTCCACCACATCAGCCGTGAGGCTTGAGGTCTTCAAATCGAGCGACTTAACCTTTTCATTCGTTTTGGACAAGTCAGCCCGGATCAGGGTGACATCCACCGCGACCGTGTCAATTTTACTAGCCAGGGCTTCGTACTGCTGGCCGATGGTTTCCCTCATACCAGTGATGGCACCCATAATGTCCTGCAAGGACAACTCAGCAGGAGCGGAAGAGTCGTCTCGGGCGTCCTCCGGGGTTTGGCTGGAAAGCCCTGGGGAGCCTTTAGCTTGGGTGTACCGATCCATAACGTTGGTCTGGACCGGACCACCTCATAGAGACGATTTTGTCCTCCTCCTCTCAGCATCTCCCCTTCCCGTCATACTGGAAACTGTTCTCCGGAGGGGACCACATGACCTTGTGAAAATGGCCGCCGACAGTCCCGGCGCCAACGAGACCACGAGAGCTGGCACGTAGGACCGAGAAAAGGCACGATGCAGTAAAAGAGTTGAAATGAGAAAAGTATTCAGAGGCTAAGTGGGGACTGGACTGGTCCCCAACCGGGCGAAGCGGTCTCTCAATCAGACCGTGCGGGGATCTGGGAACGAAACCGAAAGTAGAGGTACGGTCTCCAGGGAGGCCCACTGCCGTTGTTGTTCAACTCTGTCCCGGATCCACAAGTGGCCAAGACCCCGGCGTAGCCTCCAGGTGGGCCAGAGAACTTCAAAGTATCATAACTTCGGCCGCCGATGTCCGATTTCCATTCTGAGAAGAGTTATGGACTCAGCTGAGGGCCATCCTTGAAGAGCTGTCCAAGAAATCAGGATAGACTCAGGATAATTTGCAAGGAGCGGCGAGGGTCCGGGGAGCTCTGTGCTCACGCGACCATCTTAGATGCCCGCTAAGCTCCTCCTCCAAGATGAGCTGTTTTAATTGGCTGAGAGCATCATACACCTTCTAATTTTTCTTACATTATTGTGTGATTTTATATTATATGTGAGAATTCTAGTTAGTGAGTTAGAAGAGGGATTATTTACCTACTAATGATTGGAAGAGGAGAGTCTGTTGCTATTGGAATTGTGTCCTGAATCCTCTATTTACTTCTGGTTACTGGAGGCTACTGCTGACAGTGACTTTATTTTCTGCCGCCCTGATTCTTCTTTATCAATGCTACTGCAATAATCATTCCACTACCACTGATATGTCAATGGTTGCTACTTCAGCTGTGAAAACACTACTGGGTTTCCAGAACAACCCTTTATGGGAACTTCAAGCCTTATCTATGCTCTGAAAATATTTCTCTCCCCCAGAAAGAAGTCTTTATGGGTTCTATAAATTAGGGTAGGTTAGGTGCCTTAGCTAGTTAGTGACAATCTCCTTTATAAACACTCTGATATATGATGTCACTAATACATCTTTTCTCAATATTTCTGTAATTTGGATTAACTAGAATAAAGATGATAAAAACCATACTAATCCTTTAACATTATATAAAGGTTTTTGAAAATTTTATTACTTCTCATCATTGACTGAAAATATCAAACTGGGCCGCTTATGATCAAAAACCGGGTTTTAGATGGGCACAGGAGGACTGAGATAATGACAACCACATGCCGGCACAGCCCAAAATGTTGGGACTTGGAAATAAGAAAACCAGTCTATGGATTTCCTGATTAGAGGAAGTCCTCATATACTCCAGGTGTACTGGACTTGTTCAAGACAGAATCCTGAAACAATCAGAAGAACACTGTAACTCCATTGAATTGCAATTGTGCCATGTCCCACTCTGAGGTTTTCCATACACTCAAGACCTGAAGATCCTTAAAGCCTTAGCCAATCTGACCTCTGTCTAAAACCATCACTTGCTCTGCTCTAGAGATCGATTCTGTAAAAACTGCATCAGGAGAACCAAATGAGGGTAGCAACCCACCACACCTGACAACCACATAGCATTCCGTACCAGCGGAAGGTACCTTGTATCCACTAAGAGCTTTTACCTTTTCAACAAGCCTCTTCACCGCAATCTAGCCTGTACAGCTTCATGGAAGCAGTGCTAGAGGAGGGTAGCAATGGGTGAAATTACTATCTAGAATGGGAATTTTTACTGTCTTTTTCTTTTTTTTTACATCAGCAGAACAAAATTGGAGGCCAATCTGCAGCTCTGTGAGTGGAAATAAAAATCAAAAAAAGCTCCCTTGATTTCTCAATCAATCAATCAGGATGCTTGTAAAGCATGACAACTCACCTGTTAGGGTCTCAAGGCGCTGAGTGGGGGGGAGGATCTGCGGCTCAGTCGAAGCGCTAGGTCTTGAGGTCCTTCCTGAATTGAGGCAGGGACTGAGATTGACTGAAATGTAAAGGCAGGGAGCTCAAGGTCTTCGCAGGAAGGTAGGAGGAGGATCTTCCTCCAGCATGGACTTGCGGATCCGTGGGAAAGTGGAGGGCCAGTTGGGCAAAGCAGAGATATCTGGTGGGAGTGTAAAAGAAGAGGCAGTGGTTGAGGTGGGTGAGGAGCTTAAAGATAATTATTTTGTTGATCGGGAGCCATTGGAGGTCTGTCATGTGACTGGTGATGTGTCTACGTTCTGGTTGTTCCACGGTTTCTTTAGGAGTTTTTGGATGGTGCCGGCGTAAAGTGCATTGCTGTAGTGGAGTCTGCTGCTGACGAGCGCATGGGTGACCAATTTCCTGGACTAGTGGGGATCCACCTGAAGATCTTATGAAGCAAGAGGAGTTTGTGGAAGCAGGAGGACGGGACGGCATTGATTTTGTGGTTCATAGAGAGCAAGGAGTCCAGGTTACATGTGAGGTCCGTGGGTGTGGGGGGTTTCTAGCTCTGAGCGAAGCGGGCCCCCAGGAGTCGTTCCATGTGGAGGGGATGGAGCCCAGGATGAGGACTTCGGTCTTGTCTGAGTTGAACTTGATACAGCTGTCCTTCATCCAAGTGGCGACTGCCTTCATCCCATTGTGGAAGTTGCTCTTGGCGGCTGTGGGTTCGTCTGTGAGGGAGAGAATCAGCGGGTTGTCATCGGAGTAGGAGATGATGTTGAGTCCGTGGCATATGATAATGGCTACACGCAGGCCATGTGGATGTTGAAGAGGGTGGGGCTCGGGGACTATCCCTGGGGCACTCCGTAGCTGATCTCTGAGGGTTCTGAGTGGAACAGTGGAAGTCTTACTCTCTGTATTCGCCGGGTGAGGATAGAGCGGATCCATTCTAGGGCTTAGTCGGGAATGCCGGCATTGTGAAGTCTTGCGAAGAGTGTGTGATGGGAGACAATGTCGAAGGCAGCCGAGAGGGCCAGGAGCCTGCAGTTTTGCCTCAGTAAATGAGAGTGCAGATGTTGTCTGTGGCAGCAAGGAGCAAGGTCTCAGTGTTTTGGCTGCTTCTGAAGCCCGACTGGGAGGTGCTGGGCAACCTCTTTACCTTAATGCTAAATGTATTAAGGAAAAAATCTAAAAATACACTTCAAGGTAACTTCTCCAGCAAGGAAGAAAATGTGCAATGCGTGCCTGCAGGCAGGTGTGACACTCAACTCCTCTTTTGGTAAACCTTTTTTGAACAAGTCCGTCAGTGACAGGCAATTGCAATTAACTTAATGCAATTATCATTAAGCTAAGTGCTAAGAAATTAATTGTTGAATTTACATCTTATATTCTTATCATGAATATGTAAAAATTATAAAGGTCGCCCTTTGATACTGCTGGGTAGCACAAGAATTCCATGTTTTTTTCAATGCCTAGAATGAGGATTTCTTGTTTTGCAGGGAATTTCTCCTTTCATTCGTCTCTTTTTTCAATCCGGTTCAGACAGATGCGGAAAGGGTGGAATTTTGAGCAGTTTTGCATCTACTTTCCTGCATTGGGAAACAGCAAATTTCACTCATCGCTATGGGGGTCTCTATTCAGCGTAAGCTCTATTAGTAACAGTGAGATACAGGAATGTCCAGGGCCCCCAACACATGTGCAGGGAGGGGGCTAATCATTTAGAGTTTCACCCCTGGCACAACTTACAACAGAAACAAAACAAAGAGCCAATTGTCACACAATACTGTGGAGATATGGAGTGCCCATCTTCAAAATTGGCATGTATGCTTTTATGATGATTTGGTGAGAAACCCCTTTGGTTACCATCTTTAGAAAAATCATGCTTTGTCAATATAGTTGAAACATGTATAGCAAACAAAACTGTGGGGCATATTATCAAGCCTGTGCGCTAAAATTATCGCCGCTTTATCGGCCGAAAACGGCCGATAAAGCGGCGATAATGGGCTTGATAATATGCTCTGTGGAATTCCAATCGAAGCACATGTCTTCACATCTAACATGTGCTTCGATTGGAATTCCATAGAGCATATTATCAAGCCCATTATCGCCGCTTTATCGGCCGTTTTCGGCCGATAAAGCGGCGATAATTTTAGCGCACAGGCTTGATAATATGCCCCTGTCTTCCCTACCTAGGTCTCATTTTGATATTCATCTATTAAAAAAAATATATTTTATTTTTGCAGTTACATCATCCATTTGTTTCCTAGACACTTCCACTTACCGCACACTGTTGATTCTAAATCTTGACTATAAGATACTGAGCAAAATATCAGCCTCCCTTCTACAGTCTCACTTACACTTATTGATCCACCAAGATCAAAATAGAAAAGAAACACGTCTTTAGACATTAGACGCCTCTCATGTGTCCTAGCTGAGACCCCACAAGCTGGCTTTGTGGAGGTGGTGTTACTCTCCGTCGACCTCTGGAAAGCCTTTGACACCCTTCACTGGCCATATATGTATGCAGGGATGAGCCGCATGAATATGGTGAAGGAGTGGGACAAGTGGATAAAGCTTTTATATGCTGGAGTGCAGGTCAGGGTCAAAGAAGGACAGAATATATCAGATACCTTGTAGCACCCAAATGCTGTGACTACTTGGCACGGATGCCAACTAGAAGAAGACCTATGTCATCTCGATCTCCATGACTGTGCACACAATCTCCCCAGTGGTTGCCACAAATGGTATACAATGGGAGACCCATGTGCTCCAGTATTTGGGAGTAACAATCTACCATCAAGAAGGAGATACTTGAGAGGGAAATGTTGATAGGGTGCTATGCTCCTTAAAGAGCAACATCACTTTTGTTTTGTACATTACAACTCCCTATCATGGCTCTCATTGAACTCACAAAAATGATTCTGTTACCACAAGTGATCTATTTGTTATCAAATCTCCCCATCAGAGTACCCCAAACCTGGTTCCAGTCACAATATACATTAATGAGGGACTTAATGAGGAACTTAATTTGGGATGGGAGTAATCATCGGGTTTCCCTCCAGACCAGGCAGCGTCCATCCATAAAGGGTGGTCTTGTGGCTCTGACTTCAAATTGCACCAAATTGCAGCCCAACTCCAATGGCTAGCTGACTGGCTTTCAGGTCACAAAATGAGGGAGTTGGAGGACTACGGCCTGCAGTGCTCCGAGGGTGCCCCATTAGCCCTCTTGCTAGGGTTGTGCCTCTTGCTAGACCCCCTCTTAAACTGCTTGCCATCACGCTGAGCTCTTGGAGGGAATCTTCAAATGGGCCTGTAATGTCATGTAAGTTATAGATAGCAGGCCACTCTGGTCCCGGATAGACTCCATTGAATAGTAACATAGCTGATTGGGTGTGGTTAGTGAATTCATAAATTAGTACAGGCAGTTATCGGTAATCGAGCTCCATGTGTGACATGATCATTTCCATGGTCCTGGGCTGGAGAGGATGCTACAACTGGTGAAGAGATAGGGGATTATGTAAGCCCTACAACCCAAACAACCGAGAACGTTCTCCCGAAGAGTTTACCGTGTCATCTACTTCTCCACAAAATGTAACTATGCTGCGATCCTTCCTTAGTATGTACAGTTACTGTTCAAGAAACATAAGTGACTTTGCCACTGTAGGTGCCCTATTGAGAGAGTTAACGAAATAAAATATTCCATTTAGATGGCCACGTGAATATGAACAAAGCTTCAAGAAAATGAACCATGCGACTGAGAATACCACTGAAATGGCATACTTTAATCCAAAACTGCAAACGGAGATTGTTGTTGATGCCAGCCCAGTGGGGTTAGGTGCTATACTTGCCCAGCACAATTGACATCCTAATGCACCAAGACACATTGTGGCTTATGCTAGCAGGAGTTTGTCACCAAATGGAGCATGCTTGTTCAAAACCTGCAAAAGAAAGCCTCGCTATGGTGTTGTCTTGTGAACATTTTAATACATTCCTGTGTGGAAAGCACTTCACGGTTGTCACTGGCCACCAAGTATTACTCACCATTTTTGGCAATCCTGTAGCCAAGATGCCTCTACACATTGAGAGGTGAAGACTACGGGCCCGATTCACAGAACTAACTTAAGACAAAATCCTAAACTTACTACTTTTGGTATTCACAGAAGTTAGGATTTTGTCTTAAGTTTGTCTTAAGACAGACTTAAGACAGACTTAAGACAAAATCCTAACTTAAGCCTGTCTTAAGTCTGTCTTAAGACAAACTTAAGACAAAATCCTAACTTCTGTGAATACCAAAAGTAGTAAGTTTAGGATTTTGTCGTAAGTTAGTTCTGTGAATCGGGCCCTGTGACTGCAGGATTATGATTATACAATTGTGCATCATCCAGTAAAAGTTCAAAACATTGCTGACTACTTCTCTTGTGTACCTATACAGTGTCATGGCACCACTCCTAAAGCAGCTGATACTTATGTTAACTTAATCGTAAAAATCCAGTACCCCTGCTTCTATATAAGTAACCAAAATGTTGCTGCCACGAGCACTGACAGAGATTTGCTAATATTCAAAGACATTGCTACATATCAATCTTGGAGAAAACATACTCGCATCTTCATAATGACCTTAAACACTAGAAATTCACAAATGTGCAGGAATAACTTTCAGTTACCCCAGAAGACATTCTAGTATGAAGATCAAGAATTGTTATAACTAAGAGTTTGCAACAGCAAGTCATTTAACTGGCACATGAGGGACATCATGGAGTTGTTGCTACTAAACGAGCTCTACAGGACTGAGTGTTGTTCCCTTGTTTTGATGACAGAGTTGAAAAAGAATCAAGGGTATGTCATTTTTGCAACTGCTTGTCATTCAAAACAACCCCACACCTGTTAAACATGTCTGATCTTTTAAAGCATGCACATAAGAAGATTGCAATTGATTTCTTTGGACCCCTTGATAATGGTCATCATCTACTAGCAGTTGTTGATGAATATTCCAGTTTTCCCCTTGTGGATGATCTGTTGTCAACCACTCATGACAGAGTCATTGAGAGATTAGCAAGTATTTTGCAACCTGGGGTGTTCCTTCGATTTTGAAACCTGACATTGGCTTGCCTTTCCATAGTTGAGAATGAAAAGATTTTCTCAATGACAAGCATCAGAAAAGCACGCCTCTGGACTCAGGCAAATGGTGTTGTCAAGTGATTTATGAGCACCATCAAGAAGACATTCAGGGCGCTGTGCTGAAAAGACTTAAACTCAAATCAGTTCTTCACTCTACTCTTCGTGCATTTGGTCAACTCCCCATTCTACCACAGGTGAAAACCCTGGCACCTTAATGTTTGGGAGGCCCATGGGAACCAAATTGCCACAATGGCGATACATTGATACATTTTGCACTACTCATTCGTCTCACAAATGCAAAATGAAGACCTATGCGACTAGACATCACTAGTCTCATTCGTACTGCGTTCAAAAGCGGAGACTAAGTCATTGTCAGGCAGAAACAGAAACGCAAGTCTGATGCTCCTTTTGATGCTGACTCACTGAGCTTTGTCACTAACATAGGACACATAGTGACTGCTCATCGTCCTGGAAAGTCCTTCTAATTTTAAACACCTGCCTCGAGGTTCGTTGACTCCAAAAGTTCCGAGTGAGACCCTTCCATCTGGGAGTCAGGAGAGCTCAAAATACTTCACCTGTGCCTGTGTCACCTGTGCCAAATGAGGCTGCCTCTCCTATGTCTTATATGACTCCTCAACCTCACACCACGAGATATGGAAGAGTGATTCGAGCACCTTGAAGACTCATTGTGGAGTTATGATCTATATGTGCACTTTGTGTTTTTTTTAATAAACAAGGGGAAGATGTAGTGACGTGTATGTTAGAGTTAGCAGGACTCTGTAGAATAGTGACATATGTGTTTGAATATGGGTAAGACATTCATGACGTAGTAAAGGTAGTTAATGGTTACACTCTGAAGAATAAAGATGTGTAATACCGAGATCTGTGTGTGGTGTGATCATTTACATGTACCACGGCAGAGGACGGACTCTGCAGGGCTCACTCATGCCCTCTATATGCTCCAGCAATCCCCCTGGTCAGTCTCCCTGTCTATATTGGTGGTTTCTTAACAGCGCGTAAGATGTTAACGTAGACAGATGCGGACCTGCTCACGGTGGGAGGCTGCTACAAGGAAGGGATGATAAAAGGCCTTGAATCACTCACTGCTGAGGGAGGTTTTCGCAATTCACAGTCCCTGCTTACACTGTAGTGGTGTGAACACTATGGGCACTATGAAACACGGGACACAGGGAACCACTAATGTACGAGCTGTTACAGATCCTCTTCACCTTTGGTCATACACATAAACTGGTCTCACATTTTATAAATTGTCGCCCCACTTGAGAAAGGTGGACCTGGTACATCTGAGACATAGGTGGGGGGAGGGCATAGTACATGAAGTGCGTGACAAGGAATGGGAAAGGAATGGGGAAGGGTTCCGAAACACCAGATTCCACTACACTCAGTTTAACTATTAACATATGTCCTACCTTACCTTACACCTCACAAAGTAAACAGAATACATAGGACAAGGCATGCCCCAGATGTCTGATGAAAGACGCTGTCTTTTTACATATGGCATGGTCCTGCCCTCATGTGGCGCTATTCTGGCAGACAGTAGTGGGTGATTTGGAGCAAATGATTTAGCCTCCTCACCTGCAGATGGAAACATGGTCGCTAGGTCTATTGAGGGTCCGTGACGATTTGAACCCGTGTTTTCAACATTGTCGTAAATACATAATTTTGGTATCAGTGAACCGCAAATGATCCATTTAACATATCCTGGTGTTTTCGCTATGCTACGAACAAGAGCACTCCTGTTATGAACACATTTCTGAGCTACCCATGGCATCCATCTTAGATCACGGAAGCCATTTTGTGTTTCTTGCGCTCACGTAGACAATGGACACACAGTGACCCCTTTTACCTAAGGACACGTAAGCGTTAGCCGGAGATTCACCTTGCTAGTGACACGTGCACCTTAGAACAGAACACGCCATGGCTGCATGACTCGACAAAAGCTGCCTCCTCTGCCCGAGGCCAGTCCTGCTATACTGGTTCTCGTATTCGTTGGCCTGATCATGATTAGGCGGCCGAAGCTGGTAGCCTTGCCCATTTACGACCCACAAACATCTCTTATCCTGCTTTTCTATCTTCTACACCTGGCTCTGCTCCTTTCCTTCTGGGCCTTTATTAGGGGGAGGTAACGAAATTTACGATGAGGCGGTCCGGGTCTTGAATGAAAAGTTGACATGGAATTATGATGGAAAAGTGGGAACCCCTCGTTCGTAATGTTTTGACATCAGATATTGTCGATGATTCCTGTGCAACGCCAAATATTTATTGTTTCGGACACAAAGGTTTGGGAATGTACTAACATGTAAAGAATTTGCCCGAAGCCCAACTTTTAGTATATAAGGAGCAACCCTTTCTGTACAAATCGAACAGGCTCCTAGATACTGCCCGTGTGTAGTTTCTGTGACTTCTGTGTCCCTGCAGTAATAAACCTTTGGTCTTTGACGCCACCATCGAGAAGCCCGTGTTTCTGTTTATTTGTGCACCGAGACAGATAGAACTCCGGGGTCTTCGGGTGTTATCCCTGACACCTCTGGACGGAACCAAAAGGTCCAGAACTCCAATTGGCGCCCAACGTGGGGCGACGTCATTCGGTACCGGTCCAAAAGCCTGAAGAGTTCGAGGAGCTTCGTGTGAAGATTCCTGAGGGAGGCGCCCCACTTCATCGATCCCGGCATATCGCAAAAGTGGCCCGACGTTCTCTTCCACGAGGGTTCCCGTTCAGGACGGCTGCAGTGGTCCGTTGCCTTG
The DNA here is from genome assembly GCF_964263255.1 of Lissotriton vulgaris. NCBI lineage: Eukaryota > Metazoa > Chordata > Amphibia > Caudata > Salamandridae > Lissotriton > Lissotriton vulgaris. The sequence goes on along the minus strand of NC_141685.1, from coordinate 356,755,910 downwards.
ACCGTCGCCCTGTCTTGGACCCGAGGTGCAGTCCTTAGTACGGCGAGACGTGACGGGTTTCTCCTTGGTGACGTCTTCAGTGCCTCAGTTAAGTATTAAGTGGTTGCTAGTTGGTTACTTCGTAAGGGTTGTTCCTGTTTGGATAAAATCCTTTTTAGTTCTTGGTTTGGTTTGGTTTCGTAAGATTATCACTGGTTGTTCTAGTTACGATAATCTATTGGTTTAGTTTGGGTATCGATACATTCGTTCGCTTTTGGTAGGCCTAAGTTCTTGGTTCGAGTGCACATTTCTGTTTGTGTTTTTGTTCGTTCTGTGTTCCGGATTATAAAATGGTAAGTCGGAAAAATTGTATGTTGTCGTGTTTTGGTTGCAACAGTGATTCCCGGTTGGAAGACTCATGTCTGGTTCCTCTGATCGGAACTCCTCTATATGACCTTTATTGTAAGCATGGTGTGGGTTCTATATCTTATAATGAGGTGTGGATCCGTTATACCGAAAAAGACGGTGTCCTTAGTTGGCCACTGCATGGTAGTTTTGAACCCGAGGTCCTTGATAATTTAGAAGTGAAATTGTTTAAGAAGAAAGCCCGGCCGGCAATGTTTGATTCTTTCCGTTATTGGCGAAAAGAATCTAAACAGAGAGAAATTAAAAGGTTGAAGAAAGAACAGAAAGAACAAGAGTTGACTTTAGAACAGGCTGCTAAGCAGCTGCAACTCAACGAGTCTGAGAAAGCAATGGAGATGGCTGTTAGAGAGCGTAATTTAGCGATAGACAAGTGCTATCCTGCCTTGCCATCGAGTACAACTAAGACGGTAGAGGACCCCGAAAACGATCCTCTGTTGTCTTACTTGTTACGGTCACCCCCACCGTATGCACAGGGTGCTACGGCTCCACCGTTACCGAATGTTCAATTGCCGGTTGCTGGACAACCCGGTATTCCTGCTCCCGCTCCCCTGAATCAAGCTCCTGCACCTCCTGTGGTCAATGTTAATGTTCCTTCGGCACCCCCTCTTCCAGGGTTGCCGGCTTCTTTACCTGTACCGCTTACACCTATTGTTTCACAAGCTACTTTGCCTGGCACTCCTACTGTTCCTGTTCTATCTGTTCCAACTGCTACTGTGTTTTCTACTTCTGCTAGTATTATGACTCCGCTTTCTGTTCGTCGGAGAATCACTGATTCTGTCTCTAATATTCTGTCTCCCTTCTATAAAACTCTAATTAAGACTCCTACCTCTGACTCTGTACAGAGACGTAGTCAGCTTCCAAGTACTGAAGAACGGGGAATATTAGATTCCACAGCTCTTAGATGGATTTCAAAAAGTAGAAGATATAGTACTAGGGATGTATTAGATACATTTATGCAATGGAAAGAACCGACACAACGATATGTGTTCGACGAGATGTGCTCTCTTTTACGTGAGGAATTAGAAGAAGATGATTCTGAACCAAATCTAGAAGAATTAATTAATGTTCAGAAAGAGTTTGCGGCTGGTACGATAGTTGGTCAGGATATAAAAGAAGCAATGGAACTAATTTTAAGCTATAGAAATGATCCATCCCTTCGTTCACCGAGAGAGTTAGAGAAACATAGTACGAAGCAGAATCGCCAATATCCAATGAGGGAGGTTCCTCCAATTTGTCGCGAAGCTGTGCCAGCTGATGTGAACCGTGGTATTGCTGCCGCTCCGGCCCAGTTCCAGAGAGTGTGGATACACATTCCGTGGAAGCGAGCTGAAGTGTTAGCAGTGAAACAGGCCTTGCCAGATCCGCGTAAAAATCCTGCCGGATACTATAAGGAGTTAGCGCAGACAGTTGAGGCTTCCGTGATGAATTTAGCGGACATTGACATGCTATTTGGGAATGTAGTTCCGCCACCAATTTGGGCTAAAATTCGTAAAGAGAATCATCCAGTTGCCCTAGGTGGTGACTGGGCAGCTATCATAGCGGCGGATGGTCAGCAAATAGGTGGTTCCAAACCCGAACCTCTAATTGCTGATCTTCCAGGTAGGATAATTGAGTTAATGAAGACTCTGATGCCAGCATAGCGCGTTAACTGGGACAAGTTGTCCGCATGCAGGCAGAAGAAAGACGAAAGTGTCTCCGACTTTTTCACAAGGTTCGAAGAGACTTTTGTAGATCACAGTGGTCAGGATATGAGCACAGAAGGAGGACAGAGACTATTTGTCGATAAATTTGTACACAATTTGTTGCCAGAGCTCAGTAATAAATTGAAAAATTCCGAGAGTGCGTGGGCTGTCTCTACAACTGCGCAAATACTTGCAACTGCACAGTATTATGAAAATAGGGATAAAGAGGAGAAGGAAAAGTCAGAGAAGAAAACGAAAGATTTAAAAACTAAAGTTCTTTTACAGCAAGCATATCCGCCTCGCACGAGTCAGACTAATACACAGCAAGGGTCATATCAAAGGACAGAATATAGTTCCCCGAGGCCTCAATACCAGTGGAACCAGTGTGCCTACTGTAAAAAGGAAGGTCATTATAAAAATGACTGTCCGATCTTAGCACAGAATAATGCTGCAGCAGCTCAGAGAGGTCGTGGTGGTTCCACGCAAAATTCTAGAGGTCGAGGACGAGGTGCTATGCCTCCACAAACGAATGATCGTCCTTCCAATCACTTTGATCAGCGAAATGGACAGTCTGCCCAACAAAATAGATCGCAACAGTATCATGTTGAAGACTATTGTGAAACTGATGAAGGATTTCAACAAACTGAATACTAGGACAGCCATGGACAAAGAGAGGGAGTAGTATCAGTTCCAGTGGATCAGAGTGGGCCTTATGTCGCAGTAGCAACATCAGGTGTAGTCGAACCGTTTCTGTTGGATACTGGTGCCGCAAAAAGTTCTATCATTCATGCGAAACTCCCTGGCGCACCTTTGTCCGGCTTAACAAATGTTTCAGTAGGTTTTTCAGGCGCCCCTGTTTACAACCCCGTATCTGGTCCTTTGTCTATTTCTGTTGGACCGTGTCAATTGAAAGCACCCTTGATTTTGACAACCGGTTGTAATGAAAATCTGCTTGGTTTAGATTTGTTAAAACGACTATATGCGACATTGTACTGTTCTCCGGAAGGAGTACAGCTTACATTGGGTAAAAGAATCACCTCTCCAATGTATTTGTCAATGGATGCACTCCCGCCAGAGCTGCGTTCACTCCCTGATACTCTTTGGGCGACTGGTCCTAACGATGTGGGTCTTTTGGAAATTCCACCATATGTAGTCACTTTGAAAGCAAATGTAAAATTTCCACGAATTCCTCAATACAAGATTTCTAGTGAAGGTGAACGTGCACTTTTATTGATTGTGCAAGATTTGATTAAAAAAGGCGTGGTTGAGGAAACTAGAGGAAATGTCTGTAACAGTCCTGTATTGCCAATTTTGAAAACGTACTGATCCCTCAAAGCCTCCAGTATATAGGTTCGTAATTGATCTTAGCGAGGTTAATAAAATTGTGGTTCCGCAGTTTCCTGTGGTCCCAGACATTACTGCATTGTTAACGTTGATTCCTGCTACAGCTACATGGTTTTCAGTTATCGACTTGAAGAATGCCTTTTTCAGCATTCCGATAGCCGAAGAAAGAAGAGATATTTTCGGCTTCTGTCTAGGAGGTCGAAGCTTCAGGTTTAAACGTGCTCCACAAGGCTATTGTGAGAGTCCGTCCATTTACAGTCAGGCATTAAAAAGTCAGTTAGATTCCTTTGTACTTCTTCCTGGTTCTGCTTTAGTGCAGTATGTAGATGATCTTCTAGTGGCTGCAGATGACAAGGAAACTTGCAAAACAGCTACAATTTCGTTATTGCATCATTTGTCTAATTTGAATCACAAGGTGTCACCGTCGAAAATGCAATATTGTTGCCAAGAAGTGACCTACCTAGGTCCTCTCTTGTCAAAGGAGGGAAGGAAGTTGACCCCAGAAAGAATAAAAGCAATTACGCAGATGAGTGTTCCCCGCACACAGAGAGAAGTACGTGCCTTTTTAGGTATTACCTCATACTGTAGGCAGTGGATCCCAAATTTTTCTCTTTTAGCAAAACCATTGGTAGCTTTGACTGGGAAAGGTGTTCCGAGTCCAGTGCCATGGTCTGCTGAATGTCAGGAGAGTTTTTCTGAGTTACGAAATGCACTGTGTTCAGCTCCTGTGTTGGGTACACCCGATTACAGTAAGCCATTCACGCTCTATGTTCACGAGAGAGAAGGTTGCGCGTTGAGTGTTCTGACACAGAGATTTGGTGATAAACAACGCCCTTGTGCGTATTTTTCATCAACATTAGATCCAGTAGCTAGAGCGTTGCCTAGTTGTTTGAGAGCTACAGCAGCAGCTGCAGCTTCCATTCGACAATCTGCTGGTTTGGTGATGAACAACATGCTAGTGGTCATGGTTCCTCATGCCGTGGATACACTCATGAACAGAAGAAAGACACAGCACCTTACCAGTGCTAGATTATCAGGCTATGAGCTGACACTGTTAGCGAGTCATATTCAGATCAAAAGATGCAATATATTGAATCCAGCAACATTGTTGCCGACTAATCAGGAGTCGAGTGATTCTGAACCCCATGATTGCTGTTTTAGAACCGAGGAAGAGACTGTAGGACGAATTGATTTAAAAGACACTCCGTTGTCAGATCCAGATGGCACGTTGTATGTTGATGGGTCATGCTTTAAATTGGAGAATGGTGATGTGACTGCTGCTTACGCAGTAACGACTTTGAGTACGATTGTGGAGACTGCAAGAGTGAGTCAGAATTCTGCCCAAGCTGCAGAATTAATCGCTCTAACGAGAGCGTGTGTTTTAGCTAAGGGAAAGAGAGTGAATGTGTTCACAGATAGTCAGTACGCGTTTGGTGTGGCCCATAGTTTTGGCCGTTTGTGGAAAGAGAGAGGTTTCATTACGTCCCATGGGACTAAGATTCAACATAGTCAGCTAGTTAACGACTTGTTGGAATCTCTAACCTTGCCGACTGAAGTTGCGATTGTGAAATGCAGTGCTTATAAAGCAATCACGGATGATGTTGGTCGTGGGAATGCTTTTGCTGATAAGACCGCTAAACAGACAGCTAGGAATATGATGAGTAGAATGTATGTTGCTACGTCTGCAAGATGGATTTCGGACTCTGGAATGTGTGAGGACACAGTGGAAAGCGTGAAAGAGATTCAGAAAGAGGCGACTGAGGAGGAAAAGCTTGCATGGAAAGAGAGTACGGGTAAATTGGACTCGAGTGGGTGTTGGATTGATTTATCGGAACAACAGTGTTGGATGTTGCCTGATGCGTACGTGCTTGCAGTGGTAACGATGGCACATGGAGCAGCGCACATCAGTTCTAAAGGGATTTGTAAGATGTTGGCTCCAGTTTGGAAGAATGATGGGATTAGTAAGTGTGCAGAGAGAGTGGTGAAAAATTGTATGGTATGCCTGATGCATAATCCTGGCAAGGGAGTCCCCACACCTGCTGGTCATTTCGCTCCTCCTTCCTGCCCCTTTGAAGTGATTCAGTTAGACTTCATTCACATGGATCGTTGCAACAACCTAAAATACGTCTTAGTGGTAGTTTGTGCTTTCTCCAGATGGATCGAAGCATATCCACTGAAGGACAACACTGCCCTGTCCACTGCCAAAATTCTTCTCAAAGAATACTTCCCTAGGTATGGCATGCCGCGGATTGTATGGTCAGATAACGGAAGTGAGTTCGTAGGGAAAGTTATGCAGAGTGTGTGTGCCGGTTTAGGAATCAAGCAGAAATTTCACAGTGCGAACCATCCCCAGTCTGCTGGTTTAGTTGAGGGTTACAATGGCACCCTCAAGCTGAAACTTGCTAAAATACAGGCATCCACGGGTTTGTCCTGGCCAGATGCACTACCCTTGGCTTTGTTATATACGAGAGCGAATGTACATTCTCGAGTAGGGCTTAGCCCTTATGAGATTGTATTCGGTCGTCCTGCCAATATTTGGGGGGTGCCTAGGCCAAAAGAGTTCAGACAGCTGGAATATCCAATGTTAATTGATTACCTTTTCGACTTGACTGCTAAATTGAGTCTTATTCACCAACAGGTTTTCGATGCATTGCCAAAGCCACCGGAGAGTCCAGGTCATCAGCTGAAACCTGGAGATCAAGTCGTCATCAGGAATTTTGCAAGAACGAAAAATCTTCAGCCCAGATTCGTCGGCCCCTTCCAGGTGCTGCTAGCGACGAGAACTGCTATTCGTGTGGCCGGAAGGAAAAATTGGATACACACGACACACGTCAAACGTGTGCCCCTGCCACTTCCTTACGATAACTGGGTGAAGAAGGGAATCGGTGCCTCTGAGTTTGAACGAACACCCAGGTTTATCCCTTTCAGCGATGCCGAACTAATAACTGACACATCGAACTCTGGCTCTCCTCCTGAAACTGTCCCTTTGAACCCTGAACATTTGTCCTCTGCATCAGAAGAAATTTTGCCATCTGCGAACTTGAACATTGCAACCCCTGCTGAAAGTACACTGTTTCCAGATCAAACAGCTCCTGCTAAACTGAGATACAATTTACGATCTCGCAATATGGACAAATAAAGCAGGAAACTGCCTATTTTACACATTTGAAATTTTGACACTTTGCCTCCAGCCAGGAAGTTTGCTATTGTTTTATTGTTTTAAAATTGCCTTGCTGTCTGGGTAGCCGTAGGGTCGTGGCTGTGTGCCTAGTTGAATCTGCGGGGGTCAGACACTAGGTCGATCTTTCTGTTAGTTCTGGGAACTCCCAGGGCTGATAGAGGCATTTTCATCTACGTACACATCATCAGTGGTCGCGAGCGGATTGTAGAAGATGGAGCTTCCTGAGCTGCAACGAGAAAATGTAATTTATGTTCGCAGAAATAGACTGTACAGAATTCTTCACAGCAAATGCTTTCTAATGCAATGTGCCATTACGTTTTTGATTATTTTGATAACGTTGGTGGGTGGAATCGTTTTTGGTGTACATTTAATTCTCATGCCAGTAACTACAGTACCTCCCCTTGATCTTGCTACTTCTACTGTTTCTTCTATGCATTCTTTTCACTCGTTTCCTGAACATGAGCAAGCTCGACGCTCAGAATTCATTAACAACACATTTGTACAGCTCCTACACCAACACCAACTGGTAGTTAACACTACAGACTGCTGGGTGTGTGGCTTGATACCCCACACTATGGATAAAGGCATTCCCTATCTGGTTTTGCCTTTTAGCTATAATGGATCATTTCAGGCCTTTCAGACCATTTTTGCCTATGCCCTCGAGACCTATCCTCTGCGTCCACCGCGTTCCACTAAATACAACTCTGCCAACAAAGCTTTAGTCCAGGGAATTATTGACATGATTAGAGACGTCAATAATACTCCATCTTACCCTAGAGATGAATTACGGGTGTATTTGAGTTGGAACTCTACAGAGTATCACCTTAGTTTGGGAGAAAGCAAGCGTAAAAGCTCAACTCCAGTCTGGGTCGTACCTCACCGAGGTCAGGTCTGTTTGCAAGGAAATGGGAGAAATCCGAGAGCTCAGCTAGGGAGGAGTGAGTGCGTTGAGACCTACGTGTTTCCGTCCAACTCTTCCCCTGCCTTTCTTACTGCTAGGGGTACCTACTTCATCTGTCAAGACAGAGCGTATACATGGTTGCCTGCTGACTTTTCAGGTTCATGTTATGTTGCTCGATTGTTGCCTCCAACGTACACTGCTTCTCCAGACTATCACAAGACCAGAGTAGCAAGAGGTGTCTTCAGCAAGGAAGATACCGCTGGTCAGGAAGCTGGAGACTTCTTCAAAGGTTTCCTTCCGTTCTGGGGGCCTATGGCCAATAGTAGAAATATACGTCAGCTAACACGGGTAGTTGAATCTACTATTACCGAATCTGCTGGTGCCCTTAGCAACTTAACAGCTGAGCTTCAGGCGGATCGACTCATGACGTTGCAGAACCGTATGGTTCTAGACGTGATACTTGCAGATCGAGATGGGGTATGCAGAATGATCCAATCGAGCTGCTGTGTTTTTATTCCCAATAATGCTCCAACTGTCTATGAGGCAATCTCTAAGCTACATAAGATTTCCGACTCTATACACGTAGACAAGGGAAACTGGTCCTTCATGGAGTGGTTTTGGACTCTAATATCAGCGTGGGGATTGAAGGTTCTGATGGTCATTGGTGTCATCCTAGTATTTCTATTCTCATGCTGCCTGATTCTCCAGTGTGGTCCCGCTTTGTGTAGTCTCTGTGCTGCAACATGTTTCAGAAAACCACCTTCGTTTGGAGAAAAGGCGCGAGAAAGAATGATGATGCAGCAACATGTCACTGACCTGATGAGCATAGAGATAGACTCGGACATAGGGTGATTGCCTACGTTAGGGCAAAAGGAGGGTCTGAGGTTCCGTGACGATTTGAACCCGTGTTTTCAACATTGTCGTAAATACATAATTTTGGTATCAGTGAACCGCAAATGATCCATTTAACATATCCTGGTGTTTTCGCTATGCTACGAACAAGAGCACTCCTGTTATGAACACATTTCTGAGCTACCCATGGCATCCATCTTAGATCACGGAAGCCATTTTGTGTTTCTTGCCCTCACGTAGACAATGGACACGCAGTGACCCCTTTTACCTAAGGACACGTAAGCGTTAGCCGGAGATTCACCTTGCTAGTGACACGTGCACCTTAGAACAGAACACGCCATGGCTGCATGACTCGACAAAAGCTGCCTCCTCTGCCCGAGGCCAGTCCTGCTATACTGGTTCTCGTATTCGTTGGCCTGATCATGATTAGGCGGCCGAAGCTGGTAGCCTTGCCCATTTACGACCCACAAACATCTCTTATCCTGCTTTTCTATCTTCTACACCTGGCTCTGCTCCTTTCCTTCTGGGCCTTTATTAGGGGGGGGTAACGAAATTTACGATGAGGCGGTCCGGGTCTTGAATGAAAAGTTGACATGGAATTATGATGGAAAAGATATTGTCGACGATTCCTGTGCAACGCCAAATATTTATTGTTTAGGACACAAAGGTTTGGGAATGTACTAACATGTAAAGAATTTGCCCGAAGCCCAACTTTTAGTATATAAGGAGCAACCCTTTCTGTACAAATCGAACAGGCTCCTAGATACTGCCCGTGTGTAGTTTCTGTGACTTCTGTGTCCCTGCAGTAATAAACCTTTGGTCTTTGACGCCACCATCGAGAAGCCCGTGTTTCTGTTTATTTGTGCACCGAGACAGGTAGAACTCCGGGGTCTTCGGGTGTTATCCCTGACACCTCTGGACGGAACCAAAAAGTCCAGATCGCCACTATCTCCTATATCGAGAGAGGCACGTATTACTATAAAGTTCCTGAACTGGGCCCTAGCTCCTGTTAAGAGGGCAATGGCAATGCACGGAAGGTCATCAGACGCCCACTCCACTGTAGATTGAACAGGTGGAATGTTGGGAACTAGAGAAGGAGTCAGCCCATCTGGAACAGGAGTGCAGGGGCCTGAACACCCACCTGATGGCAGATAACTGGGCAGCAACCAGGGTTAGACTGGCCGTAGCAGGCATTACCCCAGGACGCTGGGAGGTTGGGGGCTGGTTTTGCCACAGTGCGAGCCGGTTGTGTTATTGCATTATCGGCCTCCAGTAATAAAAGCAGCAGTGGTTCACACTTGCACCCCACCCCCACTCGAGGGCTAGTCAGACTTAATTTCCAGGGCTGCTTATGGTTCCTAGTCCGGCCCTGATAGCAACCCTGATGATCTTCTGGGGTTGGCAAACACCGACCTTGCATCTTCATGATTCTCTGGTTGGAATCTATGGAACACCCTGGCCGCTGTTGTCCAAATGTTTCTGACACCCTGGATGCTGTTTCGAATGTGGGGTGGTCTTTGTTGCAATCGAGTTGTGAACGAGTTGCCCAGCAAATGTTTTTGTTAAAGTTTCTGTTTTCTTTTTGGCTAAGTGGAACCTCATACTGTGACACCCTGTTATCATGGAGGCACAGAAAGTGTAAATGAATATGTGTACCTAGGCAGATGGAAATGCATCTGTTTTGATATGTATGAAAAAATATATAAAATCATACAATTGTTTCCTAAACACCGATGAATCTGCTAGTCGGACGTAAATGACAATAATTTTCCATGTACCACTAATCATTACAGATAAGCACTGTATCAATACCAATGGTTATAAACTGATCATTGCAAAATATTCGAACTAATAGTAACTCGAAACTATAAAGTTTCATGTTTCCAGGCTCAGAAATAATTGCCAACTTTAAAGGGTGTTACAGAACACCTGTAAATATATTCTTTTTCATTAATTCCTAAAATAATTTCTAGCTGTGCCGTCTTTAAACACGAAGTGCTACAATCTGTTCCATTTTAATTAATGTCTATGGGAAAAGCTCAAAGCTAGCACTTTTTGCCAATGTATTCAAGAGTTGTGGAAATTCTGGCGCTTATCTAATTATCAAGTTTTTGAGAATCACCTTTGAGACATAGAGTAGATATCAGGTGAACGAAAAACCAGTTAATTGTGTTTATATATTTATTCTCTCAAATATAAATACAATGTATAAGTCATTGTAAATTTAAACTCAATTCCTGTGGCAGATTCAATTAAAATAAAACATGCTTTTCTTATCATTAGTAATAGCAAAGCCTGGCTAGCAAAATACTACAATAAATATTAATCTTTGTAAAGCACCGTGGGCAATAACAAAATGCCTCAATAGTCACAATATGTCCGATTTGGACAAAGTCCTAGTAAACGAGGACATTTATTTATTTATTTATTTATTTGTGGGTTTGTACCGCGCTAGAATCGACTACCGAAGGAGTATCTCTGCGCCTAAAGCAAGTGACAGACCAAGAATGGAAGAACTAGAGATCTAGGGAAGGTGCTGGGATTGGAACAAAAATGTTTTTAGCAGTTTCCTGAATACCAGATGGTCCGTGCAATGCCTGAGGGAATCGGGAAGTTTGTTCCAGAGGCGTAGGCCAAGATAGGAAAGTGCTTTTCCACCCTGTCTCGCCCTTCTGACAGTGGGGATCTGAAGAAAGGACTAATAACTGGAACAGAGTTTACGTACTGGGTTGTAGGGGACAAACTTTTCAGCCAGATACGTAGGGCCAAGGGCACAGGTATGCCATTGTGGACAACACAGCAGGTCTTAAATTTGATCCGTTGACGGATCGGCAACCAATGGAGTTTTTCAAGCAATGGGCGTGAAGGAGATCTAGGAGAAGCATTTAGGACTAACCTTGTGGCAGTATTTTGTACCACCTGGAGCCTACTAAGTAGGCTGTCATTTGTTGAGATCAACAGTCCGTTACAATAATCCAGGTGACTGAGCACCAGAACCTGAACAAGGGTTTTCCTAGTTGTGTCCGGTGGTAGGGGGAACACTCTTCGGAGTAGTCCTATTACATGAAAACAGGAACCGGCTGTTTGGTTTACATGTTCTTTTAGAGAAAGACCTTGGTCCATCCGCACACCCAGGTTTTTCACCACCTGCTTAGGGCTAGGGACGGGGCCTAGATCTGTGGGTCACCAGTCCGGTGTCCACAGCAGTGTGGCTTCCCCAAAGAGCATTACCTCTGTCTTTCCCACATTGCACTGTAGGAAATTCGAGGCCATCCATTGTGAAACAACCTTCATGCCTTCTGAAAAGGACTGTTTAACCACCGAGCTAAGTGACTTAAATGGGAAGAGGAGCTGAGTATCTTCAGCGTGTGACACCCAGATAAATCCGTATGATCTCATAAGGCTAGCCAGGGGGGCCACATAGATGTTAAAAAGTGTAGGGCTCAAACAAGAGCCCTGTGGCACCCCCTTAGTAAGCTCTACAGAGGCAGATCGAAATGAGCCCATGCTAACACACAGTGTACGGCCCGATAGAAAGCTCCTCATCCAGGACAGCGCCGAACCATCAAGCCCCACCTCTTCCAAACGGCTGAGCAGAATGTCATGGGATATCATATTGAACGCTGCTGACAGGTCCAATAGCACCAAAATCATCGAGTTCCCCTTGTCCAGGGACATTCGGATGTCATCTGTCACCGAGAGGAGCGCAGATTCGGTGCTATAATTTGGCCTGAAACCGGACTGGGAGTAATCCAGGCCTCCTGTTCACTCGATAAAGCTTGACAGATGGATGTTGACGTGCTTTTCCGTTAGTTTGCTCAGGTACGGGAGGAGAGATATGGGTCGAAGGTTGGACAGTTCCGTCCAAGGGATGGTAGAGTTTTTACGAATTGGTCTCACCTGAGCCATCTTCCACTCCTGTGGTACCCGGCCCTCGGAAAGGGAGAGGTTGACAAGGGACTGGATCATGGGACCGAGTGACTTGCCTAAAGATGGCACAACTCTTGCAGGAATAAGATCTAAAGGGGATCCACTCTTGATTTGAACAATGAGAGCCTCTACCTCACCCAGGGAGGCAGCAGGAAACTCAGTGAACGAGATGGAATTAGGGGCCCCACTATTCTGAGATGGGAACAAGGGGCAGCTCGTGGAGACACTCGTATTGATGATTTTATCGTAAATCATGTCTATCTTGTTGGTGAAGTATAGAGAGATGTCATCACATAATTGTTGTGATGACAAATCAAGACTCTCACAGGCCATGGGTTTAGTAAAAGATTGAAGAATCCGATACAACACCTTGGGGGCGTTGCCCACCGCAGTAAGTTGCGAGGCAATATAGTTCTTTCGGGCCAATCTGATGTTCTTATGATATAAGGCCAAGGCAGTGTAGTAACGGTTTTTAAAAAAGGGATGGCGAAGACAGCGAAGATAGCAGAAGATCGAAAGATGATGCATCGCGAACACTTTCCTACATTGACCAGAGTCCTTAGGGGCGACACCGCCGGTGTGTGAGTAGTGTGCGACCCCACCCCCATTTGTAACTTTAAAGCTCCCTTGAGCAGCGGGCTGACGAGCCTGGGATCCCGCACCTACGCGCCGGAGTGGTACTATACCTGGCAGATATTGGCAGCCATCGGCAACCCCAGAACACTGCCTATCCCTGCTGATGAGGGGTAATACCCCGAAACACGTGTCCAGGGATGGCGAAGACAGCGAAGATAGCAGAAGATCGAAAGATGATGCATCGCGAACACTTTCCTACATTGACCAGAGTCCTTAGGGGCGACACCGCCGGTGTGTGAGTAGTGTGCGACCCCACCCCCATTTGTAACTTTAAAGCTCCCTTGAGCAGCGGGCTGACGAGCCTGGGATCCCGCACCTACGCGCCGGAGTGGTACTATACCTGGCAGATATTGGCAGCCATCGGCAACCCCAGAACACTGCCTATCCCTGCTGATGAGGGGTAATACCCCGAAACACGTGTCCAGGGATGGCGAAGACAGCGAAGATAGCAGAAGATCGAAAGATGATGCATCGCGAACACTTTCCTACATTGACCAGAGTCCTTAGGGGCGACACCGCCGGTGTGTGAGTAGTGTGCGACCCCACCCCCATTTGTAACTTTAAAGCTCCCTTGAGCAGCGGGCTGATGAGCCTGGGATCCCGCACCTACGCGCCGGAGTGGTACTATACCTGGCAGATATTGGCAGCCATCGGCAACCCCAGAACACTGCCTATCCCTGCTGATGAGGGGTAATACCCCGAAACACGTGTCCAGGGATGGCGAAGACAGCGAAGATAGCAGAAGATCGAAAGATGATGCATCGTGAACACTTTCCTACATTGACCAGAGTCCTTAGGGGCGACACCGCCGGTGTGTGAGTAGTGTGCGACCCCACCCCCATTTGTAACTTTAAAGCTCCCTTGAGCAGCGGGCTGACGAGCCTGGGATCCCGCACCTACGCGCCGGAGTGGTACTATACCTGGCAGATATTGGCAGCCATCGGCAACCCCAGAACACTGCCTATCCCTGCTGATGAGGGGTAATACCCCGAAACACGTGTCCAGGGATGGCGAAGACAGCGAAGATAGCAGAAGATAGAAAGATGATGCATCGCGAACACTTTCCTACATTGACCAGAGTCCTTAGGGGCGACACCGCCGGTGTGTGAGTAGTGTGCGACCCCACCCCCATTAGTAACGGTTTTTATCATCCTCAGAATGGGATGATCTCCAAGCCTTTTCTAGCTTCCTGCAAGCCTGTTTGTGGGAACGTAGTTGGTCAGTAAACCAGACTTCCTGCCATTGTGCGGGGCGCAGCTTGCATAATTTCATGGGAACTATGGCGTCCACCGCGGTGGAGATGGCATGATTGTATTTAGAGATAAGGCCAGCTCAATATTGTCAGAAGCTGTAATTCGGGGTTCAACAAGTGTCTCCTGAAAAACTCCCTGAGATATTTTATACCACTTTCTGTGCAACAGGGGTGGAGGTGAGGGCCGTTTGCTGAGTTTGGCCATGCTAAGCATGGCAAATTCTATAGCAAAATGGTCGGTCCAGTTCACCTGTATAGGAGGATTGCATACAATCTTGAAGGAGTTGGATAGAATCATGTCTAATGTGTGGCCCGCTAGGTGGGTGGGACCCTTATTATGCTGTGTTAGTCCTAGTAGGGATAGATCGGCTAGAAGGGACTGAGCCTCTGTGTTATCCACCAAATCACTATGTACATTAAAGTCCCCCAGCAATAGAAAATCCTTGCCAGATTTAATGTGCTGGGCCAATGCTTCGACTAATGAGATGGCAAAAGTCGGACAAGGGCCCGGTGGGCAGTAGACCAAAGCCCCTTTCCACCTAGCCTTTGTGGGGGTATTGATCCTAAAGATCATTAATTCCATATTGGCAGTGCAACTATGATCCAGTATGGAAACGGGTATCCCACTTTTATAAAGTATGGTGATACCTCCGCCAGTTTTAGTAGGTCTGTCCAACCTCCCCATTTTATATCCTTCTGGGATACCCAGGGTGATAGCAGGGACCGAGTGGGGCTTCAACCACGTCTCTGTCAGAAAGCACAGCTCAGGCTGCGCAGTGGAGATAAGATCCCAAACCTCTGTATGATGTTTTGGCAGGGATCTAACATTACAGAGCAGGTTCTTCCACCCATTCAGTGTATGTGTAGCAACCAGAGGGGGCACTGAAGACTGATTGACATAGGAGGCCTGAAACTGACAATGCCGGCAGAAAAATGGACCTTCTGGGCATGGCCAAGCCTCCCCAGCGCAGCCTTGCAAAGGGGCAGTCCGTAAATCTAATAATTTCTGGGTCGAATAGCTGACATGCCTAGATGCGCTAAAATCCCAGTCTGGAGGATCAGGGTTCATGGCCCCTGGCCCTGTCCAGTCGCGGACGGGCGCAGACGGGCTTCTCTTTGGCTTGTTTTCGGCCCGTCTTTGGCGCTCCCCCTGCTCGCGAACGCTGCGCGCTCGTGAAGACAAGAGGGCTAAATAGCCCTTCACTTGCAGCAACTAGAGCGCTAACCGCCCCAGTGGTAGGGTGGAAGTACCTGGCTCTCCCTGTCCCACCCTCCGCTCAACGGTTCTGGCTACTGAGTCGGACTGGGGCGGGCAGGAGCAAACACTGAGCACAGGCTTCCCTATGTGGTAAGTGCCAGGCCCCCCTTTAATTTTCCCATATGGCACAGAGGTCTATCTAAAAGCAAATGACATTGCCCCAGTGTTTACTAGAAATCAGGGGCCCGATTCACTGAAGTAACTTAGGACGAAATCCTAAACTTACTACCATTTTGGTATTCACTGAGGCACTTACTCATTTTGGTATTCACAGAAGGTACTTACTCATTTCGGTATTCACAGAAGTTAGGAGTCCCAACTTTAGGACGGCTAGTGCATTTCTTAAACTTCTAGCAATACCTATGTTCCCTGCATTACTTGTACATTTTAAACCGTGAATACGACGTTTTCACTTGCACTTGCACTGTTCTTTTTTAATGAGCACAATTGTCGAATATTGCAACCAGATCTGCCTGCATACATAATTTGCCTCTCTGCACAATTGAATAACAAATTGTTCCACTGACTTAACAACCCATTCCCCGTTCCGCCGCGGGAAGTCCCGTTTGTTGCGGAGGGAACACTGGGTTGTTTTCCATATCATCTGGCCACTAGCCGCCATCTTAGGTGTGGTGGTGGGGGGCGACGCGCTCTAGTTGCCGCGACTTCCATGACACGAGCCTATTTAGACATGACTCGGACGGAGGCTCGACACTAGGACGCAAGATCGCAGAGCGGCTAGCGCATTTCTTAAACTTCTAGCAATACCTCTGTTCCCTGCATTACTTGTACATTTTAAACCGTGAATATGACGTTTTAACTTGCACTTGCACTGTTCTTTTTTAATGAGCACAATTGTCGAATATTGCAACCAGAGCTGCCTGCATACATAATTTGCCTCTCTGCACAATTGAATAACAAATTGTTCCACTGACTTAACACCCCATTCCCCGTTCCGCCGCGGGATGACCCGTTTGTTGCGGAGGGAACGCTGGGTTGTTTTCCATGTCATCTGGTCACTAGCCGCCATCTTAGGTGTGGTGGTGGGGGGCAACGCGCTCTAGTTGCCGCGACTTCCGTGACATAAGCCTATTTAGACAGGACTCGGACGGAGGCTTGGCACTAGGACGCAAGATTGCAGAGCAGCTAGCGTATTTCTTAAACTTCTAGCAATACCTCTGTTCCCTGCATTACTTGTACATTTTAAACCGTGAATACGACGTTTTAACTTGCACTGTTCTTTTTTAATGAGCACAATTGTCGAATATTGCAACCAGAGCTGCCTGCATACATAATTTGCCTCTCTGCACAATTGAATAACAAATTGTTCCACTGACTTAACACCCCATTCCCCGTTCCGCCGCTGGAAGTCCCGTTTGTTGCGGAGGGAACACTGGGTTGTTTTCCATATCATCTGGCCACTAGCCGCCATCTTAGGTGTGGTGGTGGGGGGCGACGCGCTCTAGTTGCCGCGACTTCCGTGACACGAGCCTAGTTAGCCATATGTACTTCCGGAAGCGCAGCGGACGAGCACAGTGGGTGCACCGGCGGCACGCCGAAGGATCGCCAAAGGCGAGCCCGTCCGCGCCGGATTCACGCCTAGGGCCCAAACCCCTGCCCCTCACACTAAAATTATCTACTCAAGAGATGGATTAATGAATTTAAGGCATAATGCTGGTCCACACACACCACCGTTCCGAGAAAGGGGCGTGCTGGTACCCTCCAAATGCCCGGACGATGGTGTCATGAGAAGCGATATTCTATTTATGGATCTACCCAACAAGCTGAGTCAGGGGACAGTGGCAATTCGGCCCTTAACTTAAGCTTGGATGCAAATAAACAGCACAAATGTAATACTATGACTCTGAAAAATATCCTCATAAATGTAAGGTCGATGCCAAAACACGAGCACGAAATAGAAGCACTCATCTCTGATAATGGGATAGGCTTAGCTTTCCTAACGGAGACGTGGGCCACTGAAACTTCGGGGCGTGATTGGAGCACTGCAGTACCCACAAATTACTCTGTTGCTCATGCTGATAGACATGGATCCATGGGAGGGGGTATAGCAATAATCTACCGTTCTCATTTTAAAATAAGTATTCTCCCACAAGCAGTTTTAGAAGCTGAGTCCTTATCCTTTACGATCAAACACAGTAATCAACTGATTTTTACTGGTCTTCTGCTTTACAAACCCCCCGGGCCAAGAGGTCCATTCATCAATGCCTTTCAGCCTTTTCTGGAATCCATGATAGATCAATCAACTTTTACGGCATTGGGAGATTTTAATTTCAATCTAGAAGAAAATAACTCGAGGGAAACCGCCACTCTTTTAGAGAATTGTTGCAGCTACGGGTTGCACCAATGGGTGGTTGGACCCACTCATACAGCAGGGCACACCCTGGATGCTATTTTTGCCAATAACAGTCACCTAAAGATCACATCAATTATACAGGTCCCATGGTCTGACCATGCGGTCATCAACGAATATTAGGCGGAAAAATGTATTTCCACCTAATAAAACTCGCCCATAGAAGAATGTTGAACCCACCTTACTCTCGAACACACTTGCCAGGGATCTTCCTTCCTTTTCAAGCTGCGACAGTAACAGTGGAGCCCTAAAATACCACACGTGGCTTACCAGCGCCATGGACGAGCTAGCTCCAGTAGAAACAAGAAAACCCAGGATCCGTTCAGCCACCTCACAATGGTACACCCCCGGAAGTCAAACTGATCAAGCAAAAATGCCGGCGCTATGAAAGATTATGGTGGGTCGACTATAGTCCTCTTACCAGAAAGGAATACACAGTTGTCCTACAAGAATACAAGCTTAAGATTGAACAAGGTAAGCCGTCCTTCTACTCAAAGAAAATTCTTGAATCCTCAAACTCCCCAAAAGAACTGTTCAAGACGGTAGCTTATTTAGCCAAAAGCCCCAGGGACGCTATATTTACGCCGGATCAGGACTTTGTGGAGAATTTAGCCCACTTCTTCCAGCAAAAAGTCCAAACGGTTTATGACGATCTATGCTCGCTGTCCAGCAGTGAGGAAACCAGCCATGCAATCGATCACCCACCCATTATTTCCGAACTTTCCCAATTCTCAGTGCTAAACGAAACCCAGGTCACCACCCTGCTTCTACATACCAAATCTGGATCTCCAAATGACCCTTGCCCCCGTACATATTACATGCGGTCCCGGATACAATTAGTCTAGCCCTTACCCCGCTTCTTAATATAGTCTTAAGTTCGGGACTTTTCCCCACTAGTTGGAGGAAAGCTTGCATTAGACCTATCCTCAAAAAGGAGTCATTGGATCCGATTGAAACCAAACATTACCGGCCAATTTCCTGCCTACCCCTCCCAGCTAAAATGCTGGAGAGTGCCATGAATCGGGAGCTCACACAACACCTAGACAAAAATCATCTATTGGACCCTACACAACACGGCTTTAGGGCTAATCACTCCACCGAATCCGCGTTGATCATAACCACTGAGGAAATCCGTAGGATCATGGACGAGGGTGGAAGAGCCGCACTGATCCTACTGGACTTAACGGCGGCGTTTGACACCATTAACCATGGGGTCCCCTAGTGAACAGGCTGCGGATGCTGGGCATCACGAACACTGCCCTAGCTCTGCTTGAGTCTTTTCTTAACTCTCGAACCCACCAGATTCACTGGGACGGCATCTAATCCGATGAGTTCCATCTCCCATGTGCTGTCCCACAGGGATCAGCACTTTCACCCACTCATTTTAATCTTTATGTTACTCCCCTTGCTGCACTGATAAAATCCCATGGCCTGCACTTGGTATCATACGCAGATGATACTCAACTAGTTGTCTCACTCACACAGTCGCTGGAAGCCACTGCAGCCAGTTTCAGGAACTGTCTGTCTGATGTAATGAAGTGGATGAACATTCATTTCCTAAAGCTCAACACTGAAAAGACCGAGGTGATCGAGTTCTGTCAAAAATCATCCATATGGAGCCACCTATGGTGGCCCCCAGAGGCAGGCAGCTGCCCGGCTCCGGTCAACAAGGTTAAGAATCTAGGTTTTATAATGGATAAAGATCTCTCCTGCACAGCTCACATCAGCCAGGTCACCTCAGCCTGTTTTTTCACACTGAAAATCCTCAGGAAAATTATGCCATACCTACCTTCCACCCTCAAGAAAACTGTGGTAGGAGCACTGGTTATGTCTAGGGTGGACTATTGTAACGCCCTGTACATCGGAGCCAGCGAGACACAGCTTGCCAGGCTCCAGTCAATCCAGAATACAGCGGCGAGAGTCCTGCTTGACTCCCCAAAAGACATCCTACTTCTAAAGCTATACGGGAACTTCATTGGTTACCGATCAGGCGCAGAAACCAATTCAAGGCCATGTGCCTGGTCCATTAGTCTCTTTACGGAAACTCCTCTAAGCAACTCTCCGATCTTCTTCCTCGCTACGTGCCGATGCGTGCACTCAGATCCAGTTCCCTCGACCTCATTCGAATTCCTAGAATAAAAAGAGCTCACTGGGGTGGCATATCCTTTTCCTACCAAGCCCCTAAGCAATGGAACAGTCTGCCCAACACACTGCGCTCAGAAAAGAATCTAGCCAGGTTCAGAAGGGCCTTGAAGACCTGGCTCTTCCTGCTACCGTAATCTCCCTTTGCTTCACTTGTGTCCTTACAGCGCCAAGACGCCTCGGCATAAGAGCGCTTTACAAATGATTCAGTCAGTCAGTCTAAATGCCTTCTGTGAATACCGAAAGTCTTAAAGATAGAGTTTTTCTCAGTTTAGGATTAGGAAAGTTAGCACTACTAACTTTAAGACTTTCGGTATTCACAGAAGGCATTTAGGAGTCCTAAAGTTAGTACTCCTAACTTCTGTGAATACCAAAATGAGTAAGTGCCTTCTGTGAATACCAAAATGGTAGTAAGTTTAGGATTTTGTCTTAAGTTAGTTCTGTGAATCAGGCCCCAAGTATTGTACAGTGTCTTGATTGCATAGCACACAGATAAGAATAAGGCTGCAGTCGTCACATTGCCACCAGTATACACAATGCCCAATCACCCATCTGACAGTTGATTGCCCAGAACCCAGTTTGCACAGTGCCTCTATTACTACAATGCATCGCTATCCAAAATGTGGAAATCAGTTCCACATCCCAGTATGCACAATGCCTCTATTACCGACAATCAGACCCGGCATTTGTTAAGATAGCACCCTGGGCGTGGGCGAAGAGAAATGTGGCACCTTTGCTGATGGTGATACATTAAATGAGGCAGCAGGGGGTCCTTTTTGTGTTCACTGGTCAGTGCCTGGATGAGCAGGGACTGGCCCGTTAACACAAATATCCCCGGTCTTCCCGCAGCTCACCTAAATTACTGATAGCTTAGTCTCCTCACGCTGATGATGGTTTTGTTGATGTGTGCCAGCAGGGGTCAGAGGGTGAAGCAAGGGCTAAGGGCTGTAAAAAACATCACCTGCCGGATGATAATGAAGGGCTAAAACCACTTTAAACTGGCAAATCATACAGAAACGAACAAGGACAAGGTCGGAGCAAAATGAAAAAGGCACTGCCTTTAGTAATGCACACAGCTCCATGCGCCCCTGAAAAAATTTGCGCCCTAGATCTGTGCCCTGCTCACCCATGCTAAAGACGGGCCCTGCCGACAATGCTCTAAGAAAGAACGGATTACCACATTCAGACATTGTAAAGTTTATGTAGAAAAAAAACAATAAGCATATTGCCCACTTACACACGTAAGCAAGATGATAATGGTAAATTCCGTGACTGAGTAAGAGTCAGCATGCATTGCCCGAAAGCCCCTAATGAACTATGACCCTTTTATCGTGAGTGGACCAAAATTGACACTGTCTAAATTTCCCACAGCCCCAAAATGAACGATGCAACAGTTATCACAATTCTATAGGTAGACCCAGTCATAACAATACCCCAGTATGAGGATGCCCCATTAAACATAATGCTGCCAGTAAGCACACTGCCCTAATCGCACAATGTCCCCAGTACTCACAATGCTGTCAGTAAACACAAATTGCCCGAATGCACATGTTGCACAATACCGCAGTAAGCAAAATGCCCCATTAGTCACATGCCCCAGTAAATGTGCTGTTTTTATGTGTTGATTGGTTTGACTTACTTGTGTGCTGGTCAATTAACACAATGGATATCGTATTCTCCTGCTCATGCATGCCCTAGTGAGCATAGCATTGTGGTGAGTATAGTGTCTAATGAGGAATACCTTAGTAAGCACAGACCTTTCATAGTCCTAGTAAGCATAACGACCTTAATGCCAGTATTAAACTAAAGAGTCACACCTTTGCATTATTTTATTCCCCCTTCATCCCACTCCTTTGCTAAGCTATCTCTTCCTGTCTCTTGTCTATCAACTGCTGATGTCTTCGCAAGCACTGCCTTCGGGAACTGAAATCCTCCACTACCTCTTCTCATGTTGCCTACTCTTCTTTCATACCTACTGCCCTCCGCATATACGTGCATGTACCATGGCAGTCTTTAACTCAGCTAATCACTACCCACATTTTACCTCATCTTATTTTTTGCATGAATTTTATTTTCCTTGACTGCAGGTGCTTATTTCGATTCATGCTCTTGCTCCTTCATATGTTTCTTTGATTATCCAGCTGTAGATTCCTTCTCGCCCTTTCTCACCATCTTCACAGACGTGTTTAGCACCGCCCTTGTGAGCCTGCGTGCTTCAAATACTTCTCATTACTTGTCCTACGCTACAGATCTCCATATGATCTGTGGTTCACTCTCTTCCCGCCTCGACAAACTTTCGTGCTCCTCTTAAGACTCACCTAAGACAGAAAGTATTCCCTGGTAGCCTCACCTGAGCATCTTTAAAACTGTACTTGTTTCTTTCATCAGTTTTTGAACCCTGGTATGCTCTTTTGGGCGATTTCCCACATGCATATCCCCATAAGCCTAGAACTGACCTATGACTGAAGTAATCTTCTTGTATACTATCTCCTCCTTTATCTCTTTTATTCTCTGTCTTTCCCCTTCTTCTCCCACTCTTATTCTCTTAGCAAGACAATGGAAAAGGGGACCGCCAAACATATATTTCATCTACCTCTATCCTTGACAAAGACAACCAGTTTGGGCTGTTACCCAGTAATGGTAAAGCGATGATAACTGTATGTATACAAATCAAATAAAATACTTTGAAATTAAAAAAGAAGAGGATGATGAGGATACTTAATACAATGCAGGATGGCCCGGTGGAGGATACAACAGGTTCAGGAGAGGCTTAGATGTAAGTGCTCTTCAAATAAACATGAACGAATTATCAATGCCTATAATGTGTACTACAACAGTAAGGACATGTCCTGTAGCCCCATTACCCAATATCTAGATCATACATTTCTCTTGATGTATTAAAACACAGTGCAACCAGGGTCCAACCACTGGTCATGCCCCTTAAATATTAGCACATGGGCGAAACAACTATTTGCCTAGTTGTTGCTCCTATTGCACTGATGGCTGATTAGTTTGATTAGCAATTTGTATTTACAGAAGACAAACTGAAGGGTTATGTTAACTACATCACCACACGTGCTACTACAGGATCTGTAGAGATAGACAAACAACGGTTATGGCCTATGGTTGCCATACAGGCTAGGTGATGTGAATACCACACCATACTGCTTTCTTCAAAATTAGGTCTAAGAATGTTCTCTTCACATAGACAATTAGGTTCAACATTTTTTTCTTACTTAACTGTCCTGTGAGTTGAGCTGAAGAAGAATCAGGAACAGTGATTGGCTTCTTCTTAGTACCAAGTGACCAATCACAGATACAATTGGATTCATGGAGAAAGTAATGCACTGATTTTGAAGATCACTTGTCAACTCTCAGACAAATAAATATGAAGCCAATGACTTACCAAGAATACAAATATCCTTAATGCAAGCAAGGAAAATGAGTCCCCTTGTGTTAGCAGAGTGATAAAAGATAGTTGCAAGTGGGAGTCAGTGGGTTGGCAAGACTGAAGCAAATGGTGCAGCATCTCACTCACACAACGAGGCCTGATTCTTCTGAGCCTGTTGAAATAATAATGTGCTTGACTGAAGCACCAGGGGGCATATTATCAAGGGGGTTTATCTCCGCTTTTTTGGCTTTAAAAGCCAAGAAAGCGGAGATAAAATGATCTCCCTATTACCTAGCTGTCGCTAACACCAGTTAGCGACAGCTAGTAGGAGATAACGACCATCTTGGGCCCCACTTTGCATGTCAGTGATATTTATCACTAATGACATGCAAAGTGGGCGTGCCAAGATGTTAGCGACTGAAAACAGTCGCTAACATCGCTATCTCCTATTACCAACTTTTGGAGATATTCGCGCTAAGCGAGAATATCTCTAAAAGCTAACACCTGCCCTGAGCAGTTCTTAGCCATGTTATCCAATGGGAGGTGGATAACATGGCTAAGAGCATTAGCTCGGTAATACATGAATATCGCTGACATTTCAGCGATATTCATGCATTGCGGCGATTTTTATCGCATTTGCGATAAACCTTGGTAATACCAAGGTTTATTTGCGGTAAAAATTGCCGCAGCTCTGCGGTAAATTTTTCCCGCTAGCCAAGCAATAGCGATAATTATCGCTATTGCTTGGTAATATGCCCCCAGGTGCCTTGAGAAATGGGTATCATCGTCAATCTTAAGATGATGCTGAAATGATGTGGGTAAAACTGATTGGCTTTCCGGGGGATCTTGTTATGAGCTGATTAAATTTAGAGTGACACAGTATAACCAACAGCTCTACTTTTCAGCCTTCGGGAAAACCCCAGAACAGTGTTGGATCTAGGGATTTTTTCACCCAATAGAAACAACTCTCAGCGAGCTGTTCTTAAAACTAATCTGAGAACAATTAGGCTGGCAACTGTCTCAGTATTACAACTTGACTTTTCAATTAACAGTGCTGTACAGGCACCTGTTTCCTGCCTAGGGTCATAAGAGTATAATTCCTGCATCCGAATCCATTGACAACCAAGGGGATATTGTTTTGTCCAAAACCTTCTTAAATAGATCATTTTTGGGATCAGTTTTAGATGGCATATCAGAATGGCCTTCTAGGTCATGTATTGGCATTACTCAAAAGATGAGGGTTGCAACAGTTGTAAATACACACCTCTTATCTTTCCTGACACCAGTTTTATATCTGATATAATGTTTTGCTCTTGCATTTTTTGTCTTTTACCTGTTAGTTAAAATGTTACTATCCCTATGTAAACCAGAGAGACATAATAGCTGTAGAACATTCCAATCAAGTGGGCTTGCTAAACTGAGCAATGGCTGAATCAAAGAATACTGCATGAGTATTTGCTTATATAAAGTGTACAGGTATTGTCTACCTGGCAACCAACTGTGTATCATTTACTGTGGTACGCACCTATGATCAAGGATGGGTCTAGCAGAAAGCAATACTTGTGAGACCCTTAAGGCTTCAGAAGAAAACAAGTGGTCATTGAAACATTCAAAATTGTGCTAATTCTTTGTGGAAAGAGTGGCAGAGGGTAGGACTGGCCGGTAAAGCAAACAGGCAGTGTCTTTTTTGCTCTTTATGGGCCGGTGTTATAGTCTGGTGAGCTGGGTTTTACTGTTGGTTTCCCAGAAATTACAATAGAAATTGCCTGCTGCAAACACAAATGCATGCAGTCTCTCGGTCCTTGAAAAATACCAATACAGCGTGTCTTTACAAGTTCAAAACTGGCCTGATTTGAAATTGTGGGCCACATTTTTAGCCATCTATTTCTCAAATGGAGGCTAATTTTATTTTGGTGCCCATGCCTATTTTTTTCCCAGCCTGACGTTGGAGTGGCAATTTGTTTCCCACGTAGGGTGCCAAAAACCCTTTTGCCTGCTCTGCCCTTCACCTTGATGGATTCCATTGTATATTGTGTTATATACTCAGCGTCCAATGCAGCATATTGAATGCTTATCATTGGGGCACGCTATATGTACTGTGCTAAGCTGAGTTAAAAGTCGCAATTCTATGAGAGATGCATCAGTTTTACTGTATTTTCCTGTTTGTTTGTGTATCTCTTGTATAGCATAACTATATTGTTTATTTGCGTGTGGGGGGGTTACCATACTTGAATGTACCATAATAATGTGACTTTTTATTTCTTATCTTTCCTTGACGATCCTCAACAGTACACAAATATTTCTGCAAGCATAATTTAGTAAAAAGTACAATAATTGCATAGAATGTTTTAAAGCATCTGGACACATCAACAGCAATTAAATGAATGTAGTCAGTTTAGTAGAGTTCGGCTGATGTTGCTTTTGTGTTTTTTATGTCGCAACTGAACATAGGCTCTTGAAACAACATCTTTTTATCACTTGTTTTCCCAATTATAGCCCTGACAGATGTCGGAGAGCGGAGAATGTAACCTTATTAATGTCATGATTGGAGGTTTCTGATAAGGTTATGGCCTTTACTGGAACACATTGTTTTTTCTTGGAAAATTAGATAAATACATCAGCTTTTAAGCAACAGCCAAAGATCTGCCAGAGCAAAAGCTTCTTTAGAATCCTTGAGTTTAGGGAACAACTGGTGTGTTTGTTACGATTGTTGTCTGCGGGTGCATATGCGCCCAATGCCCCTACAAAACATATCTTCAACACCAGAATGCATGTGTACACATGACCCTTATAGTTGAGTACACATAAAGGTGTATCAATATTATAATCCTCCCCCCTACTCACAGACTTGCATTCAATATTGTAAATTCATTAGGGACTGTAATTGAAAACTAGGATTGTCTCTGTGGAAATCTAGGATGGACATAATGGAAAATTATTGACCCTGGAACTGGTCAATAAATCTAGTAATAGGCCATCATCTCCCTAATAGACATGAGCCACACAGGAGGGTATATTTGTAAAGTGGGGAACAATAGCTATGATTATTGACTTGCCCTAAGGTCATTAATGCTATCAGCACCAAAATGGACTAGCACTGTGAACTCATATCTTTCTCCTGTTCCGCTAAGAAGCCGGTTGTCTATCGTAAGAGAGGCTTGTCTCAGGGCCTATGCCAGTAGTTATGGATTGGCTGTAGTTCAGAACATAGATAATTAAATTAGTTTGTCTTTCTATTATTGACTTCAGTGGAACAATATTTTTGTAAAGGACATTTACGACACATTATATTGGTTAGAAGTAATTTAAGCTGTATATTTTAGTACCATACTTAAGAATTGCACTCCAAGCTACCCGATTGGCTTTTATACACACCATATTCCAATGAACACGTTAACTGTGCATGCAGTTAATTCTCCAAAAGTTTGACTTATTACCTTCTAAATGAAGATTGACGTATCTAGGTTCTAGGCCATAAAATATAATATTAGGATTGCCCAGGGTGATATTAGAAGTACTGGCAACTAAATGTTGCTAAACTATATTTCATGCACTTCTCTCAATAGAAACTACCCTTAACTCCGAATCATTAGTTGATCCATTCGTTTTCTGCCCTGCCCCTGAAGCTTTCTTTTTATTAGTAATCCCCTTTTTCCTATATTTCTTCAAATCCCCACAGTCTCTTGACCCTTCAACCAGATATTGAATGTGACTTCTTAAAGTTATTAAACTTAATACTTTATTTCTTCATTAGTCAAATCAATTTCAAGATTACTCTTCACATTTTTCATTTTACTGACATCAACCTCACACTCATCTCCCAATTTCTCAAGTTAATCATATACCTCATTTGCGCAGCTCGCTGCTTCGTTGATCATACATCTCATTTTATCCACATTATATGACAATCTGTTTGTGTAAATTGTTCCCTGTAAAATTTCACCAAATTCACTTTTTAAAAGCCCAATATTATTAATTATTATCCCTTTCTCTAGGAGATTCTTTAATAACAGCAGCAGTAACAGGCATATCATCTGAAACTGGAGAAACAAACGTAATATCTCTAATGGTGCTCAGCAAAGCTGTCATTGAATTCTAAAGTTGGCCACTCGCTGATGCACTAACAACTGTAAGCGCTGTCAATTGATGCTTTTGTATACCCGTACTATCTTTAGCTGAACCCAAAAGTTACTACAGGATTCCTGGTCCTGTCTCAGGATTCCATCTGTATATGGAGGAGGTCTGAAATTCAGAATGTTATTTAAAATGTTATCTTACTCATCTAAGTCTTGTTCATGGTTTTGTTTATCCCTGTCTCCTTCGGTCGTTTTCTTTTTATCTGTTGTTTCCTTATTGCAGGAAAAATTCTCACACCCCCTCGAACATCTCTCTTGTCGATCCAATTTGCCTTCTAACCACAGGTTGAATGAGCCTTTTACCTGTCTTTTTATTTTCTTTCTCTCCTATTCTTTAGCCATCCAATCTCATTTGTTCCATGCCTCAAATTATGTAGGTTTAGGTAATTACTTTTCATCATTAATGGTTTGTCTCAAGAATTCTAGCTTTCTAATGTTAAAGGTATCCTCTAAGTAATCATCAGACGAGATATATTCATGCCATTCAGAAATCCGGGTATGTGTAAAAAAAACAATGCCCGTCATCATTTCATATGTAGACGTCTCTCTGCGGGTAATTTCTGTCCCTCTGTAGCTGGTATATTAAGAGCTTTAGAATTTTTTAACGAAACATCCACTATTTTCGCTCAAAATAATCCTAAACTCGTACAAAACAAACTAGTGAATAACAACCAGTCATAGCATAGGTATGCCACAGGTCAACCAATCACAGCATGACTTTGACAGCAACCAACCGATGACAAGGTGGCTCTGTGGTGACGTATCACCAATCCCAGGTTGACCCTTTGGTTGACAAACTAATCACAAAATGCAAAACAACAGTTGATGGACAGAATGCAGAACATGTCATTCACCCCAGTATAG
The DNA here is from genome assembly GCF_964263255.1 of Lissotriton vulgaris. NCBI lineage: Eukaryota > Metazoa > Chordata > Amphibia > Caudata > Salamandridae > Lissotriton > Lissotriton vulgaris. The sequence continues at coordinate 356,727,565 of NC_141685.1, read as the reverse complement.
AGATCTGGGCTCAAATCCATCGTTTTTTTGCACTCCACACCACCCCAGTTCAGACAAGGCCATATGCAAATCAACCTTGACCCTGTGCCTCATGGGAACAGTCCAGCCCGAACTGCCAAGCCATGTCTTTCCTGGACCGGAATCAAGCATCCTAGGTTTCTGGCTATCAGCCGTCTTCAGCCAGGATAGCTTGACTCCAGTGGTGTGGAGAGCATGGGACTCACGTCTGAGCATACCCATCCCACTCAGGGTGACAAAATGCAAAACAACAGTTGATGGACAGAATGCAGAACAATGTCATACATTCACCCCAGTACAGAGATCTGGGCCTAAATCCATCATTTTTTTGCACTCCACACACCCCAGTTCAAACACAGTCATATGCAAATCAACCTTGACCCTGTGCCTCATGGGAACAGTCCAGCCCGAACTGCCAAGCCATGTCTTTCCTGGACCGGAATCAAGCATCCTAGGACCGGTTTCTGGCTATCAGCCGTCTTCAGCCAGGATAGCTTGACTCCAGTGGTGTGGAGAGCATGGGACTCACGTCTGAGCATACCCATCCCACTCAGGATGACAAAATGCAAAACAACAGTTGATGGACAGAATGCAGAACAGATTTCTGTCCCTCTGTAGCTGGTATATTAAGAGCTTTAGGATTTTTTAATGAAACATCCACTATTTTCACTCAAAATAATCCTAAACTCATACAAAACAAACTAGTGAATAACAACCAGTCATAGCATAGGTGTGCCACAGGTCAACCAATAACAGCGTGACTTTGACAGCAACCAACCGATGACAATATGGCTCGGTGGTGACGTATCACCAATCCCAGGTTGACCCTTTGGTTGACAAACTAATCACAGCATGACTTTTCTGTGAAAGAGAAAACAATTGCACTGCCTTTCTCAAAGGACACACGCTAATTAAACCAAAATACATCGTGTCTGCTCAATCTAAATGAGAAACAAATTAGCTGGTGTCATATGGTTACTGCGTTTCTATATATTGTGTTAAGTTAGCATGAGTTTATTAAATGTTTAAACAACATATTTTCCTTCGGCTTTAGTTTGCACACGACACCTAATTGTTATTGTAGCTTTCAACCTAGACGAAAGATGTGATTTATTTGAGAATAATATGTTATTGCTCTGATATCAGTCGTGTTTGGTACAACTGTCTGCACACTGAGAACTGCACCCTCTAAGAATAACCTAACACAAGGTTGCTGAAAGCCTGATCCTCGCACTACATTAGACATAACACAAATAATGTTGCTGCCAACATTGGGCTCTACGCGGGTTTAAGATAGAGTTACAGGGAATGAATAGACACACTTGATGCTTCGCATGCAGAGAGCTGGTAGCTGTTGATGTGATCTACTCCTACTGAGAATTAGAGGTATGGGCCCGCCCTGCTAGAACCCAAACGAGACCTTCTTAGATATAATATAATATGCTAATTAGGGTGCGCGAAATATAGGTGATACAGAATTCTATAGAGTTTGCATCATAACATGCTATCACCTTTTGCTTATTATGGATTAGTGACTATGCTGCTAACTCTGATTTTTATAATATGTATGTTGATATTATATAAGATAATGCGTTTGAGAACTTTGCATTGAAAAATAAACATTTCAAACTTGCACGTGTGTTCTTTGCCTCCCAGTTTCGGTTTGTAATGATTATATAACGAAAGAGTGTTCATGTGTTCCACGATACCTGAGGTACCCTAAGTTCATGTTCTGGATTGTCTAAGTCATTGGTAAGTGATTACTACCAATGAGACACTGTAGATAGCTTGGTAAGGGGATTTCTGAAACTAAGGTGAGTTTTGGGTCACCCTAACTCACCCAGGTTCTAGATCTCTGTGCACAGTTCTGTGGGAGAACGGAAACCCTGCTACATGGCGCCCATACGTTGTTGGCCTTATATCATGACACTCGAGTAGTATATCATTCAAACCTTAACCCCTTCATTCCCGTTTCCGGAAAACGGCGGTGTCGGAAAAACCTACCTATTTTTTGAAATAGGTCTTTTCAAGCTTGAATCTATCTAAAACGGTTTCTTTGAATTACTACCCAGTTGTGCTACAAAGTAATCTTTGTTTTTTCATCTTCCAGTGCTAACATGGCACAAGCCGTGGACATCCCGCAGCATAGTCGAATTGCGGTGCGTGACCACTTGCGGGCTTATAATGTCCCTGTGGAAGGCTTGGCTGTTGTTCTAGTGGTGAGTGCGGAACATGCTTACCCGTACGAACTATTTTATTCGTGGGTGACATTTCCGCCGGTGAACGCTAATTCTGGTGTTTTCCATTCCTACACTGCTTCAGCTGTACCGGCTGCGTATGCTCCGTACAGAGCACTGGAGGTTCCTATTGATGCATGGCAGCATGGAGTTTGGTTTGGTGGCGCCCTACCACACCCTTTGACCACTCCGAGGTTAGGTCCTTTGTCCATTCCGGGCACACCTTGGCCCGCTTTGGCTGGATTTACTCCTCACCCTGATCGCGCCACTTGCAATGTGGCTGATCTGAGGCGGCTTCATGAAGTCGCTGTGGAGGTGATTAGAGCGCTTGTTCAATACACTGGCCGTAATGTTCAAGACGCAGCCCCTAGGGGTGCACAGCTTCGTGCAGAACAGGCTGGTTTGAAAATCAATCCTGTCATGGTAAATTCCGTGATGGGCAAAAAGCCCCAAGATAAGGATGATTTTCCGTTCTGGCTGGCTGAGAAATTCGGCCAGCTAGAAGCTGTGTTTCCCAACACGAGTCCTGGTGATAAGCACAGGATTCTTACACTGAGTTTACCGAAAGATTTAGCGACTGATCTTGTTGACTGTGAGTCCTGGGGTAGGACTTTTGCAGCGGTCTATTCGAGGTGCTATGATACCACGTCTGTGACCAATCTGGGTGCGGTCCTTAAACGTGTTCAAGACGAACACGGACCGGAGTCGGCGGTCGAATTGGGTATGCGCCTGTGTGGCACCTTTGATATAGTTTGCGATCTGATCCTTGCGAATGTCAAGGGGGATGCGGTGAACTTTCAGGTTGCTAACGCATTGGCGTTGGTTTCCTGAGGCCGAGAGACCGCGTAGGTTGGCAAGGATCATTGTGGCCGCTTATAAAACGGTTGGCCGCAATGCGATGGGGCTTAAAGTTTTTCCTGATAAGGAGAAAAAGCCCCAGGGGCAGTCTTCGGATACTAGTGGTCAACAAAAGTCCAAAAAACAAAATTGGCCTAAAAAGCAGAATCAGGGTAAGCAACAACAACAACAAACACAGGTTTCTGCTCCTGCGTCTCCGTTGCCTGCGCAGTCAGATCGGGTTTATGATTTGCGCGATCGCGTGATGATTAAGTCACCTGAAAGATTTCAGGCTTCTGACCAACGCTCTCCTCGTTCCTTTCAGGACTCATCGGCTCCGTCAACCGGTGGTGGAGGGGGCGGCAGGGGCCGGGGTGGCCAGCAAGGACGTGGTCAGCCCCGCCCACGAGCCGGTGGAGATCAGCAGGAAGGCGCTACGCCCAGGAGACCACAGTTTGCCACAAAGAAAGTCGCCGCCCTGACAGCGCATCGATATGCCCCAGATAGTGAGAACGCGGCTTCGGAATCTGACTTGGGCTCTGACCTTGCTGGACAGCGCAGCAGAGATTACCATAGTGAGAGAGGCCCTCCGTCCACTGTTGAAGGAGACAGCGACTGACACTTATGTTGTGATTCAAACTGCTGATACGCATGTTGCTCCCCCTGAACGTCTTTTTGAAATTGTCCTGTTAATTGAAGGTGACATGCAGCGAACTGTAAAAGGGGTATTTTGGGAAAATCTCTCGTCTACGTATGACATTTTGCTTTCGGAGGCTGACTGGCCCCCACCTTTTGTTCTCGCAGCTCCACGAGGGGAGGAGGTGATCCTCCCCAGTTTCGCGCACACTGTATCGAGAGTGGAAGCTCTGCATTTTGCAGAAGAGTGGGCTCTGGCGCTTGCGCCGGCTGTGTATCGCAATCAGTGTGGCTGGGATAAATTGTCTCCAAGCCACGAGATTCCGTTGCGGTCTCAGCCACAGCCTCAACCTCAATATCCCATACGGCGTGAAGCCAAAGCTTCAGTCGCGGCTATCCTTGAACAATTGGAATATTAAGGTGTAATTGAAACGTGTGTGTCACCGATGAATAACCCCCTTTTTACTGTAAACAAGCCGGACGGCTCATATCGTTTGATTTTGGATTATAGGCATTTAAACTCGCATTGCCGTAACTGCGCAGTACAGAATACTCATGGCTCTGCTTTAGTGAACAGTCTTGAGCGTAAACGGTTCAAAACCACGCTTGACATTTCCAATGGTTTTTATGCCCATAGATTAGATGGTCTAAGTTCCCAATGGACCAGTTTTACATGCAGCGGTGTGCAAAAAATGTTTCGGCGTCTCCCAATGGGCTACAAGAATAGTCCTGGGGTATTCTCCGCCCGCATTGTCTCTCTTCTTGAGGGCATCAACCCAGTTGCTTGTTCGTATGTGGATGACATTTATCTCACAGACGACGATCTTTGGGAGCATCTGTGTCGTGTAAATAGCATAATTTGTAACTTTGCAGACATAGGTTACAAGTTTAACTTTGCAAAGTCGCACATTGCAGAGTACACAGTGTTGTTTCTCGGCTACGAGCTAAACAACGAGGGAAAGGGGTTAGCACCTCACTTCCTGGAGAAATGCGCACAACTGCGCTCTCCGACAACACCGAAAAAATTACAATCTTTACTGGGCTTTTTGAATTTCGGGAGAACTTACATTCCGGAATATGCCCAGCGTATCAAGCCTTTGTATGCTTTGATACAACCATCTTTCTCCAAATCATGCTGGCTGCCTGAGCATTCAGCCATTCTGCAGTCTTTGCAGGCTGATTTGCTCGCTTCTGAATACTTACAGACTCGTAATAACCAGACCAACCTGGTGATAAGAATTATACCTGGGGCGGTGGGTTTCACGTACCTGACTTTTAATGAGGGAGATACAGTACCTATTGCTTACAAGTCACACTTGTACACTTCGGCTGAATTGCGTTTTTCCACTGTGGAGAAAGTTTTAACTGCTGTACAGATGGCGATTCTTAAGGAACGTGCCCTGTCACAAGGAAAACGCATGTTGATTGTTACCCCGTGTCCGGCCTTAGAGGCGGTTACGAAAGTCAGTGTACCTAATTACAAAGCTTTGCACCCTCGTGGATTCAATGGGCTGCATCCTTGACGTCCCAGGATGTCACGTTTATTTTTGACGCCACTTTACGGTCGCAGGAGTACTTACAGTATGAATTTGTTCATCCTGCTCCATTAGCAATGTGGCCGTTGGAGGATTTCCATTGCATCATTTACACTGATGGTTCGGTGCAGGTTGCGCATGGCTCTAAACATGCCTACGTTTCCGCTTGCGCCATTGTGGTCGGTGCCATGGTGAATGATGAGTTCAAGTCCAGTGTCGTGCACACGCAGACGCTTGGGGACTGCACCGCACAATTAGCAGAGCTTAGGGCTCTGATGCTTGCGTTGGAGTACGCAGATCCTAGTGTGACAACTTTGATCGTAAGTGATTCTTATTACTGTGTCCAGTCTTACAATGAGAACTTGTTCTTTTGGATTCAGAATGAATTTCGTGATTCCAAAGGTAGCACAATAAAACATAAAATGATCTGGGTCTGAGTGGCGGAACTTAAAGAGAAGTTGCCACTCGTGTTTGTGATTCATACTCTCGGCCATCAGCGCGTGGGGGTCCACGCTGTTGGTAATTCGCTTGCTGATGAAGCAGCAAAGTCAGCGGTATCGAAATACTTAGTTGCAGCAGTCACGAGGTCCAAAAGCAAAATAGATAATGACATCTTGGCAGCTGTTGCTGCAACCGAGAAGGGAGGTAAATATCCTGCGGGGTTCCCTTCTAAATACACATACCACTTAAGTCCCGATAAGGTTCCTTATGTGAAAATTCCTGAAGTTGGCGAACGTCTAGTTCCCAACTCGGATCGCAGAACGGCTTTGATTACAGCGGCTCATGAAGGTGTGGCGTCTGCGCATGCGGGCGTCTCAGCCACTGTAACACAGCTACAACAGAGGTTCTGGTGGCGGGGACTGTACAAACAGACGCGCGATTATGTCCTTCAATGTGACATTTGTCAGCAGATTAAACCTTCAACTGCTGCGCGTCCGCCTCAGACACAGTTGTTCATCTCTAATAAACCGCTTGGATGCGTTTATTTGGATCACTGCGGTTCTTTTTCTTCTGATACTGCATACAAATACATCTTAGTAGCAGTTGATTCATGCACACGCTTTGTGTGGGTATGGCCACATCGGAGCGCTGATTCACGGACTGTCATTAAGGATTTGCGAGTCTTTGTGGGAATTTTTGCCTGTGGTACCTTCCATTTGGATCAGGGTCCGGCTTTCGCCTCTAAGGCGTATAAGGATGCTATGGTTTCGTTGGGGGTCCAAGTCAAGTTTTTGAGTCCCTACAGGCCCGAGGGCAATAGTGTAGTTGAACGAATGAACCGCGACTTAAAGCAATCTTTGACAGCTCGAGTTATAGGCACTGGCAGAAACAGGCTGACCCACCTCAATGGCGTGCAGCGTGCGCTTAATAATCTCCCTAGAAGGTCTCTGGGTGGGCGGAACCCGTACGAAATGCTCTTTGGTATCAAGATGTACGTCCCTGACCTCGATGGTTTAGACTGCAAGGCCCAGGCCTCGGCCTTTGACGTAGATGAACATTGCAATGTTTTACAGGATCTACAAAAGACCAGAGACAGTCTAGCAAAAGAACATTTGCCCTCCACATCGGATGATGCGTTGCAGATCCCGGTAGTTGGCTGGCTACCCCAAGTTGGAGAACTGGTTCGAGAGAAGATCGATAACAAGAAAGAGTTTGGTCCCTCATATCGAGCACCGGTTCGGGTTCTTGGAGTGAAGGGCACAAGAACAGTCATTTTACCACCACTTCCAGGTCGTAAGGAAAAGAGATTTATTTCTATTGACAATGTCAAGACACACAGGGTGGCCGATTCTTCATAGCATGACACCGGCTGTATCCTGTCCTTCCATGGTGAGGCACTCTGTGCTAGCAATAACTTCTGGTGCAGAACAGGAGGTGTCCCTCGAGATGCCTGCCATATCCAGTCCTTTATTAAATACTATTCCTGCTACTAACATTGAGGAGCTGAACTACACTTCTCCTGGTGATTTATCGATGCCTGATTTACAGACCCGTTTGGCCGGCCAGTCCAGATTCTCGTTTGACTCTGATTCGGAACTTTCAAAGAAACAATCAACTACTGCAAAATATGCCAAGTTATTTAAAAAACATTTTTTAATTCCCCCATGGACATACATTTGGTTGATCCTATTTTCATTTTACCTTTTTATGTCAATTGGTTTTGTGTTTTATTTTTTCCGCCTGATCGATGGGCACTACGTTAAAGAAAGAACAGGAATTCGGTACCTAAATGGAACATTGGCCCCTCTTTCCTCTTCACATTCAGCACACAGACTGAAACGAAACTTACATACAGTCAACATTACTGCTTGGCCTGTCCTTGATGGGATTGTGTGGGATGCGGTTAGGTTTCAGATACATGGGCCTACTGAAGTGATTAATGTTCCGAATGTGCTTAGAGTAAACATGGGAGATGTGATTAAACAAAATATATGTTCTGATGATTGGGATATTCAGGCCGTAGAAGCATTATTCTCTGATTTGAAATACTATGCTGCCTTCGATGCTGAGGATCTGTATTTAGATTCTATTAATTATGGTGATTTGTTTTGTTTTCAACATTATGGTAATCATTTTTTGCATAAGACAAATTCCAGGAGGGTTGCTGTAAATTATACACAATGGGAACATTGCCCTGCTCCTTTAGGAGGCAGCTCCAGTACGTTTCTGAAAAAATACACTTATTTCACAGACTTTAATCAATCAAATCCTGAGTCATTTTATTTTAAAATGACACAAATGTCTATGTCCAAAGTTAGACTTACCGATACAAAATTGCTGTATTCGAAGTCCTTTCTAGACAGGTTGGCTGTAGATGGCTACGAGTTTTGGAAAGGAACAATTGACCTTAAATCGGTTTGGGGTACTAAAGATTGGCAGGTACAAGGCACTGAGGCTTTGCACCGTGCATGTCTCATCCCGAATCACATGTTGTTTATAAATTCATCCATTTTCCAAACAACATGCTTTGGATTGGCTACTTCTAAAAAATTAAATACACCAACCATCCCAGATTTAGAAGAATATTCAGGTTGGGGTAATTATACTGAAATGTCCATTCATGAGTTGCAAGCTTTATTGCACAATTCTTCCTTTAACGTTTCCAGTTTGGATTCCAAGGGTTGGCTGATGTGGCATAGAAGTGCTGATTCTTGCCAACGTCGTTTTCTGGGTTTGGCTGAAGGGTTCACAGAAGTCAGACCTGATCCCCGTTTTGAAGAAGATTATACTGTCACAACTTATTCTGTGGGGAAGCTGTGTCAGAATTGGTTACAACATTCCACGTTAGCTGCTGTTAAACTACATCTGTCTCAATTAACTGAAAATGTGGATTTGAACGATTTTATAAAAGGCCCAGCTAAAGTTAGATCTAAACAATGGATTTATGCGATTTACAATGAAATTTGGAAAGTTTCTCCAATTGAGGCTGCTAAGCGCCTGAGAGCAATTGATCAAGCAAATTTAGAAAAAGTGCTTGCAGTTGTCGATAACAGTATTAACACGCTTTCTTCCCGAATTTACACGTTGAACAATATTGTATCTTCTGTTGTTGACATTGTACATGATGAAGTGTCCGTGTTATATCATGGTCAAAATCAATCGCGTTCTGTAATGCAGTTTGCTTGGACACTACAGACTCTGAAGTCTGGTCGAGTGCCTTGGAGTTATATGAACGTCTCATCACTATTTGCCCCATTTAATTTGACTGAAAAACAGCGCATGCTTTCAATGAGAGATGCATCATTTTCTATGTTACACATTGAAAAATTAGAATCCTTGCCCTTTTCTGTGGCTGAGGTGACTGCTGCTACATGGTTAAATCACAGTAAATAAATGACCAATTGAATCCAGAATCAACATTACATAACAAAAGGCTCACATACAGCATAACAATTCATTATGAAACACAAATTTCAATACCTCAATAACACACCAAAAGCCCTCTGAATCATCCAAAATCATTCTGCCCTATTCATACTTACAATACAAATTGTCAAGGAACAGCACAGCAAGTCAGGCTCCCAGCAAAATGCTCCAGGAAGATTGACACGAGAAAACCCATTAACGTAAAGGGCTAGGCAGATAGGGAAATTTCTAAAGCAGAAAGGGAGTGCACTTTACCGTGCCTCTGCTACAAATGTTTGTGAGAGCTCGCAATCTGCATATTCCAAAAATGTACCTCAATCAGAATACCCACAAGAGGTGGTGTTAAACCTGAATTTCATGAGGCAATATGTCCTAAGTTAAAGAACCACCCAACACATCAAAATATCAGAAAATACAATCAAGTAAGTAAAGGGCCCACTCAATAACTCAAGTTCAGTGGAATTGTGAAAGTGTCTTATTACAAAATTACAAAGGAAGGCAATACAAAGCCAATACCATAAAGCGCTTATTGAGTAGGGCAATAAGGAAAAATGCAAAATCAAAAATTAGTCCAAGTCCCATGTAAGCAACAAAATCAGGAGAGAAACGGACAGCATCCCTAATAGAACAGGAGGGGTTTTATACAATATTTGTGCAAATGAAATTAACAAAACTGCAGAATCTCTGTGGTGTGAGCCAATGTATCATTTCATCAGAAAAACAGAGCACAGTCTTATAAAGGGCTCATTCCGATTCGTATGAGTCGCATTCGGAACGCGCAGTACGCGATGTCCGTACGGATCGAAGCATCATTTTCTGAACCCAGCAAGTACGATTCGTCCAGTCAACACCCCGTACGACTCTTTTTTTACGAGAGCTCAAAACGTCCGGAAAAGCAGAATTCGACTCAAAATGAGTGCAAAACGGACCCCCGGTACGGTTCATACACCCCATGATCGTAGGTGTACGGTTCATGCACCCCATGATCATAGGGATACGGTTCGTACACCCCATAATCATGGGGTGTACGAACCGTATCCCAAGTTTTGAGTTTAAAATTGTGTTGATTTGTATAAATTTGAACACACTGTTGTTTGAGATAGCAAATTTGGATTGAAGTTGTTGAAATCTATTACCATTAATGGGGAGCATAAAGTCTCCTATTGTTAATTCTCCTAATGTTTCCCAGCATCTAGAAATAGCGTCATATATTTGTGGTGGTAATATTAAGGAGTGCCATAATGAGATATGTCTATTGTATTTAGGAATTTTCAAATATCTCGAAATTTTCTTCCACGCTACCCATGCATTTGATATAACCTTGAATTTTATTTTCTTATAATATGAGGGTTCAATCTGTTTCAGTAACAGACCATTAGCCCTATCACTGATAGACAACTCATAGATTGAGGGTATATGATTAGCCCCCACCTCATTTTCCAGCGGTTTAACATGAAATAGTAACATCATCTGTTGTAGAAAAGCAGCCCATGAATAAAGTCCCAGATCAGGTATTGCCAATCCTCCTCTAGTGATGGGTAGGGAGAGCTTCCGGATAGATCTCCTTACCTTTCCATAACCCCACACAAATTTACTCATTTGGGATTCCAATCCCTTTAGAATGTTGTCTTCCACAAGAAGAGGGATTGCTCGAAACAGATATAAGACCCGGGGTGGAATATTCATTTTGAGGAAATTGCCTCTTCCGATGATTGAGAGATGTAGTCCATCAATCCTTTTGAGATCTTTCTTTACTTTTTGGAGCAGCGGTTCATAGTTAATTTTCACAATCTCATCTATTTTGGCAGATATTCGAACTCCCAGATACACAGCGGATTCTACCCTTCTAGGATCAGTGAAGTAGACATTATTTGTGCAGATGACCATCGTTTTATCTCTATTTAAGGAGTATCCTGATATTTGGCCAAAGGCTTGAGTAATTTGTTCTATTTCTAATATAGCCTCCGTGGGCTGTGGTGTTATTACTGCCACATCGTCGGCGTAGGCTAATATTTTTGTTTGGTAGGGGCCCAGTGTAGCTGGTTTAATTGCCTCAGCCTTTAGTAGTTTTAAAATAAGAGGATTTATGTAGAGGGCAAAAAGAATCGGAGAGCAAGGGCATCCCTGCCTAGTCCCCCGAGATATGTTAAAAAATCCAGATTCCTGGCCCATTACCAATACCCTAGCCTTTGGTGAAAAATACATTGCTTTAATCGAGTTCATAAGGCAAGGTCCAACATTATTCTGTTCTAGTATTGCCCATAGGAATGCCCATGAAACCCTGTCAAAGGCCTTCTCGGCATCCAGGAGGACCATCGACATCTGGCCCGCCGTAGCATTTGCGGCATCAAATAGTGCAATAGCGCGTCGGGTATGGTCCGTAGTATCCTTACCTGGAATAAAGCCATGTTGCCAGGGGGAGACCAGATGTTCGATGATCCCCCTGAGCCGATTAGCCAAGATCTTAGAATAGAGTTTTGAGTCAGAATTTATTAGAGAGATAGGTCGATAAGATGAGGGCAGCTGAGGAGGCTTATCTTTTTTTTTGGGAAGATTACAATATTAGTTTCCTACCAAGACCTAGGAGGGATGCCACTTGATTGAATTCCAACAAATAAATCGAGAAGTAGAGGCGTTACGATATTACCCAAAATTTTGTAAAACTCGAGTGGTATTTTATCGGGCCCTGCGGCTTTTCCCGAGGCTAGCTCTGCAAGAGCAGTTTCCACTTCTATTTGAGTTATTTCTCTTTCTAGATCCAGCCTAGTAACATTATCCATTCCTACACCATCTTCGTGCTCGGTTGCCCATTTGGATAGTGTTTCTTTGATTATGTTTGGATTTAAAGAGTCCTCGTTTTTGTACAATTTCCCATAATAATTTTGAAATACTTCTAGGATAGATTCAGGCGTTGTAAATACTTGGCCTTCTGATTCAATGCGTGTAATTGAGTTAAGAGATTGACTTTGACGAGTTCGGAGTGCCAATTGCTTACCCACCCTATCTCCCATTTCATAGATCTTATTTCGGTGGGATTGGTATAATTCAGCCGTACTTTGGGTAAGTTTACTATTTATCTCTGCTTTTAGTATCGCCATATCTCTTAGCACTGAACCACCGTCCCTTTTTTGTGCTATTAGCCTAGTATGCTTCTCTTCTAGTTCAGCTAGTTTTTGTAGTTGTAATTCATTAAGCCTTGCCACCTCCTTCCTCTGTCTGGCTACGTAGCTGATTGTCTCCCCACGGACATTATTTTGTTTCACTTTCTCTGCGACCTCTTTAAGGTAGGCCTTTGCCTGGATTTCGCTTATGAAGCTCCTTGTTGCACCTTTGTAGATTACTTTTAATCGTGCCGGATTTTGCAGAAAGACCGTCGCTCCCAGCTTTTCAAAGGGTGCGAACAGTTGTCTCATTCTCCATTGTCGTTCTACAGTAGCATGCGCAAAATCCGGTCTTGCAAAAAAGTTATACCCTTTGTATTCTCTTTTAGCTGTGGGTCTAGCCAGGTCATATATAGTGTCACGTACTAGATAATTTCCGAAATTGACTAGAAATGCTCTAGGGTATTGTGGTGATTTATCCGAGCGTTTTGATAATGACAGAGGAAAACGGTGTGCTCGACAAACTTCCCTGTCCATTTCCCAAGATTTGAGTTCCGGGAAAGATGATTTTAAAAGGTTGGACATGAAGCCTCTTGGGTCGCTTCCTTCTGAGCCCTCGGGGATCCCAAGAAATCGAAGATTATTTCTTCTTGCTCGATTCTCTTGGTCTTCGACCTTTGTCATTAGGTCCTTGATTAATCCTTCATGGTCTTTTGCCTGCATTTGTAGCTTACTGACGTCTGATTCCAGATTTTCCGCCCTGACTTCCTTAGAACACATTCTGTCAGAGATCTCCAAACATGTACTACCTACTTTATTGATAGCACCTTCCAATTTTTGGATAGCGTCATGATTCCTTTCACTATCTTTTTTCACATCTTGATGGAAAGTTTTAATTGAATTGAGAACTTCACTTAGTGAGGGCTCCCTGTGCCTCAAATTCTCGTCTTCACCCGGAATGTCAGTAATACTCTTGTTCCTTTCGGATTCCAAGGTTGCTTTTCGGTGGGGACTTTTGCGTGAGAGTTTAGCTCTCCCTGTAATATACTCTGGGTTGCTTCCAGGATCAGTAGTTTCGTCGTTAATTATTTTTGAGTGTCTCTTATGTCTACTTCTTTCTTTCCCCAGTTTTTTTAATGGTGTGTAGTCATGTATGAGAGCTTTTTTAGTTCCAATGTCTGGTGAATACGGTGCCTTCATGGGATGTTCCTCCAGTCTCGGATCCTCACTCAGAACACTTTCTTCGCTTGATTCGCTGGATTCACTGGAGATTGATACTCCAGTCTCGTAAATCTCGGACTCAGAACCATCCGAGATTTCTGCTGGAGCATGCCCCTCCGTCGCTGGGTTTGTATTAGAGACTGAAACCATTTTAGGAGCCGATTTGCTTTCTTCCCTTATATCGGTCTGCTCTTGGTCAACTGTTGAAGATACTGTTGAGAGTGCTGCTTGAATTGTTCGGGCTGCATTAACATCAGCATCATTTTGGGCACCTTGTTGATCCATCATGGTTGGAGCTGTTTCATTAGGAGAGTAGGGCTGTAGTCTATCTTTGATTGCTGGACTAAATATATTTGAGATTCTTGGTTGTGAATCCGTCGAATGACCAGTATTTTTAGCTGCAGCTTTTAGATTCTTAATTGTTTGTAATCTTTTTGCCTTTTTTTCAAAGAGATCTAAGTTCTCTCTGTTTACCGGTTCTTTTTCTGCCTCTTTTACTATCTCTTTCCTTTGTTTTCTTTTTCAATTTTTCCGCTTCCTTATGGAGCTTCTGTTCGTTATTGATGGCTCTATCTCTCCCATCTGGTTTGTTAGCTCTTATGTTGCCTTCACTATTTTCATCGTAGCTTTCCATTGCCTTGTAGCCCCTGGTTTTGGGACGTCTCTGTGTCTCTTTTAATTTCTGAAGTCCTTGTGGGTTATCTTTAAGATTTCCTCTAGCATTCAAGCTCTCTATCCTCTCTTGACTTTCTAATTTCTCTTGATCACCCTGAGCCAGGGCTTTTGTTTTAGTATCAGTCTTTGACTGTGTCTGAGTTTGGGTTTGGGTTTGCGCTTGCTGTGCTATATATTGCGATCCTGAGGAGTCTAATGTATTTTGAGTACCTTCACCAAGATGGTGTACAGTTCGCCTGGCCCATCGGGCTCCCCAGCTGCTCCATTTTCGACAACTATAGGGCCGTTGCCGTTGCTGTTATGACTTGTGGCTCCTGTCTTTGGTTTATTACCAGCCATATTTGGTGTCGATATAGGGACTGCTAACACTGGGAGTAGCAGTAGTTTTAGGGGTCGGATCTGTTTTGCTGGTAGAAGTTGAGTAGGCTGTAATGTTTGAACCTTGTATCCTTTAGCTCTTGAGTTCACTCCAGCTGAGGTTAAAACCCATATAGACTGAGAGCAGGACGGGGAGCGGGGTGGTGGAGGTGCCGCAGATGCTCTTTGTAATATCCAGGCCTCTGTTTTAGTTTTGTGTGCTCGGGGTAATATTGCCGATACTGCACTAGAAATGTTTGCTCTAGATTCAGCCCTGGACCAGACTCCAGCTCCGCCGGTTCCTCTTGGAGCAATAAATGACCACAAGACCCCAATATTTTCTCCTTTTCTCCCAGAGATCTTGACACTTTTACGTGTATCTATTCTCGGATGTGCACCAAAGAAGCCATATAACATTTTTGGATTACTGCCAGTTGACCCATATATAGTCTCTTTCCTTAATGCTCTTAGGCTCAGATATATGCATCAAGATGTTGTATTGTATCTAGTATTTCCAGCACCAAAGAAGCCATATAACATTTTTGGATTACTGCCAGATGACCCATATATAGTCTCTTTCCTTAATGCTCTTTGGCTCAGATATATGCATCAAAAATTTTGTATTGTATCTAGTATTTCCAGTATTCACGTTTGGTTAGACTCCTGCTGTGAGAAACATCCCAGTCTTTAACCTGGCTCATTGGTTTCCTAGGTTACCGCTGCTGAATCTTAAATGTTTATTAAAATATTTGAAAATACATTTTTATTAATGTTTATATGATATTTAATCAAAATTATTTTATACTGTTAATATTGTTAATTAATTTATATATCATTGTTTTGATTTTTTGTTAATTATGATTAGCTAATTAATTAAATGTTAATTAATTATGCTAATTTAATAATATTTTATATTATTGGAGGTGACGTTTATAGTGGGAAGTGAATTAAATTTAAACAATACATTTGTTTTTTAATTATTTTAATTAAATATAGGACTGGGTCTACTAAATTATTCCTCTAAGCTATCCAACACTTTCCCTACTGTTGAACTCTCTGGATTGGAAATAGTAATGTTTACCCCTGTGCTATCCAACACTTTCCCTACTGTTGCACTCACTGGAGTGGTAATTGTAATTTTTACCCCTACGCTATCCAACTCTTTTCCTACCGTTGCACTCACTGGAGTGGGAATAGTAATTTTTACCCCTACGCTATTCAACTCTTTCCTTACCATTGCACTCACTGGAGTGGGAATAGTAATTGTTATCCCTACGCTATCCAACTCTTTCCCTACTGTTGCACTCACTGGAGTGGGAATAGTATTTTTTACCCCTACGCTATCCAACTCTTTCCCTACTGTTGCTCTCCATGG
Organism: Lissotriton vulgaris; assembly: GCF_964263255.1. Lineage (NCBI taxonomy): Eukaryota > Metazoa > Chordata > Amphibia > Caudata > Salamandridae > Lissotriton > Lissotriton vulgaris. The sequence continues at coordinate 356,711,706 of NC_141685.1, read as the reverse complement.
ATTGGGAACAGAAAATTTTACCCCTGCACTATCCAATGCTTTCCCTTCTGTTGCACTCACTGGAGTTGGAATAGTAATTTTTACACTCCTGCTATCACGCTTTGCCTACTGTTTCACTCACTGGAGTTGGAATGGTAATTTTTACCTACCCGCTATACAACACTTTCCCTACTGTTGCACTCACTAGAGTGGGAATAGTAATTTTACCCCTACACTATCCAACACTTTCCCTACTGTTGCACTTACTGAAGTGGGAATAGTAATTTTTACCCTCCCGCTATCCAACGCTTTCCCTACTGTGCAACTCACTGGAGTGGGAATAGTAATTTTTAGCTTCTAGACAATGGGTTGTGCACCGCTCCTGGATTTTTATATGCTTTTTAGACTGTGCTCTGGGGTATCACCTCCCTCCTGAGGTGTATTTGATAGCTCCACTGGTCGCACGCCTGTTACATCACAGGTGTGTCACCCTAGGCACAAGTGTCATGTGCTGGTTACCAGCTCTGACAAACGATATAGTTCATACAGTGGTTCAATTCATCAAAGTTCTTTGATTCTTATTTCCACCAGTTAATTCACATTTAATTCAGATTAGATCATGTTAGGCGTAAACATAAATCATTCCAATGCATTTCGGTGCAATCGGCACCTTCATCAGGGAACGCCTTAATCTCAACTGTTTAAGTCTCAGCTACGCGAAGCCCCTCCGCTCCGTTTGGCTTCAACGAGGTTAGTTTGAACTAACCTCGTCGAAGGCAAACGGAGCGGAGGGGCTTCATGTAGCTGAGACTTAAACAATTGAGATTAAGGCGTTCCCTGATGAAGGTGTCGATTGAACCACTGTATGAACTAGATTGTTTATCAGAGCTGGTAACCAGCACATGACACTTGTGCCTAATAGTAATTTTTACCCACCCGCTATCCAACAGTTTCCCTACTGTTGCACTCACTGGAGTGGGAATAGTAAATTTTACCCTCCCGCTATCCAATGCTTTCCCTACTGTTACACTCACTGGAGTAGGAATAGTAATTTTTAATCCCCGCTATCCAGCACTTTCCCTACTGTTGCACTCACTGGAGTGGAAATAGTAATTTTTACCCCTGAGCTATCCAATGCTTCCCCTACTGTTGCACTCACTGGAGTGGGAAGAGTAATTTTTACCCTCCCACTATACAACAAATTCTCTTTTTTTGTACTTGTTGGAGTGTGAATACTAATTTTATTCCCTTAGCTCTGTAATGTTTTTAATTTTGTTCTTTCTAATGTAGTGTAAACTATTAATTAACATAAAAAGTATTACTATAAGTATTTAAATTATTATATATTATTTATATTTATATAATAGGTTTATTTTTAAATATATATTTAAATATATTTTTAATAATGTTTAAAATATTTTATAATTAGGATTAATAATATTTTATAATTAAGAATAATAATTATTTTATAATATCATTAAGTAGCTATATATGTTTAAAAATAATTTTTTTACATTAGTTATTATCTTTACATTTTAAGCTTTTTTACATTATTTTAACTATATTTCATTTAATTGTGTTTATTATTCAATTACTTTTATAATATTTTAATACATTTAAAAAATGCAATATTTTAGTAAACTATATTTCAACTATCGATATTTTGTACTCGATATTTTAGTACTTACCTGTTTGTAGATAGGGATTCTATATTCTGTCCCTCTATATTTTTTAATCAATATTTTGGACAGTCGATATTCTATCCCTCGATATTTAGTCACTGAACCAGAACATCTATTGGACCCTGAAATTAGCCAACTTCTCTCTGACTTGAAAATGCTAGGGCTACAACAAAGAGCTGTTGGACCAACTCATGTTAAAGGTCACAGCCTGAATCTTCTTTTTACTAACGCTCAGTTCCCAGAAATCAACAGACCGATGACCCTAGTTTGGACTGATCATTATTTTTATTTTATTTATTTATTTAAAGATTTGTAAAGCGCCTGGTGACCCAGAGGCATCCCCGCGCTGTGAGACCTTGAAATTGGCTAAGAGGGGAGAAAAAACTTATTTAGGGAAAAGCAGAGTTTTGAGCTGCTTGTGAAAACGCAAGTAGCAGGGTTCCAGCCGCACACTGCGGGGAAGTGAGTTCTAGCGTGTGGCTGCCTTTACGGAGAAACTTCGACCTCCAGTACATACCCTCCTAAACTTGGGGACATTTGCCAGTCGCTCATTGTCCGAGCGCAGAGATCTCAAGGCTTTGTACGGGGTAACCATATCTCCTAGGATCGAAGGGCCTTGTCCATTGAGGAGCTTGTGAGCGATGCACATTGCCTTAAACTCGATTATGCTATTAGTTTTGAGTTTCCCTCGTCTGCCATGGTCAGCAAGACTACAAAGGCTGAGAGATATGCGATCTGACCCTGGAGGCAAATTAATCTCTTGAATTCCTGCTCTGCTTTTTGTCCTTTGACAACACAAAATGTTGATAATGTCAATGATGCAATTTCCAGCTATCACAATCCCCTCATCAAAGCTTTTAATGCTGTGGCCCCTGCTAAAGGTCCTAAATACAGACTTTTCAAATTGCAAACCCCATGGTATTCAGCTGAGTTGAGAACTGAAAAATCCAAAGCTTCAAGAGCCTCCTCCGATAGAAGGGCCTACAAACATCCCCTTCGCACCTATCATAGGGACATTAGGGAAGCTCGTACAATTTACATTATTAGAAGGTAGATCAGGCAATCAATTAAAAATATATATTTATTTATTTATTTATTTGAGTCTTATATAGCACTGGCTAGACCCGGAGGTATCAGAGCGTTTTACAGAAGGTTTCCACAAAATTATAAAATTACATCAGTTACAAGTTACATCAGTTACTCGAAAAACATTTCAAGAGCGTAGAAGACTAAATAAATGGAGTAAGAGGGAGATAGGATGGAGAGACGAAGGAGAGTCTGTCCAAAGTCTGGCTGGGTAGGTGATGGCCAAGGGGGAGGTCCACAGCCCATCTCCTCTTTAGCTATCAGGTAGCTCCACCGGGCATCACCCAAACAGCTAGGTCTCTAAGGGACGGCAATTAAAGAGCAAAGAGGAGGGATAAATGGAGCGTAAAGGAGAAAGGGGGAGGAGTAAAGGGGTAGGAGGGAGAATAAAACAAAGTAAGTTCTGCCCAAAGACCGGCTGGGTAGGTGACGGCCGAATGGGTAGTCCACAGCCCATCTCCTCTTTAGCTATCAAGCTGCTCCACCGGGCATCGTCAAAAAGCTAGGGGCATATCAAAAAGCGGGCGGAAAAAAATTATTGCCTCTTTTGCGGCCGTTTTTGGCCGAAAAGCAGCAATAATTGTAACGCCCTATTAGCATGGAAACGCTAACGTGTGAATCCAGGCTTCTTCACATTTTCCCTCAATTCCCAGCTTTGCATCTCTAATGAGATGCAAAGTGGGCATTCCTCCCCAGGATAACGGAAGAAATGTCGCTAAGCGACATTTCTCCTATTATCAAGCATCACGCAAAGCAGCAAAGCGACAGGAGAAATAGCGATAACCTCTGTTATCGCTACTTTCCTTATGCCTGATTTGACACAGACTTAGCCATGATATCCTATGGAAGGTGGATATCATGGCTAAGTATGTGTGTGGCCCTATCAGCAAGCTATCTCCTAAAGTTGTGCAATTCTCGCTGGATTTCCAGCGATAATCACAGTTAGGCAGCTTGCTCTCTGAATTTTATCGCTGTGGAGATAAGCGTTGCTGATATTCAGAGTTGGGTGGCGAAAATTATCCTAGCGCTAAGGGGCCGATTCCGATTCCGGTCGGAAATCCGCCCGACCGACTCGTACCCGGAACGGAGTCCGACCGACACCTACAGGCACAGTATGACCTGCGCAATACGATGCAAAGCCTGTGACCTACAATCGAACCGTACGGAAAACAAGCCTTACGACGAAGCCGTACAAAAATCAGCTATCCAGACGGGAAATGGACACGAGCCTCACTGACCAAGACGAACCCCGATTGAACCTGACCGATACGTACCCGCAACGTCCGACACGCACAGTACGATGCAAAATGCATGAAAAACTACCGATTCGCATGGGGCCCAGGCCGCACGACCGACACGGCCTGAAAACGTACCAGAAGCGAGAGAGACCACAGCGATCGATTTGCATGCAACACAGAACACAATCGGCATGAAAGGCACGGAGCAGACCGCACAAGCCAACATGAGCATCCGACTTGGTCAGAAAAACATCTCCTACATGCCCACAAAAAACAATGGCAAAAACACAAAAAAAAGGTCCAGTCAATCAATGACAAAGTCAATAAATAAACATTTTAAAAAACACCCACCCAGCCTCACTTGCACCCACCCACCCACATCACTCCTCACCACCACCCATCACCATGCCCCCTAAGAAGAATCCACAGTTCACAGACACTGATTTAGAAATATTGGTAGATGAGATCCTCAGAGTGGAGCCACATTTGTTTCGCACATTGGTACAAAGGACCCCCATGTCACAGAAATCCAAGATGTGGGACAGGATCGTGGACAAGGTGATTGCACAAGCACCAGCGTATCGCACAAAGACCGGCATCCGGAACCGGTGGTATGATATGTGCAGGAGGGTCATAAAGCTCCTCCAGAAGGAACACGCCTTGAGCCAGATCACTGGCATTAGCCCTCCTGCCAAACCAGTCAACTTCAGGTCCTGGGAGGAGAAGGTGCAGGACATCCTACCACCGGAGGGCATCCATGGCCTACCTGACATACCAGAGCCTGGTGAGTACACAACTAATACACCCAATATTGTGTTGCAATAAACACATATCACCGTTAAGGGGACAGTGAAACCATGCACTGATAGCAAAGGCATAGTAAACAAAAGTCAATCAGCTCAAGAAGTGTATGCTAGTCAGACAAACACAATAATGGCCACATCATAGTGATGTGTAAGTGTGTCATGACATGTATAAACCTACCAACAATTAGGGCAAGGCAGTGGCCCTAATCTGAGTAAATACTGTCAGACATCCCTGCCACCACAACCACTATCTCACAGTGAAGCTGACTGACAGTAAGGAATATAGGGTATGCTGGTGAAGTGAGTGTATACAAAAGCATGATGGGGTTGTTGTCAGACATAATGCACCCTCTCACAATAGCCATTAACACCTCTCTGAAGAATGCTCCTCTCTAAGGGGCTGGAAATGGGCTGGCAAGTACTCTGGGACTGGGCTCTGTGGTGGGGAGCACAAGGCCCTGCTGGGAATTGGCCACCATCAAACACCAGAACTCCACTGTCAGCCATCTTGTCAGCACAGGCACACACACTCACAGGGAGCAGAGTCAGAAGGAAGGAAGTGAAGGCATGCTGGGAAGGGGGTGTAGCCCAGAGCATGCTGGGAGTTGCAGTCACTCACAAACATCAGCCACCTACAAGGCCCAGCAAGCCCACACTGTACCATCTTCCCCTCAGAGGGGCTGGAAATGGGCTGGCAAGTACTCTGGGACTGGGCTCTGTTGTGGAGAGCACAATGCCCTGCAGGGAATTGGCCACCAACAAACACCAGAACGCCACCATCAGCCATCTTGTCAGCATAGGCACACCCCCGGGGAAGTGAGGACATGCTGGGAAGGAGGTGTAGTCCAGAGCATGCAGGGATTTGCAGTCATTCACAATACCCACCCACCCACATTGCCCAGCAAGTTCACAGTGAACCATGCTCACCTCACGGGGGTGAAGGACTGACAAGAACTCTGTGACTGGGCACTGTTGTGGGGAGCACAAGGCCCCACTGGAAATTGGCTACCACTAAACACCAGGCCTCTACTTTCAGCCATCTTGTCAGCACAGGCGCACACCCTCACAGGGAAGCAGAGTCAGGAGGAGGAAAGTGAGGGAATGCTGGAAAGGGGGTATCGTCCAGAGCATGCTGGGAGTTGCAGTCATTCACAATACCCACCCATCCACATGGCCCAGCAAGTTCACACTGAACCATGCTCACCTCACAGGGTGGGGGGTGAAGGACTGACAGGAACTCTGTGACTGGGCACTGTTGTGGGGAGCACAAGGCCCCACTGGAAATTGGCCACCACCAAACCCCAGGACTCCAGTGTCAGCCATCTTGTCAGCACAGGCACACACCCACACAGGGAAACAGAGTCAGGAGGAAGGAAGTGAGGGCATGCTGGGAAGGGGGGTGTAGTCCAGAGCATGCTGGGAGCTTAAGTTATTCACAATGCCCACCCACCTACATGGCCCAGCAAGTTCACACTGAACCATGCTCACCTCACAGGGGTGGGATGAAGGACTGACAAGAACTCTGTGACTGGGCACTGTTGTGGGGAGCACAAGGCCCCACTGGGATTTGGCCACCACCAAACACCAGGACCCCACAATCAGCCATCTTGTCAGCACAGGCACACACAGTCACAGGGAAGCAGAGTTAAATGTAAACAGGAATTACACTCCTGTGTCAGCCACCTGATGGCCCTTGAGTACCAATGACCATGTACATTGAAATCTATACATGAGCTGGGTATGCACACACATCACCAAGCACATTGAAAGGCTTCATGTTGGCAGTGCAACAATGTCAATCTCTGTCTGTGATGACTGAAGACAATGCAGTGTCCACGCATGCATCCTGCGTTCCATTGCAAATGTCATGTATATGAACCAATGTTACAAAAATCAAGGAGGAGGAAATGGTCCACTCTTCCTGTGCAACTTGGGTCATTACGTATTGTGTTACCTCCATTGAAAACATCACATACGAACACATGCGTAGTGTGGGATATCATGCTTTTCTGCATCACTGTACTGTAGCATCATTATCATTGGCACCACATTGATGCAAATATGCTGTGCCTCCACCTGGAGGTGAACTGGCTGGTTTCCCAGTAGTGTCCAGAGCATAAAACTGAGAGTGTGTGTCTGTGCTCAAGTGATGTGAGTCAAAATCACTCACAACGCCCAAAGGCAAAGGAAAAATGGTGGGCAATATGATGTATGAAGTTACAAACAAAGGTGCTGCGTGTGTGGATCTAGCGACTGATCTACTGCACCAGAGTTGTTCACTGTGGTCAACATGTTGCAGCCCCATGTGATCCTAGAGCCTATTTCTCCTCTGGACACTACTGGGAAAGCAGCCAGTCAACCTCCAGGTGGAGGCACATCATATTTGCAACTATTGTGACCCTAATTAAATGCTGCGACAGTACTCTGAGGGGGGGCAATCAAGATGCAGTGCACCATTCCTGTGTACGTATATGAGGGTATATAGTAATGAATTGAAAAAAGAAAATACCATGGTTGCACAGGACGAGTAATCCATTCCCCCCTCCTTCATTGTTAGTACTACCTATTGCAAGCTGAATGTATCAGTAGCTAAATACATATGTGAAGAATTGATGCCTGTAGTAACATCACTGACAATGTGTGTCTCTTCCAAACACAGGTACCACTGGGGACACAGCAGCAAGTGAAGAGGAGTCCCTGTCCCAGGCTCCTGTGGAGGATGAGGTCTCTGGTGTGGATCTGGCTCTCTCCTCTTCGAATGACGAACAACAACCTGGCACCTCTGGAGTGAGTCATCATGCAGCCCCACCTTCGGAAACATCTGTACCCTATGCAGCTGTGCCAAGAACATCTGGCCCCAGACCTAACACCCACGCCAACACGGACAGACCTAGGACACCAAGTACAAACAGCACAGGGACCCCGGCCACCCAGGAAGGTACAGACAATGACACCAGTAGCAACACCCAAGGGGGCATAGGGTCAACTGTGCCTGCCACCACAGGACCTGCACGTGTGTCTAGGGGTGGTGGGAGTGGTGTTAGGCAGAGGTCACGGTCTGCAGAGGGGCCTGGACTGTCTGATGACCCCCAACTGGTACGCATCATAGATGCGTACCAGGATTGCACCGGAGGATTCAGCCAGGTAGTAGGGGTCCTCAAGGACATGCAACAGGAGCAGGCCGGCATTCATGCATGCATGGAGGCCAAGTGGGACAAAGTTACTGGGGTGCTTAGCGACATATTGACTTGTCTCCACCAGAACAGCAGAAATATGTCCACACCTCCCTGTGTGCCCACAACATCTCTTGCAACAACATCTGCAAATGCCACAGGGAGGGAGGATGAATCTGGAGGAGAGTCCGATGCAACGTTGACGCCTGCACCTGAGGAACCCCCCCAGAAGAAGAAGAGGGGTCGTCCGAAGAAGGACAAGTGAGCCACAGTTGTCCATACACATCCCCCAGGAACCCAGAACCTGTTTTTGATATTGGTCTTTGTGTGCAAAGCAATCACCTTGTTGCACATGACACAACTCCCTGACATGACATGTAGGGTCCATGTTGTACTAATGTAGAAGATGAATGTGGACTTGACTGTGGACATTTCATCTACCAATACTTCAAACTCATCTGTGAACCTTGGATTCTAAACCTCATGTACAGCACTATCTCCACACGTGTATGTAAATAAACTCACTATTACACTATACTTGCATATGTTGGGTCAGGTATGCTCCGTAGGATCCAGTTGTCGCTAATAGGGGTCCACCTCCTGATGTTACCAACACCCTAAAGTGGAAGCACAGGGTGTTTGAACCATCAAGCGAGGGAAAGGAAAGGGAAGGGGACAGCAGGGAAAAGAATCTGAAACAACATAAAAATATTGGTATAAGCAAAGCAGGTGGTATAAGGCTACTCTCATGTGTTCTTACTATGCTCCTTAATACCTGTCTGGGAAATGATTGCACCCTCAATAGAGTAGAACATCCAAGACCATTCTACTCTAGTAACAAATCTGTAAGTACAGTAAATTCACATGAATAATATAACCACACTTTACTGTGAACACAGCCCCATTCCTGTTTGTTCAGCACATTCACACATACCATAAATAAAGCAAATGCTTTCAAGAAGCAGAGTAATATGTCAACTTTCATTAAGGGAGGCCTCCCTAATACTTGAAGGTTGGATATTTGCAAAGTTCGAGTCCCCTCCTTCCCAGAGACTTCAAAATGATAGAGCAATGATACAATGTTTTAAACATAAGCGAATCACTGATATGGTAAGGCGTGGCGCTTTGGACCACAGTCTTCCGCTCTGTCCGAATTCCAAATAAGATAATCAAGGAAAAATACGGTAGCGTGTGGTTACCCTCACCACCTCGCTCCGTTTCTGTGTAGAAGTCTTTTATGCGAACATTCAAGAAAACACGGCAACGCGTGGTAGCCTCACCACCGCGCTCCGCTTCAATTGCGCGATTTAGCAAGGATAATCCAAGAACAAAATAGAGAACACTGCAACGCGTAGTATCCTACCTCCGTGCTCCGCTTCTCTAACAATCACGGGGGAAAACAGGAGGAACACGGTAAAGCGTGGTAATCCTCACTACCGCCCTCCGCTTCACAGGCAATCAATCTGTGGTAAACTGCCAGAATACGGCAACGCGTGGTTCATCTCACTACCACACTTCACTTCAGAGAATACAGTCTCGAACTTACTGCAATGTCTCTTCAACTCATCAAACCGGATGACTCACAGATCAGCCCCTGAAAGAGAACGCACTGCTGGAAACAGGAAGGGCTTCCCTCGGTGGACGCTCTGCTCCTCGCTAAGAGCCGAACTGGAAACCAACAGTCAGAATTATGTGCATCCGTCTTAGCGCGACTTTGCCTGAAGTACTTCCTCCCCTCAAAGGCATCATGGGATTTGTAGTTCAGTACTCGTAAGGCAGGCACGGCTAAGACCGGTCCTGACATGTTGTGATTAAAACTTGGTATGTGTCATGGAGATGTTGAAATGCAGAAGTACATAGTGCATGCCGACTACTACAGCAATGTCATTACCATCATGTGACTCATGTTGATGTGACACCTATGAGGGAGACACACCAATAGGGCACCACAACACATACTCACCATGGACATGTGACACATTGCCTACAAAGATGTTTGTCGGATATACGGTGGAAGGCACAGACACCACATGTTTCCACACTCACTGCTAAGAAGCCCACAGGTGAGGTACCCAAATGTCAGTTAGATGTGTGAAGACAGACGACACACATAACTAAGTGAAGCACAGCTTCATTACAAATCAGAAACAAGTTTATTACACAACATTATCAAGGTGAATCCACATGACAGTGGGCACACGGTCACCAAGTGTGGTCAAATGGCGCTTTCGGGGTGTATTCTAGGAGTGAGCGGGAAATCTGTTACGCCCGCGGATTTTGCGGATTTTGGGGAAATCCGCAATCCGCGAATTTTGCGGATTTCCCGCAAAATCCGCAAAAAAAATCCGCGGACGTAACGGCTTCAAAAGTTGAACCCCCACTCATGTAACTATTTTACAATGGCGCCAGCAAGCTGCCAGCGCCGTTGTAAAATAGTTACAAAGTTAGCTTGCACAGGAACCACTAGATAAAACGAAGCAGGTGCTGCTTTATTTTATGTAAGTGCTTCCTGTGCAAGCTAACTTTGTAACTATTTTACAAGGGCGCTGGCAGCTTGCTGGCCCCATTGTAAAATAGTTACATCATACATGCCAACATTTCAGAAGAGCAAAGTGGTGGGAGATTTAAAAAAAAAAATCGGGAGAGGGGCGTTGTCAACTAGAGTTCTTTATTGACAAACAAACACTATAAATCAGAACAATCAAGGATAGTTGTTGTATCCACATTCTCCAATTTAAGCCACCAATATAAAAGGATCATAAACAAACATTGGGCGCACACACAGCCGGCATGTCTGTTACATGAGTAGGCTGGGCACATTGTGTTCGCACGGGTTTCTGCAAGTTCGCGAGGGTTTTGTACAATTTCGCAATTTGCGAAATTGTACAAAACCCTCGCAAACTTGCAGAAACCCGTGCGAACACAAAAAAAAAATCCGCGAGAATTCGCGGATTTTCGCAATCCGCAAATTCGCAAATCCGCAAATTCGCGGATTGCCAATCCGCAAAATCCGCCCATGCCTAGTGTATTCTGGTTGTCGGTGTCAGACTTGCCCAAGCAACTGGCAAAGTACCTTGGGAAGGACAGAAATGAGACACAGTCAGAAGCACACCAGAATAGGATGGAAATGCAATAAACATGTTACAAGAAATCTACACAGTAACAAATTAGCATGTCAATACCATTGTGGACTACAGACCATCTGACAGGACACATCACTGCACGCATCCAGTCAAGTACCACATGGACAAACTCAAACAGCAACTGAGCTGCACAAACACATCACAGGCTAACTCAGTACATTGGCATGACAACCCTGTGAACTCACATTCAGCTGAAGAAGTTATTGATGAGCTGTGTGCGGACGTCACCCTCATCATCATCACTGGCCTCGTGGCCCAGGCCAGGATCCTTCACAGCTGGTGGATGTTGGTCGTCGTCGTACTGGATGAGATGCACCTTCTTCCGTACTGCTATGTTGTGGAGCATGAAGCAGACGATGATGATCTTGCACACCTTTGCAGGCTCATATAGGAGGGCCCCTCCGGTCTTGTCCAGGCAACAGAAGCGGCTTTTAAAGAGACCAAAGGTACGTTCAATACCTCGCCTGGTTCTGCCATGTGCCTGATTGTAGCGCATCTCGGATGCTGTCACAGGGTTCCTCAGGGGTGTCAGCAACCACGGCATGATGGGGTATCCAGATTAGTTGAGTATTGTAAGGGGGTGTGAGACAACATTGCAAAACACACACAATGGTAAACAGGTAAACAGTACACACCAACAAGCCAGGCATACTGGTTTGGCATTTGTGATCTCATCAACGGTATGCGACTCCTTCTTAAGATGTAGGCATCATGCGCCGAACAAGGGAAACGTACACACACATGTGTAATCACCATGTCCGCCAGACATACCACCAGAGCATTGATTGAGTGGTAATGTTTCCGGATGCGGTATGTCTGTTCCTGTGCCCTTGGTGGTATAAGGGCCACATGTGTGCCATCGATTGAGCTAACCACGTTTGGCATCCTCCCCAGTCCATAAAAGGCATCCTTAATCTCTGCAAGTTCACCTAGGTCTTGGAAACTTGATGTAGGAGTCTAGGTGATTCAAAATCCCCTCCAAGACATCTTGTAGCACACGGCTGAACATAGTTTGTGACATACCACCAACACTAGCCACAGTGTGTTGAAAGATACCTGTGGCAAAGAAGTGCAGGGCTACCATCACCTTTACCTTTGGTGTCAGTGCTGTCGGGTATGTTTGGCCAGGTAGCAGATGTGGCGCCAACTCATCAATGAGGCTCCTGGTGAAGCGGTACCGTCGGATGCTGTCACATTCCACCATGATCTCGAGGTCAGGGAATGGTCTATGGACTGCTGGCGCCCTGCAGTACAGAGATGGGTAAAGTACCATTATACATTCAGCTACCCATGTGGCACTCACCTTGCAAAAAATCACATTATACATCATAGCAATTCACAATTAACTGAGGTGTGTGCTGTTGGTTATGGACAGATATGTCCCCTTCATGCCCATCATCTCACATACCATTGACACATGTGTGCATGAGTTCCTTGTGGTGCAATGGCAAATCATTGGGCTGTGGCACAGTATCCATGGACTGCTGTCATGTTAAAAACACACAACACAGTGACAAGTGAGGGAGATATCCATGGTCCCTGTATTGCCAAATAGGCACTGGAATGACATGTTGTATCATGGACATCCCTCAACCAATCATGAGTCCCACAGGTAGTTGCCCCTGTGGTCCCTGCAGGCTATCCAGGGACATCCTTGAGACACACACACAGCATAAATGTGAATGCACAAGGCACATGGTGGACCCTGTCTCACATTGAGCACATGGAACCACAAACATCAGAGACAAAACATGCACACAGACTGTGTGGGTACATCATGATTGTGGCCATGGGTCCTGCTGTGACGTACATGACAGGTCAGACACATCTCCAAACTGGTACTGTGTCCTTGACTCATGCCCATAAGCCAACACTTGGACATTACATTTGTGAGGTGCCCCACACCAAAACTAATCTGTCCCCGTGAACCCCTGCCCAGCCTGGGAGTGGCTGCACCTATGTGCCAAATAAGAATAGAAATGTTGCCCCCCCATACACACACATGTGATGCAGACTTACATGCCATGTGATGCAGTGTTGGACATGCTATGGTGTTGAAGGTGTGGCCATGGCAATGGAATCTGTGTAAACCGTCTGCAAGTCACACCAATGTGATCCGACACGGGTGACTTGTATGCCGACGTGCCATACATGCATGGACCGAGTGGTGTGCCCACCTTGTCAATTGACTGCACGATGCGTATGCATTACAGTCACCCGCATCGGTTCACATTGATGCCAATGGGCAATGCGTGCGCACGGCTCGGTTCATGCATGTACGGCGCATATGCAATGTTACCCGACGTGGGTGACTTCTACATTGACGCATCGTGCTGTTCTGGTCCGAGATATGCGCACGCATAGCCCATAGAATCATAGTGGGACGGATGCCTTTGGTTTAAAAAATATGCGTCGTATAGTCAGTTTATCAAGCTGTGTGCACTCATTGGCAATGGGCTGTCATGGAGACAGGCGCAAATTCAAAAAACGTTCGAGTCGTGCACTGGAAATTCAGTTGGATGCTTACAACAGTGTTGCAATCCTAGGGTTACCTGAAGGTGAGGGTTTTGAACAATGCGGAAGACGTATAGGAGTCTTACATGTCCATGGATTGGACAGATTCATAGCATGCAACCGTGTCTGGCCTATCAGTAAGGGGCAACATCACAGAATTTGCCTCTGCAGCACAGATTTAAGGCTGGCAGGCCCCCAGGGAGCTCACATGACTGCACTACATGCTACAGGACCACATTTCACAATTCCACTGCTGCTGTCTATGCTACCTCTGGGTTCTGCAATGGCACGTACTCTGGAGAGGGCCCCAGCATTCACAGAGGAGGAGAACCAGGCCCTGCTGGATGGGGTCCCCCACAGTACAGCAAGCTGTATGGGAAACCAGGGGAGCAGGTGAGTGTGCAGTCCAGTGCCTATCATTTTTTGCAAGTTATGTGACTAAAAGTAATAGTAGTGTGCACAGCAGTGGGAGGCATATGCACTGATTACTTTCAGCTACCTATTTATGTGGGTACATGTGATGAACAGGTGTCCTGATGCAGTAGTGCAGTAGTGCTAGCCATAAATTCCTAGCCAATGTTACCATGTCAGACCTGCAGTACAAAATGCGCATGTATATGGGTGCACTACCTGTGTACCTCTTTTAGCTTTGTGATGACTACATGTATTTTCAACTGTATGCAGCACAATTATGTGGCATGTGTAGTAATGTCCTCTTCACTTTGTCATCCTCGCAGGTTGATGCCCAGCAGAAGCAAGAAATCTGGCTGACCATCGCCCAGGCAGTGAGATCAGTGGGGGTCTACAAGCGCCGAATCCGCAACTGCCAGAAGAGGTGGCAGGACCTACGTGGCTGGACCCGGAGGATCGCAAGGGTCCAGCTGAAGCTGTCGCCTCTTCGCCGTAGGGGCGGACACCAGACCCTGACCCCCCACATGCTCAGGATTGTGGCGGTGGTCTTCCGGGACATGGATGGGCAACTGAAGGCCAGACAGCAGCAAGGAGTGGGTAAGTCCATGCCTGATCTGTGAACATGTCTGACATGCTATTTGCAGTATTTTGGCTTGGTCATACTCCCACATTACGTTGGTCTTGGAGTCCAGGACTCATGTCCCTCAATTGTGTAAGTCACACTCCTCATCTGATCCACAGTTGTGGACCCTACAGTCTGAGACTTTTTTCACTTGGGCACTGTGTCCCTTCATGCTGAGGGTCCTACACAGCATATGTTACTGGGACTCTGATGTGTGCATTGTGGGTGGGTCTGTATTTTGTACTATGCCTGGTCTCTGACATGTGTTCTGTGTTTGACTTTCTTATGTGTTAAAATTGCTGGTCTGGTTCACAACATGTGTGTGCGGTTCTTAAAACATACCCATGCAGCAGGTGAGTCCATGTAGTGTCCTCAGGGCTATGTATAGGAAGTATTACAAAAGGGGGGTGGAAACAGGAGCCCTTTATGAATGTTAAGAAGACAAGGTAACCACTTTGAGGCTGTGCTTGTCCGTTCTACGTTGAAGGTTGACCTCAGGAGTTAGGTTGTTTTTATCTTTCACAGGACTGAACCCCCCCAAGGTCCTGAGGAGAATCCCCGCTACTAAGGGGCTTCGAAACGAGTCGACCCTTTTTTTCAAGGCCAATCGCATGAGAATGTCATTTGTGAAACATCTAGATTGTTGAAAAGATTCTAATTGCCTGTCAAAAGATTTATGTGTTGTCATTTATAAAAATGCTTTGAAATAATCATATTAATACCCCACCACTCATAATAATAATAGATTCTGTCGAATCTAGGTGAGGGTATTCATGTTTTTCTTCACCTAATTCTGCATTTGTCTTTATTTTTCTTATTCCTTTTCTGTATGTCTGATTTTGAGTGCAAGAAGTTCGCATATGACATTTTCACGGAATGAATGATGGATGACAAATGAGTTTGTATGATTGAGGTCCATTCCCTTCTGTTGATATATATCTCTATGGGTGGGGTGGCAGTGGTGGTGGGCAACATGACACATATGGGTGGGGGTGGCAGTGGTGGTGGGCAACATGACACATATTGGTCGGGTGGCATCAGTAAAAGGCAACATGCCCCTATGGGTGGGGTGGCATCAATGATCGGCAACATGACAAATAGGGGTGGGGTTGCAGTGGTAGTGGGCAAAATGCCCATATTTGTGGGTTGGCATTAGTGATAGGTAACATGCCACTATGGGTGGGGTGGCATCAGGGAAAGGCAACATGCCCCTATGGGTGGGGTGGCATCAGTGATAGGCAACATGCCCCTAATGCTGGGGCAGCATCAGTGATAGGCAACATGACAAATAGGGGTGGGGTTGCAGTGGTAGTGGGCAAAATGCCCATATTTGTGGGTTGGCATTAGTGATAGGTAACATGCCACTATGGGTGGGGTGGCATCAGGGAAAGGCAACATGCCCCTATGGGTGGGGTGGCAATGGTGATATGCAACATGCCCGTATGGGTGGGGTGGCAGTGGTGGTGGGCAACATGCCCCTATGGGTGGGGTGGCATTAGTGATAGGTAACATGCCCCTATGGGTGGGGTGGCATCAGTGATAGGCAACATGACACATATGGGTGGGGTGGCATCAGTGATAGACAACATGCCCCTATGGCTGGGGCGGCATTAGTGATAGTCAACATGACACATATGGGTGAGGTGGCAGTGGTGGTGGGCAACATGCCCCTATGGGTGCGGTGGCATTAGTGATGGGTAACATGCCCCTATGGGTGGGGTGGCATCAGGGAAAGGCAACATGTCCCTATGATTGGGTGACATTGGTGGTGGGCAACATGACACATATGGGTGGGGGTGGCAGTGGTGGTGGGCAACATGACACATATTGGTCGGGTGGCATCAGTAAAAGGCAACATGCCCCTATGGGTGGGGTGGCATCAATGATCGGCAACATGACACATATGGGTGGGGTGGCAGTTGTGGTGGCCATGGGTTCCCTAAGGAGGTATGGTACTGGTGGACAGGGTGTGGACCACCTGGGTGTGTGTGACATTGGACAGGGTGTGGACCACCTGGGTGTGTGTGACATTTGGCAGGTACATGTCGTTTGTTTGTAGGGTGGGTGTCCATCTTACTGTCTGTGCCGTCCGCGTCTGATCCTGATCCGGTCATATATGTACAGGAGTGGTATGACCTGCGCGATTGGATTCATGCTCCGTCTCGATCCGTTGCTAGCTGCTCCGTTTCAAATCCATGGATTGGGTTAATGGCGCAATTTGGAGTTGATATGCAGCTCTTCCGAGTGCTGTGACATGCTGTACACGGCGACTCATCAGGAATGTAGAAACTGCGCATCGTATTTGACAGGCAGGAAGTAGCAGTGTTTATGGTGCCGTGCGGCGCGAATTGAGTGTTTCCGGGTCAGGCTCGGACGGAAGTTGTGGATGGAGTCGGAGCGTGCATGTCGGTCGGGAATTTGGCACTTTTCCGCATCGTACTTCCTCTCCCAGACGGTCCCACTCCTGGTACGGATCGGTCGTAAGGTGAGGCTACTGACACGTCTCAGAGGGCTGATCGACTGAGATCGGAATCGGCCCCTAAGTGCGCTTAGCGATAATTATCGCCCCCTCTTGATGATATGCTCCTAGGTCTCCACGGTCAGAGGTAGGTTCACAGATTTCGTATCTTGACGGGTAGGCTGGATGGGGGATGTGTTCAAGGTCTGGCCGTTTTTTTCTCAGAGGAGTAGCACGACGTGGTAGGGACCACTGTGGCTAGCATCTTGGCGTCAAGCAAGGGATTCTGACCTAGGAGTTAAAATCAGCCGACACCTTTGTCACTGCTTTTTTAGGTGGCATTGATGCGATTGCTACCCTCCACCATGTAGTCCCGGGCCCCTCTTATCTCTGGGGGTCCCCTCTTTGTGCTGTAGGTAATGGACGCGTCGGTAGAGAGTTGTCCCTGATACGTGCCCAGGCCCTTCTTAGCCCCTAAAATGGTGGGTCTCCTTGAGATGACTCATGGCGGCCATCTTAAGGTCAGGCATGTGCCGGGTGTTTCCGTGTCTCACTGTGCCTGGGCCATCTGTTCCTTGTCTTAAGCCCTTTCAAGCTGCCTCAAATACTCTCTCCAGTCTCCCCCCCTGCTGCAGGGGTGCCACCTGCGTGATCTCTCGTTAGGGGGGTCCTGGCCGCCATTTTGAAGTCATGCAGGGCGAGATAGGAGCT
Source organism: Lissotriton vulgaris (assembly GCF_964263255.1). Taxonomy (NCBI): domain Eukaryota; kingdom Metazoa; phylum Chordata; class Amphibia; order Caudata; family Salamandridae; genus Lissotriton; species Lissotriton vulgaris. The sequence goes on along the minus strand of NC_141685.1, from coordinate 356,693,883 downwards.
TTCCAACCCCGATGGTCATTTTCCTTACCCACAATCACTTGACTGGCGAGAGCCCAGAGCTGACGTGGCTCGAGGAGCCACAACAGTCTACTCACCACCTCGAGCTGTTTTCCCACGTGTCCAGTGGGCCCTCAAGAGGTCCTGTCTCCTGCAGCACTTTGCTCACGGGAACGCCTCTTTCACTGCTCCCGGCCACATCCACCACCTCAAGTCTCCTCAGCACTCCGGTGCGGCATTATTCCTGAGCTCCCGGACAATTTCGGCAGTCCCGGCTGACCAGCGGCATCATAGGTCATGGGGTGCGAGATGACCGGCTGTTTGCACCACAGTGCATTGTCTTCAGGAGTCCTCCCATGTGCCTCTGCATCCACCAAGCTATACGACCTCGAGTTTTGTGTTTAGCAGCGTTGGATCTCCACTATTATCTCTGTGCTGGAATCCATCCCATGGCTGCAGCTCACGCCTCACCTTCCATCTTTTTCACTTCCTTGCACCTCCACACATCCCAGAAGATGATATTTGTTTTACCATGGGTGCCTCTGACAGAGCCATCTGGCTCGGCATGGTCCCCATCTGTCAGGGGTGCCGGTGATTGGGAGTTCTTAACTAATTTACCAAACCGGCAGCTTGCAAGCTCGTAATACATCCTTCTCAAGAGTTCAGAGATGCACTTGAATACCATTTTGAGGACAAGATCTCTAGGATATATAAGAGCTTTCCTACAGCGTAGGTTTCTGTGGACACATGCAATCAGAATTCTCTTCCTCATTTGGCCCCGCCCATTCAATTCACTTCAGGACCATTTCTCAAGATCAGGAGCAGGAAATATTGTGAAAGGTTATATCCGGCTCTCCGTGCGATGCTTGCCCTGACTATATAGCCTCTTTCCTAGATTATTCGCTTACTCCTTGTATTACAGACCTACTCAATCTATCTTTGACACAGGCTTGGAAATCTGTTATGAGTATCCCTTTTTTTAAACCTAATGCAGATCCCAAAGGCCTTGTGAATTATAGGCCATCTCTCTTTGACATATTCTTAGCAAAATTCTGGAAGGCCGCGTCAATAAACAACTCTTTAATTATCTTGAAGGACAATAATTCATTAGATACCTCACAATCAGCTTCAAGGGCCTTTCATTGTACCAAGACTGCCCTACATGCAGTAATGGATTCCACCCAATTACTGTTTGATGAAGCCATTCCAGCCATCCTAGTCTTACCTGAACTATCCGAAGGTCTTCCTTAAGCCCAACCCTTTTTAACATCTATTTAGCCCCACCTGCTAAGTTTGTATGTGCATGCTGCTTTGATATAATATCATACACAGAAGAAACTCAATTGATAATCTCTTTTGGGAAGAACTCTGAGTCATCTAAAGTTAGATTCAAAAACTACATTCATAAGGTGGCTGCCTGGATGACCCATAACTATCTCCAGTTGAATGGAGGAAAGACCGAAATTCTTTTGCCTGGCGAAGCACAGACACTTTTAATGAGATGACTGGTGGCCTACAGATTAGGGCCTGCTCTGAGACCAAGAGAGTTTTAAAGAAGGTGGGCATTCTGGTGGACAATACTCTATCCATGAAAGATCAAGCCATCTGCATATGTGGTACCCGCTTTAAAACATTATGACTGCTAAAAAAGGTATTTTCTTGGCTCCCTTTGAGCTCTAGGAGAATATTGGTCCAGGCTCTTATCACCAGCTGCCTGGATGTAGTAATACTCTTCTGGTAGCTGCCAACAAGACACTCCTCTCCAAACTTCAGGTGGTTCAAAACACAGTGACCGCCTAGTCTGTAGACTTCTGCTGGAACACCTTCTACTCCTACTTCGAGAGCTTTGCACAGGCTTCCAGTCAGGAAAATTCACTGTTAAAATTTCTATGTCTTATTAATAAATCTCTTGTGGGAAATGGCCTGTCTAACCTTCGAGCCAGACTCTCCTGGTTTCAACCCACTAGAAACCTGAGATCCATGGACAAAGCCTTTCTAAGACATCAGCGTATTCAAACCTCAAGACAAAGGGTCGCTCCTTTTCCTATCTCGCCCCTCACTACTGGAACAGTCTCCCACATCACATTCATTTTTGTTCTGACTTTGGAGAACCTCAAAAAATGCTGAGAACATGGCTCTTCTGTTAAGTTGCCTTTTCTCTGCTTAATTCTGCCTAGTGCAGGGATACTCCTTCGGGAGTGAGTCGTTTTGCTCTTTACAACTGGTGGTAACATGGAAATTCCACACACGGGGGCTCAAAATCACATCTGAAAGAAATATAACGATGAAGTACATGCACATGCAGTCTGCACACTCAGTGCCAAAAATAGAAATGTATGTTTGTACATAATTTGTTTGTTCATCATAATTTGCATGATCAAAGGGCCTAATAAATACAATATCACGTACTAAAAAAAAGAAGAGTATGAAGAACCAAAGCCTGCTGTAAACTTAAAATCTGAGTTTTACTGTTACATGCTCTTTTGCTTCCAGTTGAACTACAAAGCAAAAGCTAAAGAAAATCATTTTGCTACAGTGAACCAAATACTAACTTTGTTTACCAGCAGTAAAGAAATATACACTACACAAAAAGCACAGTCCAAACAGGCACAGACAAAGAGGCATCGATACCAGAGAACATGCCAGGCACCGTAACATAAGCGCACACTATACACACTATGGGGCACATTATTATGGCGGGCAGACCTTGTCCGCCTGCCATACCAGTGGGGGATGGGACCACCCGCAATGCTAGCGACGGTCCCGCATACCCCATTATGATGCACCCGGCACACTGGCGTGCGCATCCCGTATTTTTAACATTGCGGCGGGCGGTGCTGAAAGCACTGCCCGCCGCAATGCTAAAAATGCATGTTGTGCTTTTCAAAGCACAATGTGACAGGCACCTTGCGGTGCCTGCCACATTGTTCTTTGAAAGGCAGGGGGTACCATAGGTGCCCCCATGTGCATCCCCTACCCCCCCGGAGTCCATGGGGGCCTGCAAAGGGTCCCCCAAGCAGACTCTGCATGCCTTTCTGTGGCAGCAATGCCGCCACGGAAAGTCATTGAAAAATGCATATTCTAATATGGCTGGCGGTGTCTTTCAGTTGATAGCAAACTAGAATATCCAGGCAAAAAACAATGTAGATATCTGGCACAAATTCAGTATAGCAATATAAACACAAGAAAAAGAAAATGATATAACCAATAATTATGATAACATATAAAATTTAATAACAATGATAAAAATTGATATAATTATATTCAATCATATAGAAGAAATACATAAAAAAGCAATAAAAAAGAGAGAGTACAATGTTCAATTTATGGTAGTCTCTAATATTCAAGGGAAAGTTAAAAACTTTGATGAATCCCAAAGCTGATTGTCGGAGCTGATGTCTGTCTGTCAACGCGTTTCGACACAAACAGTGTGTCTTCATCAGGACAATGTCAGTATATTTCTTTGAAGGGTCGAAATAACAGAGTTACTCGGTCTTTCAAATTCATTCAATTCGATGATATCAGTAATCACTTCTCATGCTCTTTTCCGAGATTCACTGGTTCAAGATGTACGATAAGCAGTAGTTTTGTTACCTTGCTGTCTTTAATTTTTCGCAAGGGCGATTATCCTATGTGTGAATATGTGAAACTTCATCAACGTTGGGCACTCATCTTTTAGATAAACATTCTTATGGATTAAAAACCTGCTAATTGCCGATTGGGTCCAACATTCAACGCACCGATAGCGAGACGTGAAGCAAACAGTCTTAGTCGTGAGTATGCTACTCTGAAAACGTGCCCGATAATTATTTCCCTGCTTGTTCACGCTACGATGTTCTATTCGATAGCGGAGACCGGAGAACTGTGTCACGGTCGACAGCATCCAATTCGAGTTTAAAGGTACTGTATCAGAGTTGGAACCCGGCGTGGTCAATGGCGGCAAGTAAGTTGGTTGCGAATAGAAAATCGTAGTGTTACATCGGCGATTAGCAAGTTTTTAATCCATAAGAATGTTTTTCTAAAACAAAATTTAAAAAAATTAAAGACAGCAAGGTAACGAAACTACCGCTTATCGTACATCTTGAACCAGTGAATCTTGGAAAAGAGCATGAGAAGTGATTACTGATATCATCGAATTGAATGAATTTGAAAGACCGAGTAACTCTGTTATTTCGACCCTTCAAAGAAATATGCTGACATTGTCCTGATGAAGACACACTGTTTGTGTCTAAACGCGTTGACAGACAGACATCCGCTCCGACAATCAGCTTTGGGATTCATCAAAGTTTTTAACTTTCCCTTGAATATTAGAGACTACCATAAATTGAACATTGTACTCTCTCTTTTTTATTGCTTTTTTATGTATTTCTTCTATATGATGGAATATAAATATATCAATTTTTATCATTGTTATTAAATTGTATATGTTATCATAATTATTGGTTATATCATTTTCTTTTTCTTGTGTTTATATTGCTATACTGAATTTGTGCCAGATATCTACATTGTTTTTTGCATGAATATTCTAGTTTGCTATCAACCGCTTTGCCCTGATCCAGGAATTGATTTCTCTCAGGGGGTCCCTGTTTAACGCCACAAATTACTGGCGGTGTCTTTCAGACACCGCCACCATATTGAACCCTTTTCCACCCGGTCGACATGTCGACCGGGCGGAAAACGGGCAGACGGTCTTTCCATCCGCCACAGACCCCCAAGGCATTGTAATATGGCGGGGGGTCTTTTCTACAGGGATGGCGGGCGGATTACCCCCGCCGGCCCGGCGGTGACTACCGCTGGCCCGGCGGGGGCAATCCGCCCACCATCTTAATGGGGCCCTACGTACTTAACCACACAGCCTAGTAAGTTGAAATCTTTACACATTTTTGCTGGATGTTTTTGTATCATTGAATGCACTTGTTAATTAATGGAGTATTCTCCTTAATATGGTGTTCGAATTTCATTAATTTATATAAATAGGCTTGCAATAAAGAAACAAAGAGCTAACTAAGGTACAGTCTATGTGAAAAGTATTCCCTTATGTTCTTTAAATATTGTCAGTGATTGTAGGTACTTAAAACGTAAGGGGTTCATGATGGTGTGGGTGAGTTAAATGTGGACCTATTCAGCATGGTGTGAAGAAAGGTGTGGTTTCTATGGTGTGATGTGTCAAATGTTTTATAGTATGTGTGTCAAGGTGCTGTATGGTGAAATTGATTGTGTCTTCCAGTGTATTGTGTAATCTGTTGTATGGTATTTGCTGGGATGTAGTCTTTTTGTGGTGAAATTAAGTGGTCTGGTGCAGTCAAGTGGGTATTGTGTTATGAAGAGAGCCATTAGGATACGGTGTGAATTAAGATGTATGATTATACCTTGTTGATGGGGAGAGAAGGAGGTAGTGGCAAAGAGAAGGTATCATGGTAGGGACGACTAGTAAGGAGGGTGATTGATGGCTGAGGTAGGTGGGAGTTAAGTATTCTGGGATGGAATTGGGGTGATGAGGGTGATATGAGATGGCGGTGAGGTGACAGAAGGAAATGGGAGGTTGGAGTGGTAGGTAGTGATTAGGTGAAGCATCCGTTGTGTGTGTGAGCTTGGCAGGGCATACTGCAGACATGGGTGTTGAGGAAGACCCATGGACACCCATGGGGCCGGGGTAGTATTTAAAGAATTCATTTGTAGATTTATATAGCGTGGCCGTGAGGGTATCCAGGCATTGTCCATGGGCATGGTGGAGATTAGGTGATTTGCCCAGAATCCCGGGATGTTGAGCCAAGGCACAAACCCAGATCCCCAGCTCCCGAATTGGCAGCTTTGGTCGCTGCACCACATCCTCTCCCATGGTGGTATACCTTAAGATCTCATGCAAGCTTAGAGGCCACTAAATAATACCAACATATCCAGAAGAATAGTAGAATTATGTGTGTGTCAATCCCAAAAACGTAATCCCCACGGAAGGGCAAACATGTAAATAAGACCCTCCTGCCATTATGCTAGGTGGAAGGTGTTCCTGGCTCTGATTGGAACTTATCCTTAACATATAACAACACAGATTGTCTTTATTCTCATTCTAGAAAAAGGGTCTGATCAGTGCCTCCTTCTATGAATATGGAATTTTTCCATTCACAATAATCCATTTAGAGAGGAAAAATAACCTCCGATCCCACCAGTCTTGTTCAATCCATTGCTTTTTACTTTTTACAAAGGATTATGCTAACTTTCTCTTGCCCACTACAGAAGTAATTCCTCCATTTCATCTCAGTCTTAATTGTAAAGTACACAATTTTCAGAGCTGTGGCCAGGATGCCCTCCAACTCTTTTAGTTGCTGTATTGTATTCGTTAAATCCGTAGTCCTTCAGTGATGAGATACTCAATAATTTCATCTAGGTTTAGAGTAGAAAACATAGCATAACAACAGCTCAAACCAATTTCTGGATCTAACAGCAATATTCCCCTTTTTTTGGAAGTTAACCGTCGGCAGGGCTGATTCTTTCTTTCACCTTCTTTTCTCGTCTTCCTCTGGAAGTGCTGATGATTCCAGAGTGTATTTCTTTCTTCTAAGGACTCCAGTCTTCCTGCAGTCTTCCTGCAGCTACCCTAAGTTCCTTATTCAGTACAAAATTATGATTATTTTTCATTTGCTCTGATTTGTTAAAGAAATTATACATTTGTTCACACTAGGATGAATATGCAGATTTGTTGATGTAATATGCAATGACTGTTTTGAAAAACATTCATATTGGGGGTTAGAGGGAAGACTTTTCTGTTCTAGTCAGGAGGCTGTTTGTTTCCTTTCTGATTTTTGGTGGCCATTGTTCTGACCATTGCATATTGTTTAACTCTGAAAAGAGCCTCCATGCCACTGGCTCTGTACCACTTAATTGGAATTTTGTAAAACAAAATCCTTTACATTTTCATTGATATATAACTCAGATATTGATTGGACTCATTCAATTCAATCATTTGAATGAGCTGTACTTCGATTGATTTTGATAATTGTGAAGTGCCTTAATGCAGGGGACACATTGCCTTATGACATTGAGGTTTAATACTGTCTTCAATCCAGTCTAATGGGGGAGATCTGACCAAGGTATATTTTGGGGTGTCTTGATTGGTGGTTTGATCACTGTTGTTTTGATATATTATTCTAATTTGAGATTTTGTGCTTTAAAGATATTAGATGTATTTTTGATTGAGTTTGGTTAAAATCCAAGATCTCAAGATATTGTGGTTGACATGTCTTCATAATGTATGGTGTTTTGCGAGGTGCCACATACACATGGATAGGATTTTCTATATTACGTTTTCCTTTTTATGAGATTGTGTTTCTAATTTAGGTTGATGTATTTTTTTCTCCAGGTGCACAGGAGCTACTGCAATAGCCAGGGTGGATTGCTGCTGGGCAGGGGTCGGCCTTATGTGTATCAGAACGATTAGCTGCACATTGTCTGTTGCTGCGCATGTTTTTATTGCTAGTGCGATTTGTTTTACTTTAACTTGCTTCTTTCTTCCTATTTAGGTTGAGCAGACAAGGTTTGGTTTGTTTATTTAGTGTAGGTTTTTTGAGAAAGGGGTTTTGCAATCATTTTCTTCATTCATGGGGAAACCACACTGTGATTGGCCAGTCAGCCAGGGAGCTGTGCTGAGATTAGTAAGATGCAGCCACAGAGCCACGCTGTCATTGGCTAGTTGGTTGCTAACAGAGCTACACTCAGTGATGGCCGGTGCAGGTAAGAGCGGTGGGGTGGGTGGAGGGCAGGAATCGACAGACGATGATGAGGGAAAATAACATTTAAAAAAAGAAAACTGCTTACCTTGTGCTCGCCGCATCGCTGAGTCGACGATGTGGCGAGTGCAAGGTAAGTGGTTTTATTTTTTTATTTAATTTTCCCTCGTTGTCATCTGTCGACTCCCTCCGTCCCTTCCCCCACTGCTCTTACCACACCGCCTGTCACTGGCTACACTGTGATAGAATGAACTTGAACAGAGGTGCATGGGATTGATTGTTGTTCGCTGGTTTATTTAGTGTGAGTTTGTGATCCTTTTGAGTGGAAATAACGGGTGGTGTGTTGAAAATGTCTAAGATTTCTGTTGTACCTTATACTGGGGGTCAGAAGTTGCCTGCCAAATGTACAGCGGCATATAAATTATGATGAACATTGGGTTTTATATGTGTATCTGGATTTTTGAATGCCATGAATATACCTCTTCTGATGAGGACTTAAAGTTTTCGTTTTGCAAAACTTTACCATTAGACAACTAGATTTCTTGGGACAAACCTTAAATGATAATAAGCCATTACCTCGACCTACATAGTTTGAGGACTTGAACCAATGGTATTGGATGGCAACAGAAGAGGAGAGAAAGGAAATGAAGTCTTACCATATCCTGTAGAGGGTACTTTTAACAATAGAAAGCCGGATTTCTAGAGACAGTCTGTGAATAACAGAAAGCTGTTACCTAGACCCACAAAGTTTGAAGCATTGAACAAATGGACTTGAATAGCCACCATGAAAGAAATAAAGAAAATGATAAAGCAAGTGAAAGGCTAATTTAGATAATTGTTAGAAAACAAACGGAATTAACATGAAAAATGATGGAGGGAGGATACAATGGAAGGAGTGTGAGTTTTATCTGCAATAGTTAGATGACACAAAGAAATCTGATGAGGGAAAAAACTAAATCAAAATTCAGCTGAGGAGGATAACTTCCTGAATTATCTTTTGAATTCCAGACCTCCTCGATATACTGACAAGATGCAGGGAAAGGGAAAAGGATCTGGTCCTAGTGAAGTACTGGATGTGGGTGCAGCAGGAGATAGAAAGGGTATCCAGACACAGATACTAGTCACATATATGGATGTGAATACAATAGTGAGCACCCTACCTGAGATTACAATGACACCATTGCCGAGGGTTCTTCAAATCGAAATATATTCACCTGTTACTACAGCTGTGGTTGAAGAAGCTCCTACAAGGAGAACTATTAATGTTGGTCTTTTGAGAAAATTGAATTTAGAGAAATGTTAGGTGATACAATTGATTTAAACAGATTATTGGCTTAGAATGTTGATTAAATGATGGATTGGATCAAAGATGCCAGATGTGTGAATGAAAAACATGAGAAATATTGCAAAATGGATTTGAGTCACAATGAAATGAAGGATTTGGGTTTAAGGACTTTAAAAGCTTACATCAATGATTTAATTGAAAACCAAGGGAATTAAGTGAATTGGAGAAGTATAAAGAAGGTGAAAGAAAGGAGCAACAAGTAAAAAGGAAGTGAAAGAAACAGAAAGGAATGCAAAAGGGTCAGTCAGTAATGCAGAAGCAGGGACAATTTTAGAGTTTCCATTGAAGGAAAGTACATGGGGGGCATTTAGTGCCTGTGCCTTGGACACTGGCTGATCTTTATGCTTTTATTACAAACTTTCCAAAATTGAAAGAAGAGCCTGAATATGGTACATGGACATTTATAGGTTGACTATGATTTTGCAAATGCTGTGGACTGATTTCAATTAATTGTTTGAAATTATTATTCCGTTGTGATTTGTGGTCTGAATGTAAAATTGCCATTGCTTGGACAAATCAAGATCCATCTAGCTTTGCACCTAATTTTACTCCTTCTAGTGATGTAGCTAATAAATATAGACAGGTGATTTAACATTTGTAAAAGAGGATACTGAAAAGGATATTAATTGGGAAAAGTTTTTGAGAATGTCATCAGAGCCGAAAAAGTCCATGCATGCTTATTATGAGAGGCTTATAAAAACATTTAAAAAGCACAGTGAAGTTGAAGATCCAGAGAATGATACTGTCAGTAGTTCATCTCTGCTTTTGTTATGGGTTTGCGTATAGAACTTAGTAATCACATACAGCAAAATTAAATGTGCTGGCACGCAAAGGACTTGATTCACAAAGGTCCATTGCACTTGTGGCAGAGGCTCAGCAGTTGAGGGGAGACTCCGCACTCAGGGCAGAATCTCCACAATGAGAATTCTCATTGCAGAGAAGTACGGAGACTTCCCCACAATTGTGGGGCCTCCACCAAGAGTATAGAGGACCTTTGTGAATCAGGCCCAAAGAATATAGATGAGATTATGAAGCTTGCCAAACACAGTAGTGATTGGTTTGCCGCAAACTAAAAGCAAATCAAAGAGAAGCTGATGGTTGCCCAGACAAAGCAATTTGAGAGGAGTACCCAAAATGCGTTGATGGGCGGGATTTGGGTTATATGCAACCTGGAAATGCTGGAATGAGTGGAATTTTCTCAATTAAAGGAGTGAAACAGGGAAATGGAGCAATGCAGATGTAAAGTTGTGGAAGAGAAATGGTATAGTTCTATAATGAATGAAAATATTGAAATAGTGAAAAGGAACACTGTCTTTTTTGTGGTAAAACTGGGCACATCCAAGACAAAAGATAACTGTAAACTTGACAGATTTGCTTTACTGAATCATTTAGCTGGCAATAAAGATGTAGTATTGTAAAAAGGAAGTAATTTATCTGGGTCATCACATTGAAAAAGGAGCAAGAAATCTCTCAAAGGAACGCATTTCCGCAACTCTGAGAATGAATCCTCTACTACCTAGAAAGAGGTGGCGACGTTCGTGATAATTATTGGCTATTTTCATAGGTTGATTTCAAACTTTTCCTTCATTGCAACATTTTCAATAAGGTTGATCCACAGTGACATCAAAGACCTGGTACCCTTTGACGAAGAATATTACGAGGTATACCAGGTATTGAGAGAATGTTTATGCAATGTTCTCGCCATTGGAATGCCTGACTACAATTTGACTTTCTTTCTTTATTGTCACGAACAAGGTAAATGTTCATTATCAATTCTTACTTAAAAATTTGGTTCAACAATGAGACCAGTTCTTTTCTTTTCAGCTGCATTGAATCCAGTAGCTGTAAGTCTTCCTGGTTGTTTGAAATCAATAACAGCTGTTTACACATCAATTGAATAAAGTGAACAACAAATGAAAGCCATACTTTAATAGTATATGTACAACAATCATTTGAGATTTTATTGGCACATACACAAACCAAGCTTATGATAGTTGATTGACCAGATATGAGCAAGTCCTACAAGAAGCTGAGGAACATCTCAATTGAGAGATGAAACACATTGAATCCAGCAACACTCCCTCCAATGCCAAGCAAAAATGGTGACAACAGCGATGATGGTATTGATAAGCATGATAATGAGCCTAGGCACGATTGGATAGATTTTACCGAATTTATGTACCAAATCAAGACCAGATGGCAAAGAAAGTTCTCTTGAAATAGCTGATGTGATTTTGTTTGTTTATGGTACTTGTTCAAAAGACCAATATGGAGCATTGACAGCTGCTTAGGCCATATGTTCCATTTCTGAGACACTTGAAGGATCCTATCAGCAAATGTAATTTCAGCACAAGTGGCAGAATTGTTTACATTGACAAGAGTCTGTTGCTTGTCAGTAAATATAAATCTGACAATTTATACAGGCAACCAGTATGGTTTTGGATTGGTTCAAGACGTTGGTCAACTGTGGTCACAAAGGGATTTTATGACAACTGGAGCTCCCACCAAAAACAGCCTCTATATATTTGAACTGTTAAAAACAATACAGCAGCCAAATGAGATTGCTGTAGGCAAGGGCACTGCCCATAAACTGAAAAAGATATGGTCACTCTTAGAAACAATTATGCGGGTCAAGTGGCTAGATATTGTGCACTTGAGAATGCACCAGTGATTCAAATGTTAGGTGATACAGTTGATTTAAACAGATTATTGGCTTAGAATGTTGATTAAAAGATGGATTTGATCAAAGATGCCAGATGTGTGAATGAAAAACATGAGAAATATTGCAAAATGGATTTGACTCACGATGAAATGAAGGATTTGGGTTTAATGACTTTAAAAGCTTACTTCAATGATTTAATTGAAAACCAAGGGAATTAAGTGAATTGGAGAAGTATAAAGAAGGTGGAAGAAAGGAGCAACAAGTAAAAAGGAAGTGAAAGAAACAGAAAGCAATGCAAAAGGGTCAGTCAGTAATGCAGAAGCAGGGACAATTTTAGAGGTTCCATTGAAGGAAAGTACATGGGGGGCATTTAATGCCTGTGCCTTGGACACTGGCTGATCTTTATGCTTTTATTACAAACTTTCCAAAATTGAAAGAAGAGCCTGAATATGGTACACGGACATTTATAGGTTGACTATGATTTTGCAAATGCTGTAGACTGATTTCAATTGATTGTTTGAAATTATTGTTGCATTGTGATTTGTGGTCTGAATGTAAAATTGCCATTGCTTGGACAAATCAAGATCCATCTAGCTTTGCACCTAATTTTACTCCTTCTGGTGATGTAGCTAATAAATATAGATAGGTGATTTAACATTTGTAAAAGAGGATACTGAAAAGGATATTAATTGGGAAAAGTTTTTGAAAATGTCATCAGAGCCGAAAAAGTCCATGCATGCTTATTATGAGAGGCTTATAAAAACATTTAAAAAGCACAGTGAAGTTGAAGATCCAGAGAATGATACTGTCAGTAGTTCATCTCTGCTTTTGTTATGGGTTTGCGTATAGAACTTAGTAATCACATACAGCAAAATGAAATGTGCAGGCACGCAAGGGACTTGATTCACAAAGGTCCATTGCACTTGTGGCAGAGGCTCAGCAGTTGAGGGGGAGACTCCGCACTCAGGGCAGAATCTCCGCAATGAGAATTCTCATTGCAGAGAAGTTTGTGGGGCCTCCACCAAGAGTATAGAGGACCTTTGTGAATCAGGCCAAAAGAGTATAGATGAGATTATGAAGCTTGCCAAACACAGTAGTGATTGGTTTGCCGCAAACTAAAAGCAAATCAAAGAGATGCTGATGGTTGCCCAGACAAAGCATTTTGAGAGGAGTACCCAAAATGAGTTGATGGGCGGGATTTGGGTTATATGCAACCTGGAAATGCTGGAATGAGTTGAATTTTCTCAATTAAAGGAGTGAAACAGGGAAAAGGAGCAATGCAGATGTAAAGTTGTGGAAGAGTAATGGTATAGTTCTGTAATGAATGAAAATATTGAAATAGTGAAAAGGAACACTGTCTTTTTTGTGGTAAAACTGGGCACATCCAAGACAAAATATGACTGTAAACTTGACAGATTTGCTTTACTGAATCATTTAGCTGACAATGAGACCAGTTCTTTTCTTTTCAGCTGCATTGAATCCAGTAGCTGTAAGTCTTCCTGGTTGTTTGAAATCAATAACAGCTGTTTACACATCCATTGAATAAAGTGAACAACAAATGAAAGCCATACTTTAATAGTATATGTACAACAATCATTTGAGATTTTATTGGCACATACACAAACCAAGCTTATGATAGTTGATTGACCAGATATGAGCAAGTCCTACAAGAAGCTGAGGAACATCTCAATTGAGAGATGAAACACATTGAATCCAGCAACACTCCCTCCAATGCCAAGCAAAAATGGTGACAACAGCGATGATGGTATTGATAAGCATGATAATGAGCCTAGGCACGATTGCATAGATTTTACCGAATTTATGTACCAAATCAAGACCAGATACTACAATAAAGATGTAGTATTGTAAAAAGGAAGTAATTTATCTGGGTCATCACACTGAAAAAGGAGCAAGGAATCTCTCAAAAGAACGTATTTCCTCAACTCTGAGAATGAATCCTCTACTACCTAGAAAGAGGTGGCGACTTTTGTGATAATTATTGGCTATTTTCATAGGTTGATTTCAAACTTTTTCTTCATTGCAACATTTTCAATAAGGTTGATCCACAGTGACATCAAAGACCTGGCACCCTTTGACGAAGAATATTACGAGGTATACCAGGTATTGAGAGAATGTTCATGCAATGTTCTCGCCCTTGGAATGCCTGACTACAATTTTACTTTCTTTCTATATTGTCACGAACAAGGTAAATGTTCATTATCAATTCTTACTAAAAAATCTGGTTCAACAATGAGACCAGTTCTTTTCTCTTCAGCTGCATTGAATCCAGTAGCTGTAAGTCTTCCTGGTTGTTTGAAATCAATAACAGATGTTTACACATCCATTGAATAAAGTGAACAACAAATGAAAGCCATACTTTAATAGTATATGTACAACAATCATTTGAGATTTTATTGGCACATACACAAACCAAGCTTATGGTAGTTGATTGACCAGATATGAGCAAGTCCTACAAGAAGCTGAGAACATCTCCATTGAGAGATGAAACACATTGAATCCAGCAACACTCCCTCCAATGCCAAGCAAAAATGGTGACAACAGCGATGATGGTATTGATAAGCATGATAATGAGCCTAAGAACGATTGCATAGATTGTACCGAATTTATGTACCAAATCAAGACCAGATGGCAAAGAAAGTTCTCTTGAAATAGCTGATGTGATTTTGTTTGTTTATGGTACTTGTTCAAAAGACCGATATGGAGCATTGACAGCTGCTTAGGCCATATGTTCCATTTCTGAGACTCTTGAAGGATTATATCAGCAAATGTAATTTCAGCACAAGTGGCAGAATTGTTTACATTGACAAGAGTCTGTTGCTTGTCAGTAAATATAAATCTGACACTTTATACAGGCAACCAGTATGGTTTTGGATTGGTTCAAGATGTTGGTCAACTGTGGTCACAAAGGGATTTTATGACAACTGGAGCTCCCACCAAAAACAGCCTCTATATATTTGAACTGTTAAAAACAATACAGCAGCCAAATGAGATTGCTGTAGGCAAGGGCACTGCCCATAAACTGAAAAAGATATGGTCACTCTTAGAAACAATTATGCGGGTCAAGTGGCTAGATATTGTGCACTTGAGAATGCACCAGTGATTCAAGATACTGAACATGATGAATCAAGAATAAATTATAATCAAATTACAGAAAAAAATTAAAACATGTTAGTATTCAGTTCAATTCAACACCCTCTAAGAGCACTGAGAGACCTTCAGGAGAAAGCTACAGAAGTTGAGAAAAAATTAATGGGAAAAATTAGGTTACGAGAAAAATCATCAAGATTTGTATAAGATTTGTATATTACCTCTGAATACAAGTATGTACTACTTGAAGCGATATTGGAGCCGCAGGGTTACTGTTTTCACCAACGCTGGGAGTGTGGAGGAAGTAACGGGGACTCGAGGTCCCTGGAGGCAAAGAGGCAGCCCACAGATCGCTATCAACTTGTTTGTTATCGGAATTAAACAGACAAATCGCTCCACCAACTAGGAACGTCCAGCACGGGAAACCTATCCCGGCCCGGACACGGAAAGGATTGACTGATTGATAGCTCTTTCTCGATTCTGTGGGTGGTGGTGCATAGTCGTTCTTAGTTGGTGGAGCGATTTGTCTGGTTAATTCTGATAACGAACTAAACTCCTCCATGCTATCTAGTTACAGGACCCCCAGCATGACGTATGTTTAAGGCCAAGTCAAGCAACTGTTTTTTCGCGAATATCGTATGAAATATTTGTGGACTTGTTTTCATTGAATGATACTGAAGCAATTAAAAACAATTGGAGACATTACTGACAGAAACCTGTTTGGAATCTGATTCTTGTTGTTTAATGTAACTTGCATATTTTAAAACTTGTGATGTGGTGAAAATATATTCAGATGCTCCTTGGGGTGCTGTGAATAAAAGATTTCAGTTGAAGATTTGAGTTACAAGAACCGCATTAGGAAAAAAGCAGCTCATAGTAAATCATGCAGATGGAACTGATCAGAATGGAAAAGGATTAACAATAGTTGCATGAGCAAATGAAATAGCTTTAAGAAACAAGTCACTGAGAAGAGCGTGAAAAAGAGCACTGTAAACAAGAATGATTAAAGTAAATCGATAAAGAATCTGAAGTCATTGAATTTGATTCCAAAAACAGTGAATCACCAGTTGGTAAGAGACCAGCAAGAACGAGGACCCAAATAGAAATTATGTATCACCTGAACAGATATATCAAGCAATAGTGTCTGAGGAATAAGAAGAGTCACAGCAGCCAGAAATCTACAGTACAATAAAACATTGTCAAATACTTTTGAAAGTGAATCAGAAGGAGAACTACCTTGAGAAGCTGAAAAAATGCTAAAGATGAAAATGCACTGCAAGTTCTAAAAGAGCAAAATATAATCTTATGAGAGCATGATCTAAGATGAGCTATTGAATTAATTTTTTTAAAGCTTTTATTGTTTGATTATTGTTTTCAAAGAAATAAGAGGAAAAGAAAAAAATATTATTACTTTAAAGAAAACTTGTGTGAACTTAGATTTTGGGTTTTCACAATAATTTTTATTCTCAGTATTAAATGAATTATAGCAAATGCTATAAGATATTTTGTTCAATTTTTCTAATAATAATAGTAGACTTAGTGGGTCTGTTGCTGTGCCTTCTATCCCTGGGGAATACATCTCCACAAGAGTTGAATCAACTACAGTACATAGCGAAGTGAATGATAACATATTGACTCATATGGAAAGTTTAGTTAGTAGATTTGAAGATAATATTGATGCCCAAATTCTCAAGGAATATGTTGAATGTATTAATATTAAAAACTGCTTCATGTGCATTTTTCTTCCCTGTTCTGCAGGAGAAGGGTCTACCTACATGCAATTTCCAATTTCATATAACGTGTCATTTACTGTGTTTGCTAGTATATTTAATAAAAATGAATTTCTGTCTCCTTACTTATTGGGTTTTAACATCCCGTTTGTAGATCTACCTATCACGGAATATACCATTTTTAAAAAAACAATTGCATCAATTGAACCTTGAACTAAAGGCCCATTTCATATCTTGGCATCGGCTGGTCTGCCCTTTGGTCCTTAGGTTTAATTCCATCCATCATGCTAGCAGAGGTTTTCCAGCCCAATTTATATGTTCGATGGAAGAACCTCCGTCGGCATTGACGGAGGTTTATCTGTCAGGCCAGCAGTTCACCGCCAGCGTCATTGTTAAACCATCTGTCGTTTGAGAATACTCCGTAGCATTGGAGTGGTAGTTTGCCAACCACCAAATATATATGTGTACTTCATATTGACAGGGTTGCAGTGATTACGTTGTGGACGTATTTAACATTTGCGTATCAGTCTACCTGAATGACGTATGTGTACGTCACATACACCTGAGTTACATTTCTAGTTTAATTACCCCTGGAGAGCACATTATTAAACACATTCCTTCCTAAACAACAATCTTTGCCTTACACATTTTGAACCAGCAAGATCTACAGCAAGTTTGGCCCTTAGCTTCTAAAACATTTTCTTTTCCCTAACTTAGGTTGGTAATATATTATAATTTAATAGCTGAAAGAAGAAACCTTAGATTTTCAGCAACAGAATTAACTGTCATGGTTAATGAGAATATTAGGGTAGACCCACAGTGGATTGGTGTTCTTGTTCAGAAAAGGCAAATGTGGGTTGAAATTGTTACAGAAGTGAATGCAGTTTCTAACATCAGGAGATCACAGGAGTATATTAGGAAGTGCTCCCTGGCCTCGGAAACCCAGCAGACTGGTTGTGGTTATATCAGACCCATGAACCTCTTTCCTGGGAGTAAAAGGTCTATGAAATCATGAACCCTGAAGGTGTTAAAGGTATCCTTGGTGGAGTGAAGCCAAGTGAGTTAAATCATAGGATGATTTACTGGCCTGACGGCTTATGTGTGCATCGGGGCTTGCAGAAGAGGGGCTCTCCTCACATGACACAACTGAAAGTGGAAGCAGTGGGTTGGACACACCTATTAGGTTTGGGTCTGATGGGGAGCAGGGGGGTGGGCCCCAGTGATATTTACCACCTGTATCGGCACCATGCCTGGTTCATTTCTCACGGTGCTATCATTGTATGATATTTTATCCCTTCCTCATGAGTCTGTTCCCTCCCTGATGCTGCCTGTAGTCCTAAGTGCCGTTAATGAGGTTGTCGATCTGCTTACATACACTGATTTGATGCCGGTTGTGTGTTATTGTTTATGATGTATAAACTGAAAAATAAAGTTTAAAAAAAAGTTAATTCACTGTATGTCATCATTGAAGCACTACTTAATCATTATACTATTTGTCTAGCTACAGATGTTCAATTTCATCATTTAAATACATTTTATTTTAGGTTCTAAAGTTCATTTAAGCTTTCGTTGTAATATTGAGTCCTAGATTATTCATCAACAAAGTGAGTAATTGGAGATATCATCTGTCTATGCTCATGATATAAATTATTGATCCTTGTCTCTTAAATATTTTATTTTAGTAGTACTATCAGTATACTATTATCAGTAGTCTGTACAGTAATGATATAAGGAGACTATTACCATACATTGCCTCTGCAACTCAGGCAGATGTATGGCCACAGGGATCTAGAACCCTGTTCAAATCTGCCAAGATTGTGACACTTTCTGCATCTCCATTTTTCTTCATCTAGCTCCTGTTGAAAAACTTTTGTTTTTGTTTTGTACAGCAATCTGAGTGGTTGAATTGATGTATATTTAGCCATTAAATGAATGATTAGTTATAGAACAATGTATGTATAATCTGTGATATCTTCTTAGAGCCTACATCTTTGAGGGGATGGTTAGTGGCTAATGACTACATCTCACATAATGGCTCATAGTTGGGCATGTTTCCAAATATAATTAATTTTATGTAACCATGCTATAAGGCCACCATATAACAGTTTTAGGTATCTGTGACATGTAGATAAATAGCAACTGTACATATAGCAGATGGGTAAGTAGAGAACAATGTATTACTTTAAAAAGCTTACTGACAGTCTCTATTCTATGTATTATCACCATGTACTCCATGGTAACTATGAGTGGTTCACTTACTACGGATTATCTGTTTTTTGTCTATATATTGCAATATCAAGGGTACTACATTACCCACAGTAATGTGTTTTCTCTATCACTTTGGTGTGCCAATGTTGTATTATGAAATTTACATTTTGCTACAATGTGGACAAGCTGAAGTCAACAGTATTCTTGACACATCTACCATTGCAGGATCAAGAAAATCAGACGGATGCTAACCCAGTCGGCCCTGATCCAGGTGGTGATAGCGTTAGTACTGTCACACCTGGATTATGCCAATTCCATCTATCTGGGCCTTCCGCTTTTTCTCAGTAAACGCCTTCAACTGGTGCAGAATCAAGCAGCCGGATTGATCCACCAGCAACCTCGTTGGCAATCAGCCAGGCCCCTGTTAAAACAACTCCATTGGCTCCCTATCTCCCAAAGAGTAGAATTTAAAACAGCATGTATCGTCTTCAAATCTCTCCATGCTCGCAGTCCCCAATTCATTAACATTCTCCTGCCCAGGTAAATCCCTTCCTGTAACCTCCGGTCTGCCAATCTTCATCTCTTGGTTACTCCCACTTTCAAACTGCAACGTCAGGGAGGACGCAGGTTTGAGACCCGCGCTTCCAGACTCTGGAATTCCCTCCCTCTGGGGATCCGCTCCTGCACTGACCTCTTAATGTTCAGGAAACAGTTTAAGACCTGGCTTTTCACTCAGGCCTAGGCATATCCCTTCTATCCACCTGGGATCCTGCTAGTCAGCGCCATAAAACCTCTGGGTGTACGTGCTCTATATAAAAGGTTATTAACATAACATAAAATAACATCTGTAGACACTCCACTGGCATAACACCAAGGGTAATACCCTTTTTACTAACACGTACAACAAATAATTATTACAATCACTTAGGTCTTCTTGATAAGTACTATTAGTTATATCAAATGTGTAACAGTTTATGGGTTTGCGCCCCCATTCACAAAGGGCAAGGGGTCCCCTGGGGACCACTTCCTGTTTGCAAATGGTTTACCACCCTCTTGAAGGGGGCGGTAAACTGCGAGTGTTTTGCGATCGCAATTGCGGTAGCAAAACATTCTTACATAGGGTTCAGACTTGCTATTAGGAAGGGACGCCCTTGGAACGCCCCTTCCTAATAGTGAGTTGCTAACCCTATTTTGCGAGTCACAATTTAATTAGCGACTTGCAAAATAGGATTGGTACATGGGCCATGGGTTTTTTGCATGCGCAAACTAAAAATCATTTGCACATGCAAAAATCCATCGTACATCTGGCCCAGAGTTCCCATTAATATATATGTTAAAACTAAACAATTTGATAACATATTAATACGTTCAATAAAAAGGTGCAACAAAATGTAGAAAGAAGCTGAGAAACAGTCTGTAAACTATCAGGTTTACTTGGTGTCAAACATGAATGAGGGCCAATACGAGGAATTGGGCAGGCAATATACTTCTGTTTAAAGAAATCATGGGCATTTAGTTATCTCTACTACAAGTGTCAATGCATATCAATCACTTCCATTAAACTTAATGGTATCAATATAATGTTTGTGAAGCAGGCTCTAATTTGAACAACTCATGTGTGACTATTTTATCAAAACCTACTATTACATTTATGTTCCTTAGGAACAGATAAAGGAGTGTGTTCATATCTATCTGATTTGCAGGCCACCCTTTGTGGAAAGCAATCTACCCTTATATCAAATGCTAATCTAGATATCTATTTATTTCATATGTTATTAATTATTATTTCCATTATCATTGTACAACCATCATCCAGTCCAGCAACCCTCTGAAAATCTCCCAACCAACATTCCAGTTCCTGCAGAAGCCTTCATTGGAAATACATCTCTTGCTGTTCTAGATTGGGAGGAGGAACAACCTGGTCAGTCTGGCCAGGCTGCAAGGGACAGCCTCACTCAGCCAATCACTACATCCATATCCTGTAGTGTGGTGCAGGTCCAACCTCATCAGTCTGTGTTACCATCAACTATCTGTGGACCAAACAGCCAGCACCACCTCAGTAGTGTGCACCCAGTCCTAGCTCCTGTACGTCCTACAACGACAATATCTTTAGTAGAGCCAGGGCCCACAGTTATTGTGCATGATGTTTCAAGGTCAAAGGGCACTGAGGGTAGAGGTATGCTTGGATTGGCACAGATTAGTGAGGCCACAGATGTCAATAGATTTTATACATCTATAGGCCAGAACATTATTGGTGCAGCCATTAGAGCTGAAGATCAGATGGACCAGGTCATATTTCTCCTCCCAAAAACAATTAACTCCTGGAGAAGCAAAATCAGTTGCAGAGGGAGCACAATGACCAAAAGGAACATCCGATTTCTATCTTGTGCTGCCTTTTCTCATTTATACACATGGAGTTTAAATAACTGTGACTTTACACTAATAACCACATTGAATCAGACTTCTTAATTATATCTCTGAAAAAGGTTATTTAACCTATTATAATGTTGGTTTGATCATTAAATAAATGTATTGTTTGGTGTAGAATATATCACAATTATAATAAGTATTACTGCACACATTTTATAATCTGTTTTAGGCTTTCAAATGTTTTGTCAATCATCTCAAATGCTAATAATAAGAGTGTGAACATAGAAAAATGATTAATAATGTAGGAAACATACTTAGAAAACTATTAGAGTCTGTATTTTAAGCAAATGTGTTTGAACAACAAATGCAGTTGTAACACTTAGTGCAATTACATTTCAGATCTAGTACATAAAAATTAATTGGTGTATATTGGAGTTCAACAATATTGACATTACACACTATTATACAAAACAAAGAATTACTTGGTTTACTTCTTTTAAAAAAGCTAGTGTTATGTGTGTTCACGAACAACAAAAATAAGTGCCAGACAATATTAATTTTCTTCTACAAGCACTTTAAGGGCACTTCCGCTTTTCTTTTATACAATATGTATTACTACTAAAAATGTAAATATAAAGTCACCATGACACCACAATAGTGACCTCTGACCCTGCTCGCAGGCAGGTCGCTTCCCACGCTGCGGCACGGCTCTGCCTGCATTGTTGTTGCCTAATCTTGTATTTTTCCCCTGTGCCTAACTTGCTTTCTTGCCCAGACTTGTTTTTATTCCCCTGTGCCTGTACTTGCTTTCTTGCCCAGACTTTTTTTTATTCCCCTGACTCTAACTTGTTTTCTTGCCCAGACTTGTTTTTATTCCCCTGTGCATGTACTTGCTTTCTTGCCCAGACTTGTTTTTATTCCTCAGTGCCTGTACTTGTTTTCTTGCCTAAACTTGTTTTTCCTTCCTGTGCCCAGTTCTCCCGCGGCCCGCCCATTTTTCCCGCCACTGTGTCCCTGCGGCCCCGGCTATCCCATTCGCCCCTACTCCCGTCTCCCAGCTGCTCCTCCCTCCCACAAATCCTCATATGGAGGCCACGCAGCGGCAGCGCGTAGTGGTCACACCGCTGGCACGCCGAAGGACCCCGGAAAAGCCCAGACCCCTGGACCCGGCGAATGCCACGGCGCCCAACACCGCTACGATGCCAGAAACCTCCATGCAGTCAACACCGGACGATCACACACCTGCTTCCTGGCTGCCCCAAAGTGCAACCACGGAGCTTCACAAGCATCCTCCTACCATGCTGCCAATCAGGAAAGAACCCAACCACCTCAGATGCATCCCTCCCAGCACCCGCTCCGCCCGCAAACACGTCGTTGAACTCTGGGACCTACTCAACTCAACCTCCCTAGACGCCGCCTTCTTGACGGAGACCTGGCTGAACCCCGCCTCGGCACCCGACATAGCCATAGCCGTCCCGGAAGGCTACAAGATCACCCGCAGGGACCCCACCAACGGAGCAGGAGGAGGAATCGCCATCATCCACAGGAACACTCTTGGAGTCTCGATCAACACCGACGACACCCTCAGCACTGCCGAACACCTGCACTTCCAGATCCACACCAACCCCAACACCACCCTCAGAGGAACCCTCATCTACAGACCCCCTGGACCTCAACCACAGTTCAGCCACTCCATCGCTGACTTCGTCAGCACACGCCCTCGCCTCCACGGACTACATCCTCCTCGGGGACCTGAACTTCCACCTCGAGAACAACAACAACACCAACTCCACCACCTTGATCGACAACCTAGCCAAACTTGGACTCAAACAACTCATCACAACACACACCCACTCCGCCAGTCACACGCTTGACCCCATGTTATCCGCAAGCTCCCACGTCTCCTTCAACCACACCACCGAACTCCACTGGACCGACCATCGCTGCATCCACTTCACCTTCAAGAAACCCACCACACACCACCGCACCCAACAGATGCCTCACCGCTGCTGGAGCAAAGTCACCAGCGAACCACCACCCTCGCCAAGAGCCCACCCGCTGACCCCACCAACCCCGACTCCGCCGCCCGCAACCTCAGACAGTGGATCAACGACTGCGCCAACCCCCTCGCCCGGATCAAGAAACCCTCCAACAGGCACACCAACTAGAAAGTCAGCTGGTTCACTGAAGACCTCCTGGCCTCTAAGCAAACTTGCCGAAAGCTGGAGAAGATCTGGCTCCATGAACGAACACTGGATAGTCACACAGCCCACAAGAACGCAACCCGCAGACACCATCACCTCATCAGATCCACCAAAAGGGCCTCTTTCAAAGACCGCCTAGACAACAACGCGCTCTTCAACATCGTGAAGGAACTCTCCAACCCGAGCACCGACACCAATGTCCCAACCTCACAAGACCTGGGCCACCTTCTTCCACCGCAAGATCGCAGACATCCACAACAGCTTCAACGCCATGACTGCCCCGACAACGACTAAGACCTCCGCCCCCACGACCACCATCTGCACCAACCGCCTGCTCTCCTGGACCAACATCAAGGACGACGACACCATCAAGATCATGAACACCATCCACTCTGGATGTCCATCAGACCCATGCCCACACCACATCCTCAACAAAGCCAGCACAGCCATCGCACCCCATCTCTGGAAAGTCATCAACAATGATGGGCTTGCTAGAAAATGGGAGAGCTTGGGGATTAATACAGTTGGGGATTTTCTTCGCCATGATCCTAACATGGGGTTTCAAAATCTACAATTAAAATTTGCTGTTCCTAGAAATGATTTCTTTAGATATATTCAAATATCTACTGCTCTTAGCCAAAAATCCCAAAAAATTACGTTGGATAATGTTTCTCTGTTGGATATCATAGGGAAACGATCTACCAGGATAGGTACTATCTATGAATTGTTGATACAAAACCAAAGAGATGATCTAGAGCATATCGAAAGAGCCTGGTCTAGTAAATTAGGAAATCCCAATGTTGATATTGATTTGTCCCTGGCACTCTCGTCTGGATTATTTTTAGCATCTAATCTTAAAGCCCAACTTTATAAAACCTTATATAACCTATATTTTACACCAGCAAAATTATATGCTTGGGGCAAAAGAACAAATAGCAATTGCCCAAGATATGGGCGGGCTCCTGCTGACCTAGTACACATGTTTGCAGAATGTCCGAAATTAGATTTATGCAAAAAAATGATCTCCGACTATTGGGAAGAGGTCTTTGGACATAAAGTCAAAGATTCATCAACACTCTATCTACTAGGCCATGATAGCACTCTTGGGCATAGTAAAGAGGAAGAATCATCTTTATTTTTGGGGACAGCGGTATTTCGGATTATTTTGGCAGCTAGGTGGAAAGATGTTGATCCTCCAACCTTCCAAATGTGGCTAACTCGCTTTTTAGGAATATATAAGCAAGAGATAGCTATTTATGAAGCCAGGGGTAAAAAATCTAGATTACGAGGTGCCCAAATTTGGTCTCCAATTACCACCTGGTATCATGATATAAGAAATGTATAAAATAGGTAATGCTGTATTTCGTACTTTATTATTTGGAACTGTGGCTTTTAAAAGATACTTTTGTATGTTATCACTATGAAATATGTAATTTTGTATTATCTGATTTTTGCTCGAAATAAAAAAAAAAAAAAGGAAAGTCATCAACACCTCCTTCGAGACAGCAACCTTCCCGGAGAGCTGGAAGCACGCCGAGATCAACACCTTACTCAAGAAACCCAAGGCGGACCCCAAGGACCTCAAGAATTTCCGGCCCATCTCCCTGCTCCCGTTCCCGGCAAAGGTCATTGAGAAGACCGTCAATGAACAACTGACCCGCTACCTCAAGGAGAACAACATACTAGACCCTTCCCAGTCCGGGTTCCGCAGCAATCACAGCACCGAGACTGACCTCATCGCCGCCACCGATGACATCAAGTCCCTGCTGGACAACGGAGAAACAGCGGCCCTCATCCTCCTGGACCTCTCAGTTGCCTTCGACATAGTCTGCCACCATACACTACGAACACGCCTCCACAATGCCCTGATCCAAGAGAAGGCCCTGGACTGGACAACCTCCTTCCACCTCCTTCCTCTCTGGCAGAACACAGAGCTCATCTGCGGCATACCCCAGGGCTCATCCCTCAGCCCAACTCTGTTTAACATCTACATGGCACCGCTCACCCACGTGGCCCGTCGGCACGACCTCAACATCATCTCCTATGCCGATGACACCCAGCTGATCCTCTCCCTCACCAAGGACCCCCACACCGCCAAAACCAACCTTCACAAAGAAATGAAGGCCGTCGCTGAATGGATGAGGAACCGCTAACTGAAGCTGAACTCATCCTGGGATCCACCCCTTTGGCCTGGGATGACTCCTGGTGGCCGACCGCACTGGGAACCGCTCCAACACCCACCGACCACACACGCAACCTAGGGGTCATCCTCGACTCCACCCTCTCCATGACACACATGTTGAAATCCATCCAGGTTTAAATGTAGTTTGCACATCAATATGCAAGTATCCTACCTTCTAGATCTGTACATCACTAGTTATATAACTTTCACAATGCACCAACGATTCTCAAGTGCAACAGAAGATGACAGTAAGATAAGGCCTAAAACATCAGTCAGGAACAAAATTTACATTTCAAACTTTAGAATTACATATATTCATGTCCTTATAATACAAATATTCGAATTATTTGCTCAAATGAATGCCTTTGACATTTAAAATGAGGAAACATAAACCTGCATATACAAAGTAGGAGAGTGTTCAATGTCTTAAACTTGGATAAACATTTATTTAATCATATTTATCCAACTACATTAAACATCATTGAAGGCAAGAACCTGAAAGTAATTAATAAAGTCCAATGTCAGGTACTAGAACGATAAAGATGAATATGTATTTCGTACATCAAAAACATAGCCTTATGAAAGTAAGTTTTCTATGAATTCTTGTTTAAGGTAATTTCCTTCTTCTTCACCACTGCTAAGGCGGAGGAGCATTGCCCCACTGCTCTTTGAGCAGTGGAAAAATAAAATGACAATAACACAATATTATTATCAATTTATTTTCCCGTACTAAGGGGATTTTACGGGGTGGGACGTGGCTGGGCTGAAGTCACAGCCAGAAAGTGAGTAGTGGTTGGGGCACTTAAGTGAGCATGAAAATTTGGCCGGCAGTCTTGGTCCGGCCAAACAGTCATGCGCACTCTGCATGTTCTCCACTGGCTGTATCATACAGCCTGGGTGGAGAACATGCACAGACTCATAGTACCCATTTGAGCTCTGTATCCGATCAATCATAACGCTACTGTCATGGTGACAGCAGTGTTGTAATGGGCTTAAGAGGGCCTGTGTGTGCTTCCTGCTTCTGGCAGAAAAAACAGAGGATGGAGGTCTATGGAGGTGGTGGCCCGCAGCCAGGTAAGTAATTTTATAATCGTTTTTAACCGCCTCACCCATACTTTTCTGTGGCAGCCACCACTGAGCACTGTCATCTTGATGGTGCCACTCTACAACATCACAATGGACACGCTTGTTGTAGTCATCATCAAGGATGAAAGGGATGTTCACGGATGACTGAGGAGGCTCTATCTCTTACTACAGCCAGTTTCATGGCTCTGCTGTGCAACACAAACGTTATGTTTCTTTTTCTCATTGTGGTTGTAAAAGGATCTTTCTTTTCAGAGACAAATAAATAGTCCATCTCTATATGTGGTAACATTTCATAACATCTATAGATAATGATGGAGCAAGGATTCGCACGTAAAGCGACTTGCTCTCACTCATGAACCTCGTTCAAATTATAATCATATTAATCCAACTGTCCGTCTTGTATTTAGCATTTCCCTCAACACAAGGGTGTTCCCCAGAGGCTTGCTTATGTGTCTTTTCATCCTCACAATGCTTGCACTAAAGAAATGGCCGCTTCGCTTAAATTCAGTCTGCGCATGCGTCGGTCATACCCATGTGATGTGACGCACTCGCATTCTGGAGGGAATCTGTTGCTCATGCGCACTGTTGCAAACATGGCCGCTTGTCTCTCACCACGCTCTTCGCTTGCAACTGCTGCTTTAGCCTATCTGTCTTTTCGCACTAAACTTTAATACTATTGCTGTTATAAAGTAAGGGGTGTGTAAAATTTTATCACGGTATACAGTGTGATCATTTTTATGTGTGATTTTAATTTGTTCTCGCTTACTTTTCATGTATCGCGTCTCTGGGGGCTGGAATATACATAACCGGCGCCATGATGAGGCTCCTCTGAGTATTGCCATGTGACCTGGGAGAAACTCTACTGCGCAGAAGCTGAAACAAGCCAGCTGGCTCCTGAAGCCCAATGCGCCTGAGAACCCAGCACAGGACGATGAAATTCACCTTGAAACCCAGGGACAATGTTGCTATACCTTGTACACTCGTATTTTCTACTGTACTCCTATGGATGGGAACGTGAACCCAAGGGGCGGGTAGGGAAAAATTATTATACATGATGGGAACACTGAATTCTAGGAGGTGACAATGATCACATCTCCTCTCCTGACCAATCGTAATGTGGGGAATTGTCACTTGCAACATTAGTGGGTGGTCTAAGGGTCCCCAAACAGTATATCTGCCTTAGTTTAGCTTAGGAAAATTGTCCGACTTGTCCGAGTAGCAGACCTGTCACTGATCCTACGAACTCTATAGGTGCTCAATCTAGAGTGCTGCGGAGCACTCTGTCCATATTTTCCACAATCTCCTAGGGGTGGAAATAGTCTTAAGTGCTGGCGAAGCACTTTGCTGGGAAATTCGAAAACCCAATCGGGGTTACTGGCGGATTACTTGCAGAGAGGGGTAACGCAGGCGTTGCATCCAAAGCTGTGGGTGTTGGTCATACCTTGGTGAGCCCAGTCCTGACCCAAATCCTGAGGGGTGTCCTGCCCTGACTGCCCGTGAGCTGTACCTGCTCGCATTCTGGCATTCCTATTCTGAGGGTCCTTGTCCCCATCCTTCCAAACTGACCCGTGGCCAGGGTTAGTCCTCATTCCTAATTAGGTAAATATAACATAGTGGGTTTACGATTCTCTCTCTCTCCCTTTCTCCTTCTCCTTATTAAAGCACTCTTGCCGTTTATATTGCTCTGTCACCTTGAAATGCAAGTTATATGAAATTAATTATTAGACTTGTTCCACTTTTCTCCCCTCCCTGTAGGAACTTTCTGACCGTTATATTTTAGTATGTTCCTGTTTTTCCCTTCCCTTTAGCATGGTTGCA
The DNA here is from genome assembly GCF_964263255.1 of Lissotriton vulgaris. Taxonomy (NCBI): domain Eukaryota; kingdom Metazoa; phylum Chordata; class Amphibia; order Caudata; family Salamandridae; genus Lissotriton; species Lissotriton vulgaris. The sequence goes on along the minus strand of NC_141685.1, from coordinate 356,665,449 downwards.
GTGAATCTAATAAGTGTAGCTTGAGTAGCCTAGCGTAAGATTATTCATTCAAGATTCTATTCAGGTCCCTTGCCCTAGTTTAAACTTGTACTGAATAGTGTGTTTCTTAAATGCTCTGATCCCATAGTGTTCCCATAGGCTCAAATGGTCCTTGCTCTGATTCACAGTTATATTTTGATCGTGATTCTAATGCTTGATGTGTTATTTTGTATCCTGCTTATATTGGCATATTCACTCTGAAATCTTTAGATAAAACTTGCTAACCCCATCAGGTGTCTGTGGTTATTTTAGGGTTACAGTGTGGAAAATGTGTATTTGATTTATAAAGTATATACTTTTCCTAGGAAACCTGTCACCGTCCACTGCTAGCTCCTGATCCGTTGGGAGTAATGTGCCTGTGGTAAGTCAGGTACATGAATAGTAGGTGGTGTATGAGTCACCCCCCGAATTACTCATAGTGGCGTGCAAGAAATCACCCGGTTCACTGAAAACTCAGTCTTGGTTATACTCACGTCAGGGCCCAGTACGTGGGAAAATTTGGGAAAATAGTGACCCGGGTGACCTGCGCGCTCTATCAGTAATTTTCTGGTAGCAGAGGTGATGGTTAGGACTAGTTAAGATAGGTAGACAGGATAGTTGATAGACAAACCGTGGAAATAAAATGTGCTGCTGATTTTCTACTGTATTGGTTCAAATTTTGCAATGTTTTAAGGATTTATAGGTAAATGTATATGATTTTGCATTGCTGCTATAAATGTTACATGTCGTATTAACCAAGAACTGTTTGTAAGCGTTCAGTATAGTACGAATCCCCGGGGAAGTATATAGCCAACGGTGAGTAGAATCCGTTTGGCTGGAAAAAGTCACTTGTTTAGAGTCATTAGTGTAGGGTCAAGAAAACCTGGAAGCACTAATTAGGATCTTTTGGTTGCATCTGTATAAATGATAGCTACGAGTCCTTTATAAAACTTTCATTGTGATATCACCTAGTAAGGGTCACATACGGGAGGAGTAATAGGGTCTCCGAGGCTTGACTGGTAAGTAAAATAGTCCGCTGGTGAAATCCCGGCTCAGTACATATCCCAGACAGAAGTGGATGAGTCGGAAGAATAACGGGGTCTATATTACTCGTGTGTGAGGTTAGGCAGAGAAGTCTATCCGGAGTGAATGAAAAGTAGACAGAAGTGGTTTACTTGCAGTGAGAGGAAGTTTTTCTGTCTATTTAGAACACTCAGACATAGTGGCAGACGTTGTGTGTTAGTAACTAAGTTTTATACTCGCACTTTAGAAAAAGTTAAAAGTTTCCGTTACCTTGTGAAGGAGGGAGTCGGTCGGAAAGCTGCTCTGACGTCATTCCGTGCCGCGCTGGCATTGGTCAGAACAGCGGGTGTGTAGTGAAGCCGAATTTGTAAGGGAGGGGTGAGTGCCGGAGCGTGAGACTTGGTCTCGCGAAAGGCCGCGCACCCATTGGATAAGGATTTTTTGTGTTCACAGTGTTGATTGGTCTCTACAAAATAAGAGTCGCGCTAGCATTGGAAGTACTAAAGTAAACAAAATTAATCAGGCAGAGTTAGAAGCGAGCCTGGAAAGGCATATGTGGTATCCTGAGTTCTTACCTAACCCTCAAAACTCAGGCTTCTATAAGGAACAGATTATACGAGGTAGACCGCACATGATGTATGGAATAAAGAGAAAAATGTCGTTGGTCGACAAAGTAAAGAATTTCTTTAAAACAGATAAACCCATTAGAACGAGAGAGGGTGTGATCATTCCTCCACCGAATACTCCTGCTTCCTTCATGATGTTTGAAAAGGGGTACCATACCTGTGTATGGCTAGAAAATTGGGCAAAGTATACTGCAGATGACGGAGTCCTAGCATTTCCTATTGATGGTACTTTTAATGGTAGGATCCTGTTTAACTTAAGGACCCGCATGAATGAATTGCATCCCAGACCCAGATTGACCAAGTACGAAGCCTTAGAAGAGTGGGAAATTGAGGCTTTGGAGAGAGACAGACCCCGGATGGACAAGGGAGTGAGCAAATGGTATCCGAGGGTCCATAGGGAGACCAAAGAGCAGAAAATGAAACATTGGAGACAAAGCATGATGGTGGAGGGGTTGTTTCCAATGATGGGGGTATTAGAACAAGCGAAAGGAAAAAGTAAAGAGAAAACCCATCACTTAATGCCTGTAGGAGACTCAGAAGATGAGCACCTAGAAGATTTGTTGATGAAAAACCCACCTCCCTATGTAGCAGAGTCCGAGCCCTTGAGTTCACCAAACCCGTTTGCCAAATATCCCAGATGTCGGAGGGATAGTGAGACAGATGGGACAGGTACAGATAGTAAGACCAGTGATGGGGATGGGTTCTGCAGACCTAAGACCACGGTCCCGAATTATCAGCCGTTTGAGGAAGGCCCACCTCGATTGACTACTCCGACTGCCCCAAGTATTTACCCTCCTTTAGTTCCTCAAGTATTGCATGACAAATCAGCAGAAAAGGCTTTGCGAGAACAAGAGAAGGAAGCCCTGGCTAAGCAGCGAGACGATTTAGTCCGGACCATAGCCCAGATACATCCCCATCCAGATTCCCTGACTATTCCAGTGACCATTGGACCCGCTATTCCTCTCTACAGGGATAACCTGGCTAGTCCTCGTCCTCCTGTTATCTCCCCAATAATGCCTACTCCTAGCATTCCACCCCCGAGAAAGGAAGTATTCATAGATGACGATCAAGAAAGTGAATGTGAATCTGTGGTCCTGATGGATATGCCCATTAGGGAACCGAGAACCAGCATGTCGGGGACAAGAAGTCAGGGTTGGCCAAAAGAGATTTTGATTGAAGGCACATCTGGGGTTAGGAGTGCCACAGTAGTAACACCAGAAGAATTAGACAGATGGACCAAAGAGTTGGAGAAAGAGACCACTCCCCAATCCAGACCGTTAGAGATCTATAAACTAAGGATAGAGATAGAAGAAATGATGGCTGGAAACGTAGGTTTAGAACGCTTAAACTCATACAATGAAGAAGAGTTACTGTTCATCAGTAAAAATTTTACCCGAAATGCTAGATTGCTCCATGAAAGATTAATGGACACAGCCACAGAAATGGGAATCGATGTCAGTCGCTCCAAAATCCTTCAGAAACCCTACAGAGTAGACTTTTCGGACAAAGACTTAGAAAGCTTGAATATGGGAGGAAAGCAGATCCAGATAAAATAATTATTAAAACTCTTGCAGAAATGGGGGGATGTGGGGAAATGGAGAACCCGGTGGGCAAAGAAAAAGGAAGACAGCAGGGCAAAATCTCAGGCTTCAGAATACGTGTTAAAAGAAGTAACCCCGACAGAAAAATTGTGTCCCATGAGAGAGGTCCCGGGAGGGAAATATGTTCCTGTCCCTTGGTCCCGGGAAGATATTGTGTCATTTACCAATGACTTCCCGAAATTACGGGAAAAACCTGTTGATTGGTACAGACAGGTTAAACGCTTCATAAAGGTTCAGAAATGTCTCCTGAAAGACCTGGATGGGTTTTTCGACATTGTGGTCCCTGTAGATTTGTGGACCGACTGCAAAATTGAAATTAATTGGCCTAGTGAAGAATATGCAAGAGATGAGAAAACAGGTCATACAGTACCTCAAGAAAAAGGTGCCCGCAAAGGAGACAGATTGGACCAGAATAGATAGAACCACCCAAGAACGTGATGAAACTGTCCATTCCTGTTATGAAAGGTTACTGCAAGTATTCAAAACTTACAGTGGTATCGATAACGTGGACATGAAAGACATGACCCATTTCAGTTACAGATTCGTGCTAGGATTAAGGCCTGAAATATCACAATGGATTCGAGATAATAAAATAAGTTGGCAGGGAAAACCAATAGATGATGTCCTGAAATACGCAAAATACTGCGAAGATGAAATCGAAAATAAAAGGAAAGCCCTCAAGGAGAAGGTAATGTGGGCACAGGTGAAATTGGCTGAACAGCAGGAAAAACAGCTAAGTAAATTGAATTCCAATAATAATGCTCAGAATGCCACTGCTGGGGGAGGAGGGAAGCCCCGGGCAAAGATGAGTAGGGAAGAAGCTATGAAAAAATTCCCATGTCACGGGTGCGGCCAGTTAGGGCATTGGAGAGACGAGTGTCCACACCTGCAGGCCGGTAATGCCCCTATAAATGGTTTAAATCCACAGGTGCAGAAAGAGGGGACGAGAAAGAACCAGCAACAGGTAAAGCTACCTCCAGTACCTCGCGCTCCTAGACAGAATTATAAGAATCAGGGCCAGCAGAATGAAAGGGCGGAAATATGGGAGGGAGAGAATGGAAGCAATGCAGCGATTCCACAGTACCTGTTAAATGATTCTTTCCTCTGTGATGAACAAGATTGACGGGGCCTGAGGGGGGAGGACAAGGAGTGCGTGCTTGGCGCCTCCTTACCAGTAGACCAGACTGGACCATACATTGAAGGGAAGGTTGAGGGAAAAGACATCACCTTTCTGTTGGACACTGGTGCTACCCGGTCCACTGTAAGAACAGTGGATGTTCCTAACCTACCCCTCTCGGGAGAAGCTATCCAAGTAGTGGGTGTCTCAAATCAGATAATAAGTACTCCAGTAACTGAGCCTATGGAAATCTCCATAGGAAACTTTAAAGAAATGCACAGATTTGTGGTCTGTGATTCCAGTCCTGTGAACCTGTTAGGACGCGATTTGTTGTGCAAAATGAACTGCACCATCTTTTGCTCACCAAAGGGCGTCGACGTTCAGACCCTCGATGAAGATGGTTTGTACAAACTAATGTTAGTAAGACCTGATGCTGACATTAAAACGTTGTCAATTGAAGACTTGCCTGAAGAGCTCCAGTTAAGAGTGGTACCAGAAGTGTGGGATTTCTCGGGAAAAGATGTAGGCTTGATGGCAAACGTGGACCCAGTTAAAATAGCAATAAAAACAAATGCAGTATATCCCAAAACAAGACAGTACAAAATGAGTGCAGAAGTAAAGGCAGGAGTCGCAACTGAAATTACCCGACTGCTTGAAGCAGAAATCATAGAAGAAGTAATGAGCAGTCCCTGCAATTCGCCCATCATTGGAATTAAAAAGCCTAGTGGAAAGTACCGAGTAGTGCAGGACCTGCGCAAGGTAAACCAAATTGTTGTACCTTGCTGTCCCATTGTGCCCAACCCTGCAGTAATCTTGTATCAGATTCCTTGGAATGCGGAATGGTTCACTGTCATTGACCTGTGCCATGCATTCTTTTCCATCCCATTGCATCCAGAAAGCAAGTTCCTTTTTAGTTTTGAATTTGACAGCCATATCTATGTCTGGAATCGCGTCCCTCAGGGGTACACTGAAAGTCCTTCGATTTTCAACCAGATATTAAAGAAATGTCTTGAGACCCTGGTACTGCCCGGAGAGTCCGTTTTGGTACAGTACATAGATGACCTTCTAGTGGCATCTAAAACACAAAATGACTGTGTCACTGACACCATTGCCTTGCTGAATCACTTGGGAAAGGGAGGACATAAAGTATCCCCTGACAAATTGCAGTTCTGTAAAAACTCAGTAAAATATCTGGGGCACCAGATAGAGAAAGGGATCCGAAAGGTCACCACAGAAAGGATCAAGATAATTAAAGCAATGGACCTACCCCAAACTCAGAAAGAGGTGAGGATGTTTCTGGGAGTTGTGGGGTACTGCAGACAGTGGATTGTGGGATTCGCTAATCTAGCCAAACCTTTGATAAAAATGACCAAGAAAGGAGTGGAAGACCCAGTCAGTTGGGACAGCGAAAGCATGTCCACATGGGTAACCTTGCGAAATTGTCTGTGTACCGCACCTGCATTAGGCATGCCAGACTATTCCAAGCGTTTTGAACTATTCTGTGACACCAGAGAAAATTGTGCGCTCTCAGTCCTGACCCAGGAGCATGGGCTGGTCAGGCGTCCTGTAGCCTATTTCTCAGCCACTCTAGATCCAGTGGCTGCTGGATTGCCCGGATGCCTGAAAGCAGTAGCTGCTACTTGCGTCAGTCTGGAGCAGAGTGAGAATATTGTCATGGGACATCCTGTCACCGTATATGTTCCACATTCTGTTGTAATTCTACTGACAAGAACCAAGACCCAGTATCTCACACCTAGTCGGCTGACTAAGTATGAGAGAATTTTGATTGGTGCTGAGAATGTAACAATTTCTCGGTGCAATGTCCTAAACCCCGCCACTCTGTTGCCTGTTCCGCTGGATATAGACGACGAGGGTGAAATGGAACATAATTGCATTGATCTAACAGAATTCAGCACCAAGCCCCGTCCGGACATCCGAGAAGTAGCATTGCTTGATGGGGATCATACAATGTTTGTGGACGGCTCATGTTTAAGACATGAGAGTGGTGGTCTGTGTGCTGCCTATGCTGTGGTCACATTGACAAACACCATAGAAGCCTCTTACCTAAGTGAAGTGACATCTGCCCAGGTAGCCGAGCTCATAGCCATGACAAGGGCCTGTAGGAGGGGTAAGAACAAAAGAATAACTGTTTATACCGACAGTCAGTATTGTTACAGGGTTGTTCATGACTTCGGCCAACTGTGGTTACAAAGAGAATTCATGACTTCCTCGGGTACCCCTATCAGAAACGGAAAAGTGGTACAAGAATTATTGGAGGCTATTCAATTGCCCAAAGAATTGGCTGTGGTCAAGTGTGCGGCTCACAGATCAGGAGATGATGATGTGACAGCCGGGAACCGATACGCTGACCAAATCGCACAGTTTTGTGCCCGATACCAAATGTCCCTCCAAATTGGGTTATGGGGTGGACACAGCTGCCAACTGATGTTGTTTGATAATGTGTCAACGTGGGATGAGTTGAAAGACTTACAACAGTCAACAGGCAGGGAAGAAAAAGCTAGATGGAGTGAAACTGAATGCAGAATGAGGAATGACGGTGTGGTGGTAGACAAAAATGGAGTGCCCGTGCTGCCCGACAGTCTGATAGATCCCATGGTCCGAATGATACATGAACCAACACATATGGGAAGGGATGCCATGTGCCGTGTGTTTGACAAAGTGTTCTGTAATTCAAAATTCAGGAACCAGGCGGAAAGGCTTTGCCAGAGGTGCCTAGTGTGTCAGCAATTCAATGCAGGAAAGAGGACTGTAGTGGAGCAGAGTACCATCGGAAAGGCAGTAGGTCCCTTTGTCAGAATGCAGGCAGACTTTATAACAATGCCCAAATGCAAGGGATATAGATATATCGGTATACAGACAAAATATTGACTCCAAAATATCGACTGGACATAATATCGAGTTTTAAATATAGACTGGACAAAATATCGACTGGACATAATATCGACTACAAAAATATCGTTTTTCAGGTAAGTGAAGTAATATCGACTGTATAAAATATAGATAGCAAAAATATCGAATTTTTAATAATATATAATATTTTATAGTGTATTTTTATGTAATAATATGTGTGAAAAGTGTGTATTAATGTTATAAAATATTTTATTAAATGAATTTTGTTTTTATAATATTTGCGTAATGTAATTCTGTAGCGGGTTGTGGGTTTATAGGGGAAAAGGGTGGGAAGTAATTTAATAATAATTAATTAATTAATATATGTTTGTTAATATTTTTAATTAATAATTAATTGATAATTAATTAATATTAATTAGTTAATTAATTAATATAATTTTGAACATATTTTGTATTAGTAATTAATTGATAATTAATTAATTGTAATTAGTTAATTACATTAATTAGAGTAAATTTTTAATATATATAATTTTGTGTTATTTTTAAGTCATTAATTGGGAAAAAATAATATTAATTATTAAAATAATTACAGCTAATGTGCTAATATATTTACTTTATTGTTATTGTTAATTAATAATTAATTGGTAATTAAATAATATTGATACATTTTGGGTAAAGGAGCATTTTTAGGGTTCAGGGTCAGTTTTCAGTTTTAGGGTAAAGGGGTATTTTTGGCGTTCAGGGTCAGTTTTCAGTTTTTGGGTAAAGGGGCATTTTTAGGGTTCAGGGTCAGTTTTCAGTTTTAGGGTAAAGGGGTATTTTTAGGGTTCAGGGTCAGTTTTCAGTTCATGGGTAAAGGGGTATTTTTAGGGTTCAGGGTCAGTTTTCAGTTCATGGGTAAAGGGGTATTTTTAGGGTTCAGGGTCAGTTTTCAGTTCTTGGGTAAAGGGGTATTTTTAGGGTTCAGGGTCAGTTTTCAGTTCATGGGTAAAGGGGTATTTTTAGGGTTCAGGGTCAGTTTTCAGTTCTTGGGTAAAGGGGTATTTTTAGGGTTCAGGGTCAGTTTTCAGTTTTTGGGTAAAGGGGCATTTTTAGGGTTCAGGGTCAGTTTTCAGTTTTTGGGTAAAGGGGTATTTTTAGGGTTCAGGGTCAGTTTTGGGTTTTTGGGTAAAGGGGTATTTTTAGGGTTCAGGGTCAACAAATAAGATTGTAAAAAAATATTTTTATTATTTTCATTTATTATTTAATTATTATAATTTAATTTAAGTATTTTTAAGTATATTTTAGTAATTAAAATTTAATATTAATTTAATTTAACGCTGTTTTTAATAAAGTCGATATTTTTTACATCTATATTATTGTTAACGATATTTTGTACTCGATATTTTTGTACTTACCTGTTTGTAGATACAAACTCGATATTTTGACTGTCGATATTTTGTCCACGATATTTTGGCAAGTCGATATTTTGTCCCTCGATATTATTTCAGTGATCCAGATATATCCTGGTCATAGTTTGTCTGTTCTCCCGGTGGCTGGAGGCCTACCCAGCTAAGAAAAATGATGCCCTAACTACAGCCAAGCTATTGCTCAGGGAGTTGATACCTAGGTTTGGGATCCCAGAGACGATTGAAACGGACCAAGGTGGGCATTTTGCCAACGACGTCCTAGAAGAGCTCTGTAAGGCCTTTAAAATGAAGCAAAGACTGCACTGTGCCTACCATCCCGAGGCATCTGGGGTGGTTGAGCAGATAAATGGCACGATAAAGTCCAGGCTGGCGAAGATGTGTGATTCCACCAAAATGAACTGGACAGACGCTTTGCCCCTTGTGCTGATGAGTCTGAGAAGTATTCCAAATCGAAAAACAGGCCTGAGCCCCCATGAGGTACTAATGGGGAGAGTGATGCGACAAGCATGGGTACCTGGACACAAACTGCTAAGCATTACTGATGATTTGGTACTAGAATACTGCAAGCAGCTGGGTGACCAAGTGCGTTCTATCTCCCACCAGATTGGAGAGACAGAAGACGAATGGCCCAAGACTCCAGCACATAAGCTACGACCAGGCGATTGGGTGGTGTTGAAGAAACACACCCGGAAGAGTTGCCGCGGACCAAAGTGGGGAAAGCCGAGACAAGTGATTCTTGTCACCACTACTGCTGTAAAGTGTGCTGGTGTGCCGAAGTGGAACCATGCCAGCCACACCAAGCGGGTAACAGGAGAAAACGCGACTGAAGCTGAAGGCAGCCCTGCTGAGGTGACTCCCGAAGAGAGTCCGGACCTCGCTGACATCGAGCTGCCGAGCACAAGTCGAGACGTTGAGTGGTACCCTGCTGATGACCCGGTTCATGATCCAATACGAACCAGGAAATATTCCTACCTAGACAGTGAGTGGGATAGTCCAGGTGAGCTAGAAATAGAAGAAGAAGGTCAGGGCGGCGAGACTCACATCACACCTGATCAGGAAATAGGCCAAGTAGGGACAGATCAAGACATCGACACTCCACCTGAAACTCCGGAGTCTGGGAAGGGACAGATAGTGGTAAGAGCCGAAGTTCATGCGGGAGACAGTGAAGAGAACGAAGTGCATGAACCAGAGCAGATAGAAATAGATGAACGTGTTCAGGAATCAGAATCCAGTTCACCTAAAAGTAAAGAAAACCTACAAAGTGAACCTGAACAGGACCAGTTTGAGGACCAGGCACAAGAAATAGATGAAAGACCTGGAACTAGTCAGACAGGGAGGGAAATAGACTCTGTCAAGCACAAGGAGAAGATTAAAAGAGTGCACGAGGAAAGTCAAGTTTCCTCGACCACTGAGAGTCACAGAAGCAAAAGTACACCCAGGTACGTCAAAAGGCTGAGACTCCGAATAAAAACAGTCGAGGAGAAACTGAAAGACCGTGAGAGGGCGGAAAGTGAAAGAAAATCAGCCCGAGGCAAGTTTCTGAGAAAGAGCGACAGAGTGAAGAAACAGAATAAACTGTATCGGAGCCCCGAATGGACATACCTGGTGTTGGAAGAAATTGATGAGCCCAATCACAGTGGCAAAAGTGACGAAGAGTCTATCACTGATCGGAGTTCGGACGAAGACCCTCCTTGAGACAAACCAGAGCAAAGCCTTGGTGTAAAGAAAAGAAGAGGGGTTGCAAAAGCCACCTGTAGGCTAAAATGTCTGATTCAAGCGCAGCTGGGAGATCCAGATTTGGGTGTTGTAAAACTTGCTGTAAAATATGCTTATGTAGTATAGCTATGTTAATAGTGATTTGGATAGGATTAACAGTCTTTATACCTTTTATGATAAGTAAAAATCCTAACCTATCCCCTACTGAACCTGAAATATTAGACACAGACGTTGCACAGACTGCAGAAACACCACGAAGCTTAGAACAACATGACAATTCAGTTAGGCAAAGACAGACACGACAAAATTTAGAAGCATCAGATGAGGGTGAACTGCACTTTCACAAAATGAAAAACAGGACGCATTTAAATGTTTTCGCTAACTTGCTAGTGCATTATGTAGAGGCTATGGAAATAGAAGACTGTTATGTCTGCATGAAGCTACCCACATCCGTAGCTGAAGGTGTGACATACCACCACTTGCCCCTAACCTATGGAATTTCCTGCAGTATATTAGCTAGCTTATTTTATAGAAGCACTTTGCAGTACTACTATTCAAATGCTGACGTAGTGTTTTCTGAACTTCCTATTAGAGGACATCTGAACCTTGTGCATGTTAAAAGCGAGGTGACCCGTTATATGGGAGAATATTTCTTGACTATAGGTGACATAGACTTAGATGAAGCACAACAAGAAAATCTGACCTGTTCCTTGCAAGAGCAGGAAAAGATGTTTATAAAAATGGCAGACAGAAGGAGGGAAAAGTTTCAGAAAAAGGCAAATGATGAAAAGGATAGAGTCCCTAGGTGGGCCGAGCACATGGATAACACCTCACAAGGCGAAGCTAATCCTGCTTTGTTGCTGGATTTTGAACGGAAAGGAAAACTTTGTCTCCATAGAGAGAGGACAGAATATTATAACAATGTATTCATTGGTTCCAGCGAGTGCGAGCATAATTATAAGGTAATTGGAGGTTGGGGTTTCAAAAATGGGTCAGAACCTGTGTTTCCCGGAATATATTATATATGTGGGAACAAGGCTTATTTCAAATTGCCGGATCACTGGTATGGAAGCTGCTACTTTGGCATTGTTTTCCCGAAAATATACCATGTGAATGATGCTGCTGGAAGCAATGATGAAGATACTAATGGCTTAGTGCGTAGTAAACGTGAGAGTGTAGGAGAAATCATAGGTGATATTTTTAGTGCACTGATACCTGGAATGGGGGTAGTTCTGAACACACACAGAATTTGCAAATTGTCTACAGTAGTGGATCGGTTATCTACTGACACTGCTGCGGGATTCCTGCTGGTCAATACTGAAATGGTTGCGATCAGATCAATGGTTTTGCAGAATCGCCTTGCTCTTGATACCTTATTGGCAAAAGAGGGCGGAGTCTGTAGAATGCTGAAGGCGCAACATTGTTGCACCTACATACCTGATAAAAGTATCGAACTTAAGAAATACGTGAGAAATATAACTAATTTGGAAAAAGAGCTCAAACCATTAGAGGTTGACAGTGCCTGGACGAGACTGACTGGAGGTCTCTCCTCAATAGGTAGTTGGTTTTCTAACCTAGGTAGAAACATTCTGTGGAAAGTACTGATGCCAATAATCGGAATAGGTGTGGTTGTTCTGATCATATTCATCTGCTGTAAATGTCAAAAATGCAAAAGGAGGTCCACTGCAAATAAGAGAGGGGTGAAAAGAAACATTGATGAATTAGAATTGGAAGAATTGAGGAATGAAATATATAAAAAAGTAAAGAATCACCACTCTCATAGAGAAGCCGAAAGAAAAATCAACAATAAGTTCGTTGAGATAGAAATGAATGATATGGAAGAATGAGAGTTGGCATCTGTTTCCGTTATATAGTGATGATAGTAAATATCATCAAAGAGGGGATTGATGGAGCAAGGATTCGCACGTAAAGCGACTTGCTCTCACTCATGAACCTCGTTCAAATTATAATCATATTAATCCAACTGTCCGTCTTGTATTTAGCATTTCCCTCAACACACGGGTGTTCCCCAGAGGCTTGCTTATGTGTCTTTTCATCCTCACAATGCTTGCACTAAAGAAATGGCCGCTTCGCTGAAATTCAGTCTGCGCATGCGTCGGTCATACCCATGTGATGTGACGCACTCGCATTCTGGAGGGAATCTGTTGCTCATGCGCACTGTTGCAAACATGGCCGCTTGTCTCTCACCACGCTCTTCGCTTGCAACTGCTGCTTTAGCCTATCTGTCTTTTCGCACTAAACTTTAATACTATTGCTGTTATAAAGTAAGGGGGGTGTAAAATTTTATCACGGTATACAGTGTGATCATTTTTATGTGTGATTTTAATTTGTTCTCGCTTACTTTTCATGTATCGCGTCTCTGGGGGCTGGAATATACATAACCGGCGCCATGATGAGGCTCCTCTGAGTATTGCCATGTGACCTGGGAGAAACTCTACTGCGCAGAAGCTGAAACAAGCCAGCTGGCTCCTGAAGCCCAATGCGCCTGAGAACCCAGCACAGGACGATGAAATTCACCTTGAAACCCAGAGACAATGTTGCTATACCTTGTACACTCGTATTTTCTACTGTACTCCTATGGATGGGAACGTGAACTCAAGGGGCGGGTAGGGAAAAATTATTATACATGATGGGAACACTGAATTCTAGGAGGTGACAATGATCACATCTCCTCTCCTGACCAATCGTAATGTGGGGAATTGTCACTTGCAACATTAGTGGGTGGTCTAAGGGTCCCCAAACAGTATATCTGCCTTAGTTTAGCTTAGGAAAATTGTCCGACTTGTCCGAGTAGCAGACCTGTCACTGACCCTACGAACTCTATAGGTGCTCAATCTAGAGTGCTGCGGAGCACTCTGTCCTTATTTTCCACAATCTCCTAGGGGTGGAAATAGTCTTAAGTGCTGGCGAAGCACTTTGCTGGGAAATTCGAAAACCCAATCGGGGTTACTGGCGGATTACTTGCAGAGAGGGGTAACGCAGGCGTTGCATCCGAAGCTGTGGGTGTTGGTCGTACCTTGGTGAGCCCAGTCCTGACCCAAATCCTGAGGGGTGTCCTGCCCTGACTGCCCGTGAGCTGTACCTGCTCGCATTCTGGCATTCCTATTCTGAGGGTCCTTGTCCCCGTCCTTCCAAACTGACCCGTGGCCAGGGTTAGTCCTCATTCCTAATTAGGTAAATATAACGTAGTGGGTTTACGATTCTCTCTCTCTCTCTTTCTCCTTCTCCTTATTAAAGCACTCTTGCCGTTTATATTGCTCTGTCACCTTGAAATGCAAGTTATATGAAATTAATTATTAGACTTGTTCCACTTTTCTCCCCTCCCTGTAGGAACTTTCTGACCGTTATTTTTTAGTATGTTCCTGTTTTTCCCTTCCCTTTAGCATGGTTGCAGTGAATCTAATAAGTGTAGCTTGAGTAGCCTAGCGTAAGATTATTCATTCAAGATTCTATTCAGGTCCCTTGCCCTAGTTTAAACTTGTACTGAATAGTGTGTTTCTTAAATGCTCTGATCCCATAGTGTTCCCATAGGCTCAAATGGTCCTTGCTCTGATTCACAGTTATATTTTGATCGTGATTCTAATGCTTGATGTGTTATTTTGTATCCTGCTTATATTGGCATATTCACTCTGAAATCTTTAGATAAAACTTGCTAACCCCATCAGGTGTCTGTGGTTATTTTAGGGTTACAGTGTGGAAAATGTGTATTTGATTTATAAAGTATATACTTTTCCTAGGAAACCTGTCACCGTCCACTGCTAGCTCCTGATCCGTTGGGAGTAATGTGCCTGTGGTAAGTCAGGTACATGAATAGTAGGTGGTGTATGAGTCACCCCCCGAATTACTCATAGTGGCGTGCAAGAAATCACCCGGTTCACTGAAAACTCAGTCTTGGTTATACTCACGTCAGGGCCCAGTACGTGGGAAAATTTGGGAAAATAGTGACCCGGGTGACCTGCGCGCTCTATCAATAATACCTCTTTTTGACACAGTACTGAGAGTGTTTGATTATGTTGACAGAGCAGAGTACACAAGGTGCCTTTCAAAATATTTAGAAAATGAATGTCCATAAAATGAAAATTATCTCTAAAGACTTTGTAACTTCCATAGGTCACTCTGCCAAGTTTATAAAGATGCTGCTATGATGTTCTCAGTGGGTTTTGTTGGTATTACATAAATATCAAGCCAACCCCATTACTGAATACATAATGTTGTAGCCTTTGTAGTCTTGCATATCTGTGGGACATGTTCCATCAATTAGTGTACGCTAAAGTTAACATAAGTTAGCAGTTTATATATATACATATTACCTACTGGCGGTCGCCAGTAGGTATATATAGTTGGGACCTAGTTACCATAGGAAATTCTAAACATTCTATTGGGAATAACTTTGGAGCCGATTGAGGGATCTGCCTGTAATTTTCCTTAAATTTGCCTCGCTGCGCTCCGCTCCTTCCCAGAAAGTTTCGGGGGATTCGTCAAGCGGGGGCTGAAAGGGGGGTCCCAAAACATGTTTTTTCATGTTAATTTCCATAGGGACATTCTGACAAGGCTACAGTTCGAACGGCTGAACGGAATTACACCACATTTGGCAAAATGGTAGGGACAGGTATGCAGCAGTGTCTTTTCTATATTTGGTGTAAATCCCTCCAGTAGTTCTTGAGAAAATTGAACTTGAAATTTTTCAAATGCCATTTTCTATGGGACCTTTAGACACGGCTACAGCCCGAACGGCTGAACGGAATTACACCAAAGTTGGCAAAATGGTAGGGACGGGTATGCAGTAGTGCCTTTTCTATATTTGGTGAAAATCCCTACAGTAGATGTTGAGAAAATTGAATTTGAGCGAATTATATATCTATATGCGCTCAACATTCTATTGGGAATAACTTTGGCGCCGATTGAGGAATCTGTGTGTAATTTTCCAGAATTTTGGCCAGCTCCGCTCCGCTCCTTCTCTGAAAGTTTTGGGGGGATTCGTCAAGCTGGGGCCGAAAGGGGGGTCCCAAAACATGTTTTTCCCATGTTAATTTCTATAGGGACGTTTAGACACGGCTACAGCCCGAACAGCTGAATGGAATTACACCAAACTTAGCAAAATGGTAGGGCCTGGTATGCAGATGTGCCTTTGCTATGTTTGGTGAAAATCCCTCCAGTAGTTCTTGGGAAAATTGAATTTGAAATTTTTCAAATGGCATTTTCTATGGGACCTTTAGACACGGCTACAGCCTGAACGGCTGAACGGTATTACACCAAATTTGGCAAAATGGTAGGGAGAGGTATGCAGTAGTGCCTTTCCTATATTTGGTGAAAATCCCTCCAGTAGTTGCTGAGAAAATTGAATTTGAGCAAATTATATATCTATATGCGCTCACCTTACGTGCACCGTACGCGTACCGTATGCGTACCGTACGCGTACCCTTACGTGCACGAGCGAGTTTTTGATTGGCTGGCAGTCGACTGTCAACATTCCAAACTGTCCAAACCAGGAAGTGTTGGCCACCATCTTGTTTTTCAGGAGAACTGATGCACAAGAGAGCCCAAAACAAGAGTGGAAAACACAAAAAAGGGGCAGGGTAGAGACCCCCCAATCCTCTAGCCCTTCTCAGGGGGTCCCAAAAGGACCCCCAAGAGTAAAAAAAAAAAAAAAATATTCAAAAAAATCGCGGGGTAGGCGCAACGTACCCCGCAATTTAAAAAACACATTTTTTTTGTACTCGGTGGTCCTTCTGGGACCCACTGAGAAGAGCTAGGAGGTCAGGGGGTCTCAACCCTGCCCCCTTTTCGCGTTTTCCACTCTTGTTTTGTGCTCTCTTGTGCCTCTCTTCTCCTGAGAAACAAGATGGCTGCTCAAGTGGTCCCAGAAGGATAATAACATATATAAACGTTATCCGCTAATAGAATTAGCATTTACAAAACCTTTGAAATTTATTGAAAAAAAATATAGGTTTCACGCCTGATATAGTTAGGAATTAGCATTTAAAAAACCTTGCCAAATTCACTGAAAAAACCATAGGTTTCAAGCCGTATATAGTTAGGAATTAGCATTTAAAAAACCTTGCAAATTCACTTAAAAAACCATAGGTTTCAGGCCTTATATAGTTAGGAATTAGCATTTAAAAAACCTTGCAAATTCACTTAAAAAACCATAGGTTTCAGGCCTTATATAGTTAGGAATTAGCAGTTTAAAAACCTTGCAAATTCACTTAAAAAACCATAGGTTTCAGGCCTTATATAGTTAAGAATTAGCATTTAAAAAACCTTGCAAATTGCTCCTATATAGTTAGTTGTACTAACTATATTTCGCGCACCCGCAATCCACTGCTGATGATGTCACATATTACATCATTCATGACATGGTAAGTGACATCACTGATGACATCACTGATGACCTCTCAAATGACATCACTGATGACATCACTGATGACATCTCATTTGACATCACTGATGATATCATTCATGTGATAATACAATGTACCTCCTCACACTCTAATATAACCTTTGATACACCCAGTGTTAAATACAGACTACCATTCTTGAAACCATTGACACACCAATACCAGTTACTACATACGCGCTCATTGATTCCTAGGTCTACACACACATTCACTCATTCACCCACAGATTCACCCATACATACAGTCACTCATCAATACAACACTATCATATGCACTCATACACCTATACAGACACTCACACACTGCCACTCATCCATGGAGTTACTCACACACCTAGTCAGTCATGCAAAGAATCAATCACACTTCCATTTCCTCAACTATACAGTTATACACACAATACCTTTCTTATTCAAACATATACTAACACATACTTACTCTCTTATACAATCACTGATACAAGTACACAATGATCCATACAGCCACTCGCACGTTCACTGGCTCTCATGTATAGTCATTTATATATGACAACTCTCACATGCATGTGTTTTACATATGTACTTACTTGGACATGTAGCACTGAGATATCCATTCACTCACCAACACACCCATGCACACAGTCAACAGCCCATATAGCTGTTTCCACATGCAATCTTGAACTCATACACCTAGTGAATCAACTGCTCACACATCTATGCACAGAGTCACACACCTCCCAGCCACCCACACACACACTCAGTCTCCCATTCAAATACTTGGGCAACCAATCAATAACCCATATAGCCACTCATATAGCTACTGATCAACACATGCAGCAGCTTACACAACAACAGACATACAGATGCACACATTCAGACAGTTTAGTCACTAACCCATGCATTTAGTAAGACACATTTAATCACTCACTCATACAGTCAGTCACGCACCTACTAAATCCTTCATCCAGACACTTATACATCCACTCATTCTTCAATATGTAAAACATATTTAAACTTTACAGAAACACACAGTCACTGGATGATGTCATCAGTGATGTCAAATGAGATGGTACAAAAGCGGCCAAAAGCGGTACAAAAGGGGGTGGTATGCCAGAAACCGGTCCTCGGAAGCTTGTTTCCGGTCCAGGGAAGACATGGCTTGGCAGTTCGGGTTGGACTGTTCCCATGAGGCACAGGCTCAGACTGATTTGCATATAGCCATGTCTGAACTGGGGTGGCAGAGTGGGCTAAAGAACGGTGATGGATTAAACCCAGATCTTTTGACTGGGTGTGAGTGTTTGATTGATTCAGATGCTCCGTCCATCACCACCCCCTTTTGTACCGCTTTTGGCCGCCATAAGTGTGGCAGGGTATGCTCAGACGTGAGTCCCTTGCTCACTTTGCCACTGGATTCAAGCAAGCCGGGCTGAAGACGGCTGGAATGCCAGAAACCAGTCCTCGGAAGCTTGTTTTCGGTCCAGGGAAGACATGGCTTGGCAGTTCGGGCTGGACTGTTCCCATGAGGCACAGGGTCAGACTGATTTGCATATAGCCATGTCTGAACTGGGGTGGCAGAGTGGGCTAAAGAAGGGTGATGGATTAAACCCAGATCTTTTGACTGGGTGTGAGTGTTTGATTGATTCAGGTGCTCTGTCCATCACCACCCCCTTTTGTACCGCTTTTGGCCGCCATAAGTGTGGCAGGGTATGCTCAGACGTGAGTCCCTTGCTCACTTTGCCACTGGATTCAAGCAAGCCGGGCTGAAGACAGCTGGAATGCCAGAAACCGGTCCTCAGAAGCTTGTTTCCGGTCCAGGGAAGACATGGCTTGGCAGTTCGGGCTGGACTATTCCCATGAGGCACAGGGCCAGACGGATTTGCATATAGCCATGTCTGAACTGGGGTGGCAGAGTGGGCTAAAGAAGGGTGATGGATTAAACCCAGATTTTTTGACTGGGTGTGAGTGTTTGATTGATTCAGATGCTCCGACCATCACCACCCCCTTTTGTACCGCTTTTGGCCGCCATAAGTGTGGCAGGGTATGCTCAGACGTGAGTCCCTTGCTCACTTTGCCACTGGATTCAAGCAAGCCGGGCTGAAGACAGCTGGAATGCCAGAAACCGGTCCTCGGAAGCTTGTTTCCGGTCCAGGGAAGACATGGCTTGGCAGTTCGGGTTGGACTGTTCCCATGAGGCACAGGCTCAGACTGATTTGCATATAGCCATGTCTGAACTGGGGTGGCAGAGTGGGCTAAAGAACGGTGATGGATTAAACCCAGATCTTTTGACTGGGTGTGAGTGTTTGATTGATTCAGATGCTCCGTCCATCACCACCCCCTTTTGTACCGCTTTTGGCCGCCATAAGTGTGGCAGGGTATGCTCAGACGTGAGTCCCTTGCTCACTTTGCCACTGGATTCAAGCAAGCCGGGCTGAAGACGGCTGGAATGCCAGAAACCAGTCCTCGGAAGCTTGTTTTCGGTCCAGGGAAGACATGGCTTGGCAGTTCGGGCTGGACTGTTCCCATGAGGCACAGGGTCAGACTGATTTGCATATAGCCATGTCTGAACTGGGGTGGCAGAGTGGGCTAAAGAAGGGTGATGGATTAAACCCAGATCTTTTGACTGGGTGTGAGTGTTTGATTGATTCAGGTGCTCTGTCCATCACCACCCCCTTTTGTACCGCTTTTGGCCGCCATAAGTGTGGCAGGGTATGCTCAGACGTGAGTCCCTTGCTCACTTTGCCACTGGATTCAAGCAAGCCGGGCTGAAGACAGCTGGAATGCCAGAAACCGGTCCTCAGAAGCTTGTTTCCGGTCCAGGGAAGACATGGCTTGGCAGTTCGGGCTGGACTATTCCCATGAGGCACAGGGCCAGACGGATTTGCATATAGCCATGTCTGAACTGGGGTGGCAGAGTGGGCTAAAGAAGGGTGATGGATTAAACCCAGATTTTTTGACTGGGTGTGAGTGTTTGATTGATTCAGATGCTCCGACCATCACCACCCCCTTTTGTACCGCTTTTGGCCGCCATAAGTGTGGCAGGGTATGCTCAGACGTGAGTCCCTTGCTCACTTTGCCACTGGATTCAAGCAAGCCGGGCTGAAGACAGCTGGAATGCCAGAAACCGGTCCTCGGAAGCTTGTTTCCGGTCCAGGGAAGACATGGCTTGGCAGTTCGGGTTGGACTGTTCCCATGAGGCACAGGGTCAGACTGATTTGCATATAGGCATGTCTGAACTGGGGTGGCAGAGTCGGCTAAAGAACGGTGATGGATTAAACCCAGATCTTTTGACTCGGTGTGAGTGTTTGATTTTATTTATTTTTATTTATTTTTAGAGTTTTATATAGCGCGAACTTGAACCGATTAGGTTATCAGAGCGCTTTACATAGCACCAGTTCCGTTACATGTTATCAAAGCACTTTACATAGAATCAGTTACGTTACATAAGGAACACATTTCTTTTTGTTCTAGTGAATAGGGTTATCTCTTCACACGGGGGAAGGGATACACCTGGCTATACTCCAACAGTCACACAGGCGACTAGTCGTTAAAGCTATATCTCTAAACACAGGGAGGGGATACACATGGATACAATCTAAAAATCACATAGGATACTAGTCAATAGAGTTATCTTCTATCTACACAGGAGGGATATGACTGGAAATACTCTAAGGGTCACATAGGAGTGGTAGAGATTACAAAGGTCCACTGCAAACACTAGTGATAAGAGTCAACTACATACACATAGGAAGGGAAATGACTGGTTAAACTCTAAGAGACGCATAGGGGTGGTATATGGTGTAAGGACTTCAGCGAATACCAAAGCTTAGCATTATTGCAATAGGTCAAAGATGCAGTCACAGCATAGAGGAAGGGTGGGTGGGATGCAAGGTATGGAGGGAAGGGCTAGAGTCCAGCGAAAACTGTCCGAAAACAGCAGCAAAGTGTCATTCAGGATAGCACGCAAGTCGAGAAGTCCAGGAGAGAAGGTGGGAGCCCAGGAGGCGCATCGCCATCTTGGAGAGCTTGCGATCATCAGAGTTCACCAGAGGCACTGTCCTCACAGCGTACCGGACACAGCCACAGGCAGCAGAAGGTGGTGGATCGGTTCGGGAGATCTGTGCCCAGCAGAAGCAGTCGCTGGCGCTGCGGGCGCGGGGGCCAGGGTCCCCTCGAGCAAGGCCCCCCCTCGGAAGTTGCTTTACCGAACGCTGTTCGGTGCTGGAGGCGGGTATTGCTGGGCCCAGTCGGCAAAGTTGATGGAGCAAGGACCCACCCTGGGGGACAGCCTGGAATCAGGCGGAGAGATCGGGGCTAGACCAGAGGCCGGGGAGAGGCAGGGGTGAGCCAGAGGAAGCGGCGATCGACATTCTAAAGTCGCCGCCGGCCGCCATCTTGGAGTCAGGCAGGCGCTGGGATGATTCCCCCGGTGAGGGTCGCCGTCCCGGTAGGGCTAGATGATGCCATCTCTCATCAGCAGCCGCCGCTACAGTCAGCGAGAGTCTGGCTAGGCCGGGGGAGCGCAGGTCTCAATCCTACCTCCCAGCGACGGCCGCAGTCGGCGGAGTCGAAGGCGAGGTGCCGCCCGCCATCTTGAGTGCCATCGTCCTCTCCTCACACTCATCCGGAGATCGGACCTGTCCGCCTATCTAGGGGCAATCACCGATGCTCTACAGAAGCCCCACTCGCTCCGCTTCACGTGGGGAAAAAAGGTGCGCACAGAAGAAGGGCCGTAGCAGCCCAGAGCCGGGATTGAGTAGCTCATGACCCGGGAGCCGAGACGATCCACGTCCGCTCGGCTCCCGGCTCCTCCTCTGATTCAGATGCCCCCCTTGATTCAGATGCTCCGTCCATCGCCACCCCCTTTTGTACCACCTTGTAAAGGCTGCTCACCCTTTAAGAGACAGTGAGAGTAAGGTCAGTAATGCATATTTAAATTACAATCCCATTCTCACAACTGCTTTTGCCACTTTCTGTTTTAGAGATGGTGTGCCTTGCCATTAGGCCTCAATGCATTTTATTGCTTTTGAACCATTCCTCAACATCTTCTGATCTCTCACACAATCTAGCTGTAGTAATTATTAGCATTTTAAATGTCCTTGTAAGTGCCTGCAAAATGGTAGTACATATACCCATGGCATGCAATAGTCAAAGTACTATGGTTCCCACTTCATTAATTGAGCCACCCAGTAAAAGAGCAATGTATTACTTCTCTGAGTCCTGACTGTCCTAATGGACACCCAGGTCCACTATTGTGGAGAAATCTGTCAGTCTGGGACACTGATTAGCAAGGTTGGCCTGCAGCCCAGATGCTTGAGGAATTAAGATTGGGTCTGTTCCTTCAACATAGTGCCAATACAGTGAATTTAAGGACTATCTGCATGCACTCTTGGGTGAGTTACAGGGTACTACAAGCTCCTGATGTCATGCAAACTGCCTGCCTGCTGTTCAATGTCCATGCTGAATTGTCCTATGTGTTTCCTTTGTAAAATGCAATTAGCATTTGTGTCACACTCAATTGTGATTTATATGGAGATATTAAACCTAAAATGTGTCTATCTTCACACTGTATATTTTCCACCAATTACTGCACTTTACACCATTAACTGATATTTAAGTCATTGACATAAAATGTGTGTCCGATCAGTTATTTGGTCACATGCCAGAAAAAAGTGTATTGAGTGTTAAAAAGCATCTGTCTAGGTGGTCTCCATGCTCAATAGCCTTTATGTAGTTTAAGTGTCATACGTCAACCATGTATGGTGTCAACCATATGTGGCGCAATATTTTATTGCAAGCACACATTTTATGTACCTGTAGCAGAAATCTAAGGTAGGTCAGGTGAACATTGGAGTTAATGTTGACATCCTTGAGTGAAAGCTAGCAGAAGAATTTTAAAATTTTTGGCTTCCTCTACACAGTACGGCTACCCTTCTTCTTCTCATCACGGGGCAACTATTGATGTGATGTTTCAATTTGCTGATGGCATTTATATACCATGTGGCCTATTCGTGCTTAACATGTTCCATTTTTATAGAAAATATGTGAGGTTTTTCAGTTTGTTCTTCATAGGTGTATGTCCTGCATGTGTAGGGAGACTTTGCTGAAGGGGGGGCTGGTTCCAGTGCTTTGGTTGTGTGCAGCTCTCATTCCCTTTTCAAAGCCAAATGTTTAGGTAAAATATACCCCCACCAATGATGGTTGCATAAGCTGACCCTATCAACATTCAGTTCTAAATCTTACACTGTATTGTATTATTATACTTTCAATGCTGTCAGAAAATGACAACCCAGGTGCTGCAGGAATGTAAAAGAGATTAGTTTTGCTTTATCCTTAACAGTGAAATAGTATGTTAACATTGCTCTATTTCCCTTACTAGCATCCCTCTGAGCAACTGATGACTCAGCTTCTACAACCCCCTCCCGCCAGCTCCGCTCCGCTGACCTCAGCCTTGCCACAGTCCCCCGCTTTTGAATAGCGACTTCAGGCAGCAGATCATTCTTCCACCTCGCTGCCAAGACCTGGAACACCCTCCCCATCCATCTACGGCCGACCCAAGACCTGCTGACCTTCAGAAAACTCCTCAAGACCTGGCTTTTCGAGCAGTAGCAGCATTCCCCACCCAAGCGCCTGGAGACCCTCACGGGTGAGTAATGCGCTTTACAAATGATATGATTAATTGATTGTATTTGAGATACACCCACATTAGTAATTGACATTTATGAAAACACACATGTTGAAATCCATCCAGGTTTAAATGTAGTTTGCACATCAATATGCAAGTATCCTACCTTCTAGAACTGTACATCACTAGTTATATAACTTTCACAATGCACCAACGATTCTCAAGTGCAACAGAAGATGACAGTAAGATAAGGCCTAAAACATCAGTCAGGAACAAAGTTTACATTTCAAACTTTAGAATTACGTATATTCATGTCCTCATAATACAAATATTCGATTTTTTTGCTCAAATGAATGCCTTTGACACTTAAAATGAGGAAACATCAAACTGCATATACAAAGTAGGAGAGTGTTCAATGTCTGAAACTTGGATAAACATTTATTTAATCATATTTATCCAACTACATTAAACATCATTGAAGGCAAGAACCTGAAATTAATTAATAAAGTCCAATGTCAGGTACAAGAACGATAAAGATGAATATGTATTTCGTACATAAACAAAAAAACATAAACATAGCCTTATGAAAGTAAGTTTTCTATGACTTCTTGTCTGAGGTAATTTCCTTCTTCCTCACCACTGTCAGTGGCGGCTCCACCGCTAAGGCGGAGGAGCACCGTCTCACTGCTCTTTGAGCAGTGGAAAAATAAAATGATAATAACACAATAATATTATCAATTTATTTTCCCGTACTAAGGGGATTTTACGGGGTGGGATGTGGCTGGGCTGTAGTCACAGCCAGAAAAGTGAGTAGTGGTTGGGGCACTTAAGTGAGCATGAAGGTTTGGCCGGCAGTCTTGGTCCGGCCAAACAGTCATGCGCACTCTGCATGTTCTCCACTGGCTGTATCATACAGCCGGGGTGGAGAACATGCACAGACTCATAGTCCCCATTTGAGCTCTGTATCCGATCAATCATAACGCTACTGTCATGGTGACAGCAGTGTTGTAATGGGCTTAAGAGGCCCTGTGTGTGCTTCCTGCTTCTGGCAGAAAAAACAGAGGATGGAGGTCTATGGAGGTGGGGGCCCGCAGCCAGGTAAGTAATTTTATAATTGTTTTTAACCGCCTCACCCATACTTTTCTGTGGCAGCCACCACTGAGCACTGTCATCTTGATGGTGCCACTCTACATCACAATGGACACTCTTGTTGTAGTCATCATCAAGGATGAAAGGGATGTTCACGGATGACTGAGGAGGCTCTATCTCTTAATACAGCCAGTTTCATGGCTCTGCAGAGCAACACAAAAGTTATGTTTCTTTTTCTCATTGTGGTTGTAAAAGGATCTTTCTTTTCAGAGACAAAGAAATAGTCCATCTCTATATGTGGTAACATTTCATAACATCTATAGATAATACCTCTTTTTGACACAGTACTGAGAGTGTTTGATTATGTTGACAGAGCAGAGTACACAAGGTGCCTTTCAAAATATTTAGAAAATGAATGTCCATAAAATGAAATTTATCTCTAAAGACTTTGTAACTTCCATAGGTCACTCTGCCAAGTTTGTAAAGATGCTGCTATGATGTTCTTAGTGGGTTTTGTTGGTATTACATAAATATCAAGCCAACCCCATTACTGAATACATAATGTTGTAGCCTTTGTAGTCTTGCATATCTGTGGGACATGTTCCATCAATTAGTGTACGCTAAAGTTAACATAAGTTAACAGTTTATATATATACATATTACCTACTAGCGGTCGCCAGTAGGTATATATAGTTGGGACCTAGTTACCATAGGAAATTCTGAACATTCTATTGGGAATAACTTTGGAGCCGATTGAGGGATCTGCCTGTAAATTTCCTTAAATTTGCCTCGCTGCGCTCCGCTCCTTCCCAGAAAGTTTCGGGGGATTCGTCAAGCGGGGGCTGAAAGAGGGGTCCCAAAACATGTTTTTCCATGTTAATTTCCCTAGGGACATTCTGACAAGGCTACAGTTCGAACAGCTGAACGGAATTACACCAGATTTGGCAAAATGGTAGGGACAGGTATGCAGCAGTGCCTTTTCTATATTTGGTGTAAATCCCTCCAGTAGTTCTTGAGAAAATTGAATTTGAAATTTTTCAAATGGCATTTTCTATGGGACCTTTAGACACGGCTACAGCCCGAACGGCTGAACGGAATTACACCAAAGTTGGCAAAATGGTAGGGACAGGTATGCTGTAGTGCCTTTTCTATATTTGGTGAAATCCCCTCCAGTAGTTGTTGAGAAAATTGAATTTGAGCAAATTATATATCTATATGCGCTCAACATTCTATTGGGAATAACTTTGGCGCCGATTGAGGAATCTGTGTGTAATTTTCCAGAATTTTGGCCAGCTCCGCTCCGCTCCTTCTCTGAAAGTTTCGGGGGATTCGTCAAGCGGGGGCTGAAAGGGGGGTCCCAAAACATGTTTTTCCATGTTAATTTCTATAGGGACATTTAGACACGGCTACAGCCCGAACAGCTGAATGGAATTACACCAAACTTAGCAAAATGGTAGGGCCTGGTATGCAGATGTGCCTTTGCTATGTTTGGTGAAAATCCCTCCAGTAGTTCTTGGGAAAATTGAATTTGAAATTTTTCAAATGGCATTTTCTATGGGACCTTTAGACACGGCTACAGCCTAAACGGCTGAACGGTATTACACCAAACTTGGCAAAATGGTAGGGAGAGGTATACAGTAGTGCCTTTCCTATATTTGGTGAAAATCCCTCCAGTAGTTGCTGAGAAAATTGAATTTGAGCAAATTATATATCTATATGCGCTCACCTTACGTGCACGGTACGCGTACCGTACCGTACGCGTACCCTTACGTGCGCGAGCGAGTTTCAGATTGGCTGGCAGTCGACTGTCAACATTCCAAACTGTCCAAACCAGGAAGTGTTGGCCACCATCTTGTTTTTCAGGAGAACTGATGCACAAGAGAGCCCAAAACAAGAGTGGAAAACACAAAAAAGGGGCAGGGTAGAGACCCCCCAACCCTCTAACCCTTCTCAGGGGGTCCCAAAAGGACCCCCAAGAGTAAAAAAAAAAAAAAAATATTCAAATAAATCGCGGGGTAGGCGCAACGTACCCCGCAATTTAAAAAACAAATTTGTTTTTGCACTCGGTGGTCCTTCTGGGACCCCCTGAGAAGAGCTAGGGGGTCAGGGGGTCTCAACCCTGCCCCCTTTTCGCGTTTTCCACTCTTGTTTTGTGCTCTCTTGTGCCTCTCTTCTCCTGAGAAACAAGATCACTGCTCAAGTGGTCCCAGAAGGATAGTAACATATATAAACGTTATCCGCTAATAGAATTATCATTTACAAAACCTTTGAAATTTATTGAAAAAAAATATAGGTTTCACGCCTGATATAGTTAGGAATTAGCATTTAAAAAACCTTGCAAATTCACTTAAAAACCATAGGTTTTAGGTCTTATATAGTTAGGAATTAGCATTTAAAAAACCTTGCAAATTCACTTAAAAACCATAGGTTTTAGGTCTTATATAGTTAGGAATTAGCATTTAAAAAACCTTGCAAATTCACTTAAAAAACCATAGGTTTCAGGCCTTATATAGTTAGGAATTAGCATTTTAAAAACCTTGCAAATTCACTTAAAAAACCATAGGTTTCAGGCCTTATATAGTTAAGAATTAGCATTTAAAAAACCATTGAAATTGCTCCTATATAGTTAGTTGCACTAACTATATTTCGCTCACCCGCAATCCACTGCTGATGATGTCACATATTACATCATTCATGACATGGTCAGTGACATCACTGATGACATCACTGATGACATCTCAAATGACATCACTGATGACATCTCATTTGACATCACTGATGATATCATTCATGTGATAATACGATGCACCTCCTCACACTCTAATATAACCTTTGATACACCCAGTGTTAATTACATACTACCATTCTTGAAACCGTTGACACACCAATACCAGTTACTACATACGCAATCATTGATTCCTAGGTCTACACACACATTCACTCATTCACCCATAGATTCACTCATACATACAGTCACTCATCAATACAACACTATCATATGCACTCATACACCTATACAGACACTCACACACTGCCACTCATCCATGGAGTTACTCACACACCTAGTCTGTCATGCAAAGAATCAATCACACTTCCATTTCCTCAACTATACAGTTATACACACAATACCTTTCTTATTCAAACATATACTAACACATACTTACTCTCTTATACAATCACTGATACAAGTACACAATGATTCATACAGCCACTCGCACGTTCACTGGCTCTCATGTATAGTCATTTATATATGCCAACTCTCACATGCATGTGTTTTACATATGTACTTACTTGGACATGTAGCACTGAGATATCCATTCACTCACCAACACACCCATGCACACAGTCAACAGCCCATATAGCTGTTTCCACATGCAATCTTGAACTCATACACCTAGTGAATCAACTGCTCACACATCTATGCACAGAGTCACACACTTCCCAGCCACCCACACACACACTCAGTCTCCCATTCAAATACTTGGGCAACCAATCAATAACCCATATAGCCACTCATATAGCTACTGATCAACACATGCAGCAGCTTATACAACAACAGACATACTGATGCACACATTCAGACAGTTTAGTCACTAGCCCATGCATTTAGTAAGACACATTTAATCACTCACTCATACAGTCAGTCACGCACCTACTAAATCCTTCATCCAGACAGTTATACATCCACTCATTCTTCAATATGTAAAACATATTTAAACTTTACAGAAACACACAGTCACTGGATGATGTCATCAGTGATGTCAAATGAGATGGTACAAAAGCGGCCAAAAGCGGTAAAAAAGGGGGTGGTATGCCAGAAACCGGTCCTCGGAAGCTTGTTTCCGGTCCAGGGAAGACATGGCTTGGCAGTTCGGGCTGGACTGTTCCCATGAGGCACAGGGTCAGACTGATTTGCATATAGCCATGTCTGAACTGGGGTGGCAGAGTGGGCTAAAGAACGGTGATGGATTAAACCCAGATCTTTTGACTGGGTGTGAGTGTTTGATTGATTCAGATGCTCCGTCCATCACCACCCCCTTTTGTACCGCTTTTGGCCGCCATAAGTGTGGCAGGGTATGCTCAGACGTGAGTCCCTTGCTCACTTTGCCACTGGATTCAAGCAAGCTGGGCTGAAGACGGCTGGAGGGCCAGGAACCGGTCCTCGGAAGCTTGTTTCCGGTCCAGGGAAGACATGGCTTGGCAGTTCGGGCTGGACTGTTCCCATGAGGCACAGGGTCAGACTGATTTGCATATAGCCATGTCTAAACTGGGGTGGCAGAGTGGGCTAAAGAACGGTGATGGATTAAACCCAGATCTTTTGACTGGGTGTGATTGTTTGATTGATTCAGATGCTTCGTCCATCACCACCCCCTTTTGTACCGCTTTTGGCCGCCATAAGTGTGGCAGGGTATGCTCAGACGTGAGTCCCTTGCTCACTTTGCCACTGGATTCAAGCAAGCCGGGCTGAAGACAGGAGGAATGCCAGAAACCGGTCCTCAGAAGCTTGTTTCCGGTCCAGGGAAGACATGGCTTGGCAGTTCGGGCTGCACTATTCCCATGAGGCACAGGGTCAGACTGATTTGCATATAGCCATGTCTGAACTGGGGTGGCAGAGTGGGCTAAAGAACGGTGATGGATTAAACCCAGATCTTTTGACTGGGTGTGAGTGTTTGATTGATTCAGATGCTCCGTCCATCGCCACCCCCTTTTGTACCACCTTGTAAAGGCTGCTCACCCTTTAAGAGACAGTGAGTGTAAGGTCAGTAATGCATATTTAAATTACAATCCCATTCTCACAACTGCTTTTGCCACTTTCTGTTTTAGAGATGGTGTGCCTTGCCATTAGGCCTCAATGCATTTTATTGCTTTTGAACCATTCCTCAACATCTTCTGATCTCTCACACAATCTAGCTGTAGTAATTATTAGCATTTTAAATGTCCTTGTAAGTGCCTGCAAAATGGTAGTACATATACCCATGGCATGCAATAGTCAAAGTACTATGGTGGCCACTTCATTAATTGAGCCACCCAGTAAAAGAGCAATGTATTACTTCTCTGAGTCCTGACTGTCCTAATGGACACCCAGGTCCACTATTGTGGAGAAATCTGTCAGTCTGGGACACTGATTAGCAAGGTTGGCCTGCAGCCCAGATGCTTGAGGAATTAAGATTGGGTCTGTTCCTTCAACATAGTGCCAATACAGTGAATTTAAGGACTATCTGCACGCACTCTTGGGTGAGTTACAGGGTACTACAAGCTCCTGATGTCATGCAAACTGCCTGCCTGCTGTTCAATGTCTATGCTGAATTGTCCTATGTGTTTCCTTTGTAAAATGCAATTAGCATTTGTGTCACACTCAATTGTGATTTATATGGAGATATTAAACCTAAAATGTGTCTATCTTCACACTGTATATTTTCCACCAATTACTGCACTTTACACCATTAACTGATATTTAAGTCATTGACATAAAATATGTGTCCGATCAGTTATTTGGTCACATGCCAGAAAAAAGTGTATTGCGTGTTAAAAAGCATCTGTCTAGGCGGTCTGCATGCTCAATAGCCTTTATGTAGTTTAAGTGTCATACGTCAACCATGTATGGTGTCAACCATATGTGGCGCAATATTTTATTACAAGCACACATTTTATGTACCTGTAGCAGAAATCTAAGGTAGGTCAGGTGACCATTGGAGTTAATGTTGACATCCTTGAGTGAAAGCTAGCAGAAGAATTTTAAAATATTTGGCTTCCGCTACACAGTACGGCTACCCTTCTTCTTCTCATCACGGGGCAACTATTGATGTGATGTTTCAATTTACTGATGGCATTTATATACCATGTGGCCTATTCGTGCTTAACATGTTCCATTTTTATAGAAAATATGTGAGGTTTTTCAGTTTGTTCTTCATAGGTGTATGTCCTGCATGTGTAGGGAGACTTTGCTGAAGGGAGGGCTGGTTCCAGTGCTTTGGTTGTGTGCAGCTCTCATTCCCTTTTCAAAGCCAAATGTTTAGGTAAAATATACCCCCACCAATGATGGTTGCATAAGCTGACCCTATCAACATTCAGTTCTAAATCTTACACTGTATTGTATTATTATACTTTCAATGCTGTCAGAAAATGACAACCCAGGTGCTGCAGGAATGTAAAAGAGATTAGTTTTGCTTTATCCTTAACAGTGAAATAGTATGTTAACATTGCTCTATTTCCCTTATTAGCATCCCTCTGAGCAACTGAAGGAGACGTTGGCCAGGAAGGTGATCCATCGGCACATTCCCTCCTGCTCCCCCAGTGTAGGCCAACAACCAGCCCCAAAAAAACCTTGGGTCTACTTCGCTCCAAGCACCTCAGCTCCAGCCCCTATCTTCTCAGCACTAATATATGAGGAGGCTCTGACTCCATCTAACTCAGAGGCCAACACATCAAAAAAGTTCCAAGTAGTGGGGAACCCTGGATCATCTATGGGACTTTCTACCTTGTCCACCACAAACAGATCTATTAGCACCCTTCCACCTGGTCCACCAGCGTAGGCCTACACTCAGCTCCCAAAAAGGCTAGGTTCTCCTTTGCCTCAGGAACTTCAGCTCTAACCTCTATCCACCCAGCACTGATTGCTGAGGGTGCTCTGGATATGTTACAAAGCCTTTGTTTAGGGCAGACTGCACTGTTGGTTGCCGTCCAGGGAATCAGCCAACAGCTAACGAAGTTGGTGTCTTCCATGGATGGCATACACTGTGCAGACTCCACTAAACAGAGAGGCTTTTCCTGGACCAGAATGCCCTTAGACATCACTGCCTCCCACCCACAACCTGGCATTCCTATATGGTCCTTTCCTTTTCCCTGACCATTCCTTCTACCACCGTTCCACCACCACTTCTCAGGTGTCACAGTACCAACCTCAGATCCTAGCACTACATCCACAGAAAATCCACCCACCACAGAAAAACACAGACACTCACCCACAGCATTACCCACCCATAAAAGCAAACACACAACCAAACACAAAACTAAACAAAGGAAACACAACAACCACCATCAGAGACACAACCAACAAATAAACTGACTCACAGCCACACATCTATCACCCACTGTCACAACTATCTGAACAAGATTCACAGATGCCAGCACCACACAATCAATCAATCAATCAAATCATTTATATAGCGCACTTTTCACCCAGAGGGTCTCAAGGCACTAGGGGAGGGGGGTCCGCTACTGCTCGAACAGCCAGGTCTTGAGTTGCTTCCTGAAGGCGAGGTGGTCCTGGGTCAGGCGGAGGTGGGTCGGGAGGGAGTTCCATGTCTTGGCGGCGAGGTAGGAGAAGGACCGTCCCCCTGTGGTGGCACACACACTTACATAGCCACAATCACTCTATCACCCAAACAACATACAAACTCACACCATCACCCAAGCAGACCCCAAAAGAAAACACCCTCACCAAATCCACTCCTGCACCCAAGCAAACACTCCAAAACCCTCTCACAAACCCACACCCTCCTCCAAGCATAGAACAAAACCCACATCCTTACCCAAATCCTCACTCTCACCACACCGACAGCCCCAGCAAACACACATGTTATCCACATCCACACTCTCACCCCCAACCAAACCCACACCCTCACCAGCACCACCAGCCCTAGCCAAAGACACACCATCATCCACATACAAACTTGCACCCTCAACCAAACCCACACCCTCACCAAAACCCACAGCCCCGGCCAAACACACACCATCATCTACACTCGCACCCTAACCCGAAACAACACCCTCCCCCAAGCAGATATCCAAACCCACACCTTCACCCTCACCAAAACCCCCACCTTCATTCAAACTTTCACTGAAATCAAAAGACACATCACAAATCACCACCACACCTGATACCAGCACAACACACAAACACATACACACACACACCATCTCCCACACCAAACACAACCATTACCAATCTCCACACCAATCCTAGTACTCAGTAACTCCCAAACAACCACTTCACCCACCCTATCTCTCGAAACACCTCCATCCCAGACACCCACTTCTACTCCCAAACTCCTCATAAAGTGATCAACCCCCTAAGGGTTTGAGGTACCTGCGTTCCACCAGTTTGTGGAGTGAAATAAGACCATTTAAGAGGAGGAATTCTTCTTGTACAAATCTATATAGGATGCAAGACTTTTTTCCACTCAGCAGTCCGCAAAACATTGTTTCTCATATATAAGTTAAATATATTTATTCATATAATAATGATTTTGAGAGACGTTTCTATATTAATAAATGATTTTTTTAACATATTGCTTCATTTACGATTTGCACAGACACCATGTCAGTATTTACTGGGTTGCATTAGAGTATTACCTACTACTTCTAAAACTTTTGAGCAAGAGTTAGCATGATGCTTTGCTGAATATCATTATTATTCATATACATTTCAAGAGTATGATTATTACTCATAACATAAAAAAAGAGGAACATAAAGTTAGGATAAGGGAATGTGGAAGATGGATTATGTGTATGAGGTAAGGTATTACAAAATATCAACATATGTTCTGGTATGATATGGTAAAGTGATTTAATAAGACTTGAAACTGGTACTAAAATATGTTTGTAAAATGTTATACATATGTAAATGTATTTGTCATACAAGTGTTTACATAGATAGTTTAACATCCCCCCCTTTAGGAGTACTAAAATAATATGAGCATGATAGTGCATGTGGTGTGTGCTTCCATCAAATTGACGAATGCATACAGCAAAAAGATAATGATAGTGTATGTGTGGAGACAAACCTGATATATACGGATGTACTAAAAATACAATATCATAGAAATCACATTTCATATGTATAATTACTATATAGAAATATATGTGTGCACTCCTTTAATTCCACTTCGATTAGATGCAGGACTAATGGCAATAGCAGAGGTGATGAGTCTTAAACCCTTACTGTATTGGCGCTGTCTGTGGTCGACTCCTGAACTTCTCCCATACAAGGAAGAATTGTCTGAAGTTTTGAAGACGAAGGTTTGCCCACATTAAACATGTGTTAATAGATATGGGCCTGGGGGAGTGCTGGGCTGAACCAGAGCTAGCTTGTCCACTAATTTCCAGGAAACAAATGAAGGCTCATTATGAGAACTACAGAATGGCTTTACTGTACACCAGTTCTAAAACAGGCAAACTAACCAAAACCTTTCTGGAAATAAAAAGATAGTTCTAACTTTGAGAAGGTGTTAGATCTTATTAAACCTGTGACTGCAAGAACATTTTATTTACAATTTAGATTTGGGGTCCTACCTCTTCGCTGTTTTACATCGAAGTGGAGTGCCCAGAATGCAGTCCGGTGCCCTGCCTGTGATTAACCTGAGGAATCAGAGCTGCATGTTTTTTTTAGTTGCCCAGGCTATAACAAAGCGAGGAAAAGATGGTTGGTGCAGATTTGCAGGAACGTGGGTAGTAGGCGCTGCATTGAAGTGTTTAGGATACTGAAGTATGACCTCAATATCCCAGTTGTCTACTCAGTCGCAGGATTCCTGTTTTCTATATGGTGCACCAGAAGGGTTTTCTTGAAAGCATCTAACGATCCATTGGATAAGCCATAGTAAATGATAAGGTTATTATTGCCATCTGGTATAATCTCCCTCTGTATCATAGCATACTATTCCGTACTGAAGGGTTTTCCTTTTGTTTTTTATCGAAGTTTTTTGCTCAAATTATTTATTTAATTATTGCACTATGCACTTTCAACAAACTTGTGTATGTGTAACGATCGCACTTTCCGCTTTTCCCCTTCTTTTTTTGATATGAAATTAATGTATTGTAATTGTAATTGTATTTACATAGCGCTTACTACCCCATACGAGGTGTCGAAGCGCTTTTTTGGCGGGTAGCACGCTACTCCGGGACCCACAGAGGATTAGTGTTGAATTAGTATAGTGAAACATGAAAGTACATTTTAAGTGGTGGATAGGTTAGTCAGTTATTTGGATTTGGAATGATAGCAGAAGGATAGAGTAGGACAAAGGTTTGTATTTATTTATCGCTCGCTTGTTGACGCATGCTATTCAGGGAGCCTAAAAAGGATTAGTGGTGAATTAATATGGTGAAACATGAGGTAATTTCAGTGGTGGATATTAGTCTGTTACTTGGAGTGAGAAGGATAGCGAATGGATAAAAGGGGAAGAAAGATTTGCATTCATATAGCACTTGTTACCCCTGATGGGTGTTGAAGCGCTCTTCTGGCGAGTAGCACGCCACTCGGGAACCAATAAAGGATTAGTGTTGAAAATTAGTATAGTATAAATATGAAGTAATTTGAGTAGTAGATATGTTATTCAGTTATTTGGGCAGTATGTTAGTATAGTTGAATATGTAATATGGAATTTGAGAAGTGAAACATGTTAGTCTGTTAATTTTGATTGAAAAAGGATAGTGGAGGGATAAAAAAGTGAAGGATTATTATTATTTTTTAAGTCTTAGCAGTAGGAAGAGGTTTTTGGATGAGTAAAAAGGTGTTTTGGAGGGAAGGAGTCAGAGGGGAGAGTTTAGAAATGTTTGTTTTAGAGGATCGGTGTAGTAAAAAGAGGTGTCATATGATGCAAGGAGGGGTAGAGCAGGAGAGAGTCTAGAAAAGGGTATTTTGGCGATCATAGTAGTGGTATGGGGTTTCGGATAAATGAGAGAATGGATGTAGAGGATATATTGATAGATCTATAGGATGAGAGATATGGTATTGCATAAGAAGGAGTAGTAGAAAGAAGTTTGAGATGAGTCAGAAAGGTTGGGCTAGAAGATATATTGAGCGCAGTATAGGCTGAGAAATAGGCCAGTGCATTGGAAATGCTAAATTAGAAAAAAGTGATAAATATATAGATCCATAAGTACATTGAAAGTATATAGATACGTAAAAGAAGTAAGTATATTTAGATTAAATATATTGATAAATATATAGATCCATTAGTACATTGAAAGTATATAGATACATAAAAGAAGTAAGTATATTTAGATTAAATATATTGATAGAGGCACAGGATGACAAATAGGGTAGTGCATTGGATATGCTTTTTTAGGAGAAAATTAACAGACACACAGATCCAAGAACATGGAAGGTACATAGATGTACAATGTAAGTATGTACATGTAGACCAAAAATGATTTTTATTTATTGATGAATATTAATATTATTATTATTATTATTATTATTATTATTATTATTATTATTATTATTATTATTTTATTGTTGTATTTTATTTCTTCTCTTAACAACATCATTGTTTACATGTTTTATAATCAATCAATCAATCATAACACTTGTATAGCGTGCTACTCACCCGGAAGGGTCTCAAGGCGCTTGGGGGAGGGGGGCCGCCGCTACTGCTCGAACAGCCAGGTCTTGAGTTGTCTCCTGAAGGCGAGGTGGTCCTGGGTCAGCCGAAGGTGGATGGGGAGGGAGTTCCATGTCTTGGCCGCTAGGTAGGAGAAGGATCTGCCTCCGGCGGTGGCTCTTCGGATGCGTGGTACGGCGGCGAGGGCGAGGCTAGCGGAACGTAGCTGGCGGGTGGGCGTGTGGAAGGTCGGGCGGTCATTGAGGTACTTATAAAGTAATACACAAAGATAGGTACATATCTATAGTGAAAACAAATGCTTATATACAGAGGGATATGATGTAAATTTCTATTTCCGTATGGTGCTTATGTGGGGAAGAGCCAGATCTTGAGTAGTTTTCTGTAGATAAGGTGGTTGTCAGTGGATCTTATGTTGGGGGTAAAGAGTTCCATAGTTTGGCTACTTGAACAGAGAAGGATGTGCCACCCATTGTTTTTCTCTTGTATGGTGGGATTTTGAGGCGAGACGCTCCTTTAAAGCGTAGGTTCCTTTGTTGAATGTGTTTGGTGATTTTATTCCTGATGAAGAGTGGTCCTATTCCATGTATTGCTTTGTGGGTAATACAAAGCAGCTTGAACGTGCATATTCTGGCAACCGGTAACCAATGCAGGGCTTTCAAGGCAGGGGAGATGTGGTCTCATGGTTTGATATGCAAGAGTAGTCTGGCAGCCGAGTTCTGAATCCGTTGTAGTCTTTTCATGGTCGTTAAGGTGATCCGTGGTAGAGGCTGTTGGCGTAATCGAGTTTGGATAGAACAAGGGAGATAGTAGCTTGGACCTTGTGTGGCAATCCCAAATGAGGGAAAATTCGTTGCAGCGTTTTTATAGTAGCAGAGCTTGATCTTGCTAGTTTATTCACTTGGACATTCATTGACAGCTTGGAGTCCATGGTCATTCCGAGGTTTCTTACTTCCTTCGATACTTTAGGCAGTGATCCCAGTTCATCAGGCCATGCGGCAAGCGGGTTGTAATTTTTCCAATCGCCACACGTGAGTATTTCAGTTTTTGAAGCATTCAATTTGAGATGGCTCCAAGCATCCACTGATCCACGGCTCTGAGACAGCTGAAAATTGGTGATTTTCCAATGTCTTTGGGGCATTCCAGTTGAAGGAGTATTTGAGTGTCATCTGCATAGTTGTAGCACGTGAGGTGAAATTTATTGATCAGTACTGGTAAAGACTTCATGTAGATGTTGAAAAGCATGGGCGAGATTAGTTCTGTTTCGAAGGCAGGACGCGATCCAGTTTAGAGCAGTTCCCTCTATGCCGGCTTCATAAAGTCTTTGTTTCAGAGTGTCATGGTCAACCGTGTCAAAGGCAACGTCCAAGAGGAGTAGCGCAGCAACCCCGTTGCGGTCAACTGTATTCTTTAGGTCATCCCAGATGGCAAGGAGGGCAGATTCAGTGCCTCTTCCTGGAAGGAATCTTGTTTGGAAATCTGAAAGTATGTCATTCTCTTCAATGAATTGTCACATCTGGGCCAACGCTGCTCTTTCTATCAGTTTGCCCAGGAAAGGTCCATTTGTAATGGGTCTGTAGTTGTCGGGGTTCAGCGGGTCCAAGCTTGTTTTCTTCAGTAAAGGGCGTATGTATGACTTTTTGAGTTCTTCTGGAAATATTCCAGTAGTTAAGGAATCGTTGACGATTCTTCTTACTGTAATGGCAGCAGAGGTTGTTAAAAGAATTGTCTTGAAAGTTTGTGGCGGACAGGGGTCAGAAGGGCTGCCGGCAGGCCTGCTTGCTTTGACCAGGTCCATAAATTTATTGTGTGAGATGTGTTGGAAGGAACGGAGAGGCTTGATTAGAGCATTCTTGGATAGTTGTTTTGTACAAGGGTTAGTGCTGGTGCTTTGTTTCTGTTGTAAGTACGAGTCCAACGTGTCTGCTTAGTCCGTGTTACGATTTGCCAGTTTGTCTGTGAAATCTTGAGTAACAGGATGAGTTCCTTCTAGGCAATTTGGTTTTCGAAATTCATTGAATATTTTATAGAATTCTTTATTTGCACATTTAGTGTTAGGAATTCTGTCTGAATAGTACCTTTTCCTAACTTTTTTTGATAGCCGACTTATATAATCTGTTAATTTTTTGTAGGTGAAGTTTGTCTTGTTTGGCGTTTGTTTTGAGACAGGTACGTTGCAGCTTTGTAATTTGTTGTTTTATGTCTTTTATTTCTATGTTTCTCCAAGGCGCTTTTTTCCTTTTGTTCTGTTGTGTGGTTTTGAGTGGTACCAGGATGTCAATAGCTTCCTGTAGCCACTCATATAGATTCTGAACAGAATTTATGGTTTCCAGATTTATACTGGATGTTAGTTCTGTTTCCAAGTGTTTCAAATTGAGTTTGTTCCACGGCCGATAGGTGGATGGATGTAAGGTAGTTTTAGGTGAGTCGCTTAGTGTTGTTTTATGTTGAAAAGCAAGCAAGTGGTGGTCTGACCATGTGACTGGAGTTATAGTTTGAAAGGTAACTAGTTCAGTATTAGCAAAAATGACATCTAGGATATGTCCAGCGATGTGTGTCGGATTGGGGCAATCTGATGCAGGTTCAATGCATCTAGGCCAGTGATTATTGTTTTTGGATGGGTCATATTGGTTTTATCAAACCAAATTTTAAGGTCACCCAGAATGCACAGGTTGGAGTGTATTGTTATCAGGTTTGAAACTGTGTCTAGAATTGTGTCTGGGAATGTTGCCTTGATAGGTGGAGGTCTGTAAAGGAGCAGGAAGTTACAGGTGGAAGACGGTGTAGGATTGCATCTTGTTAGAAGAGCCTCACAATTCTTTATGGAGATGTTGTCAACTTTAGTGATATGTATTGTTTGCTTGAATACAACAGCTAGACCACCTCCTTTTTTGGCTATACGATTTTGGGTAATCACTAAGTGACGTTTATAATGCTTTTAACTTTCTTGAAATGTCATGTTTTAAAACTCTTTTGATGTATTTGCATAAATTAATGTTTTTATATGCTGCAGTTTTAGGTCACATTGACCGAAAAAAAGTTTCTTTGAATGAATATATAGAAATATACCCCTAGATACTGATCCTCTTAGTAAAAACATCACATTTTGGAATGAGTACGTTTATGGCAAAATCATGGGTGAAAAAATAAAAGGAAATCATTCAAAATGAAACGCAAGGAAAAATTTAAGATGGAAAATGTCAAAGATCGTTTCTACAACCAGCTACAAATTGTTAGGGATTAGGCGGACTTACCTTCTTTCCTGTCCTCTTTCTGTGGACATGCATTGACAGGTCAGCTGGGTTAGCGCATTCAATCGGTCCGCTTCTGGCAACATAAAAGAAGCCGATAGCTGATCCTCCTTGCTTGGTTTCATCTCCCGGTCCGGTTACCCGGAAGGACTTCGCCTTTGGATCCGATTTCTCCTGCTGTTCGGAACCGTTGTGCTTTGTGTCCAGGATTCGCTGTCCGCAGGCTTGTTGCTAGATACGATCGCTGCTGCATCTTTTTCTTGGATTCCCTGACCTTTTCCACTCCTGGCTTCCTTTTTCCTATTTGCGGGACTTATCCTTCAGGTACGCGGCTGCGTGTCTGTTTCCTCGGCTGAGGATTACGAATCGAAACACTTCCTGGACTTCCGCAGCCTATCAATGTCATTTTGGGATTTTTGGTGCATTTTCCATTTTACCAGCTTCCCGGTAGTATTTTTAGTTTAGGTGGCTACGGATTATTCTCTTAGCCATTACAGGGAAGGTTCTATGGGGCAGATTTATGTTAACTGGCGCATCCCCAGGGATGCGCCAGTTAACGTGCGCCACAGTGCGCCACCGCTCCGCCACCCATGGTGCGCCGCATTTATGATGCGGCGCACCATGGTGCAAGGCAGTGAAGATGCGTGACGCATCTCTCGGCGCACGGGCGGCGCATTGCAGGAGTCATGTCGCAAGTGCGACATGACTCCTGCAATGCACAGGAGCCACCCCTACAATGCATGGTGCGTCACCCTTACGCCTGCTTCAAGCAGGCGTAAGGAATTGACGTAGAAAGTGACTGAGTGAAATCTCATAGATTTCACTCAGCCACTTTTGCGAGGCGCACCTGCCCCGGAACGCCCACCCTGCGCCGGAACGCCCACAAGCGGCGCAGGGCTTTACAACGTGACGCATCTGCCTAGATGCGTCACGTTGTAAATCGATCGTAGGTATGCGCCACGTTTACGCCGCCTTGCGTGACGCAACAGCGGCGTAAACGTGGCCCAAGGGACTCATAAATCTGCCCCTTGGTTTTTTACTTTTATTTTGGAGAGTGGGAGTTTTTTATGTCGGAAGACTTTTTCCCCCTGGTTTTACTTGCTTAATGGGATTCATATACGTGACTTTTTGGGTACTCTTTTTGTTTCATCTTGGATTCTGCCTACTGCCTTTGTACAAGAACCATAAACATGGAAGCAGCACTAAAGGCTTCTAAGATTGGTAAGGAAGTGTAGTAGGGCGACTTATGCAGGGCCTGTTAATGCATGTCCAGGAGTAATTACATTGAATACCTGATTCTTAGTTGTTTGTTCCTCAATACAGGTACAGGAGCTGCGACTTACCTGTAGCGATTGGAAAGACTGAGTCCAGGCTCGGTATCCTTGTGTTTTTTCCCCTTTTTCTCACCCTCTCCCTGTGTTCTGGTAGTGAGTTCACTGTGTGGTATCCAGTGTTTACTGCCACAGTGGGGGTAGTGGACTGGACATATTCTCGCTCCTGCAGTATTGGGCATAGCCTTGTGGTAATCTGACACAAATGATGAATACCAGCAAGAAGCAAAATGTTATGTAGGATACTCCATAGTTTTGATCATTAAAGTGTTATTAATTGTTCAAGTGATTATATCGTAATCAGAGGGGGATCTGTAATTTTGATTTATAAATTGATATTTGTGTACATCATTGATAATGCGCGATATGAATTTAAACTCACGATTTCACAATCAGCAGATTGATTTATAAAAATTGCTTTTGAAGCAAACATCCTCTGATGTTCAGAAATATACATCCTGATGTGTTTTAATTAGGCCACATATATGTGTAAAACACCATCTTAAACAAGACAGCAGTCACCACTGTCACTCATCCATGCTGCCCTTCCTGCACATATGCTCCTTCCACAACCTCTTTAACACACAGTTAAGCTGAAGTCATAATAGTTTATTTTCATTGTTATTATTGTTCTGCTCCCGATGAACGCTCCACAGCTCAGATGTAAAACTGCTACATGTAACTAACCTTCCATGTATTCACTGGATCTATTCATTCAAAGAATGTTTTGTTGTCAATGTTTCTTATTTGTTTGAACATCTCCAGATGACATTAGCATACAGGGTGCTAGCTAATTATTTAAGAAAATGAGATAGTACTTAGGTGTTAAGGTATTGACGTTTATGTTTTATGTGTGCTCTGAAACACTGACAAAATGATACATTTTCTCACACCACAATGAATCTGCTGAAATGTTGATTTATTATGAAAGGAATGTGTATTAGAAACCCTTGATTTTGAGGGTTAGAGAGAAAATATTCCTGTTCTACTAGGGAAGCTGCCCATTTCTTTTCTGATTTTGCTATCAATTGGGAAATTATCTAACCTTTGCATCCTCTATATAACTCTGAATCTGAAAACCTTCATGGTATTTACTCTGTATTCCTTATTTTCAAATTTTGTAATAAAAACCCTTCAATTTTTCAATGATCTAGAACTCAGTTACTGATTAGGCTCATTCAACCGAATAATTTTAACCCGTTAACCGCGGCGGTAATTCCGCCGCGGAGCAGGCGTTTCCATGCACGGGCGGGGCCGCGTCGGCCATTGGCCATTGGCCAACGGCAGCACTGGGGAGGTAGTGCTGCCGTCGGCCAATGGCCGACGGCAGCATGGAAAGGGTTAATAAGCTGTATTTTGATTGATGTTGATGTATTGGGAACTGCCTTAATGCAGGGACACATTGCCTCATTGAATTGAGTTCTGACACAGTGTCCGATGCTGTCTAATGTGGGAGATCTGGCTCACGTAGATTTCGGGGTGTCTTGAATTTATCGTACAGTTTTTTGCTCTCACACCTTATCTCTCGTGTAATTCTGAATGCTCTGTGACTTTTTCATGAAGCTGGCTTTCTTTAGCCCACCAATATATTAATCACAGAGTTGTGGTGAACCGGCACTGCTGCTGAACAGTCCTTCTCTGTCTCTAAAACCAAAGCTGATAATGTTCCCCTCTCAGAGTGACAGACTCTTTCCCTTCCTTGTTTCTTTCGCCATGTAATTATCTGGAATTTCTATAAACATGCAGGCCTGACGTTTTCATATTTCCCATTGTTCCACTTTGCAAAGAGATTATCGTTCTCGCTGTTTCTGACGGAATTCTTTCAGACTCTTCATGGCTTTTGGAAAGTAAGGGGCATATTCTCAAGGACTTATCGCTGAGTTAACGGCATTTTATCACAGCCAAAGTTGCGATAAACCTATCACCCTGTTCTCAAGCTGGCGCTAACAGCCATATCACCAGTTTTCTTGCGATAGCATCTGCAAAAAACATCGCCACAGATGACCCCCGCAAATAATGAGATGCAGAGTAGGTGTTCCTTTGCC
Source organism: Lissotriton vulgaris (assembly GCF_964263255.1). Classification (NCBI taxonomy): domain Eukaryota; kingdom Metazoa; phylum Chordata; class Amphibia; order Caudata; family Salamandridae; genus Lissotriton; species Lissotriton vulgaris. The sequence goes on along the minus strand of NC_141685.1, from coordinate 356,622,997 downwards.
AATGCTGCGACAACACCACTCTGCAAAATTCTCAATGACCAGCCAGATAGGCGATAAGATCACAAAACATGCGATAAGGCGTGTTAGCAGCAGGAAATTAACACCTGCTTTGACCTGGTGTCAAGTCAGACGGCAGCCTGCACCAGAAAAGGGAGGCCAGCCCAGAGCCACACCTGAAGAACAACAGATGCCATGGAGCTACTGACCATGCAGCCCGGAGCCCAAAGAGGGCAACAACACCCACCAGGACCACAACGCACCCCCCGGACCACCACTGAGGCAGCGCAGAAAAAGACAGCGGCCCTCAGAAAACACACCAACGTCACAGACCCAACACCAGAGATTGTCATTGCCCACTACAGGCTCAAAGGGACATACATCCTCCGCATCCTGACCCCAATTGTCCACAGGCTGAAGGTACCAACACAGCAGACAACCAACATCCCAGCTCTGACATAGCTGCTGGCCGTGCTGCACGTGTTGGCCCATGGTACCCTCCAACCACCAACCGCCAGATTTGGAGAAGTCTCACAGCAAGCCGAATACACTTTCCACACAACGGTCATGGGCGACATCCTCAGCTTGGTACTCCATTATCTATAATTCCCCCACACTTCGCAGGAACAGCTGGAGACCAAGGAAGGTGTCTACGCCATAGCTGGCGTCCCGCACGTGTGAGGGGTCAATTGACTCCACACATGTCCTACTTGTGCCCTCTGGCAATCCTGCACACAATAACCGCAACAGAAAGCACATGCATTCCCTCAATGTTCAGGCAATAGTGGACCACCAGGAAATCTACGCCAACCACCCAGGCAGTGTGCATGATTCCTACATCTTCCGACAGAGCATCATCAACCAGCCCTACCAGGAGGGCACCTATGGAACAGCACTGCTCGTTGGCAAGTACCAAATGAACACACCACACACCTCAACTCTACAATCCTGCAATGCACACCACTGGGAATGCACACATAAGCAACTCACATACAACATGCCAAACAACATGTCTACCCACGAGACACGACAACACAGCTCACCGTGGCAACCTGGGCCAGCCATTCACATAAGCCATCAACGGCATGGCACCTCAGCCAAACAAAAGCAGATTGTGGGGAGAGGTAGGGACAAGGCAAGTGCGAAGGAGGCAAGTGGCAGATTAATGAGAATGTACACAATGCCAAGTGTGGTGTGGATGTGATGGCCAGACTGCAGGATGCAGACCACACACATATCCATGTCCACATACACCGCTGGTGTTTGGAGTGCAGTGGACAGTGGACGCAACCATGTCACCCCCATCAGTGGAGAGGATCGCGGAACTGTAGCTTGTTACGTCCCCCCTGTAGGCGTGAGCAGAGTGGGCTGGCCCGGCGTAGGCCAGGCCAGCGTAGGGTGTGAATAAAAGGAATGTGACTCTGGGCATGGTTCTCTTCCGGAATGCCCAACGTGTCTGCCAGGGCGGTGCCTCTCACCCCGCCACGAGGCCGACGCCGTTGCCGTGAGCAGTGTTGCCTGCGATCCTGTGCTCCTGCTGAACCCCGGCACGCTGGTCCCCGAACCAGTCTTGCCCGCCCCTGCACATCCAGGCCTCAATGCCCACCTGCCGACAGCAGCGTGTGTCGAAGAGGGCCCACCATAAGCCGGTGCACTCTCCAAGCCAGTGGCCCACGACCCTGGAAAACTGCTACGACCAGCATGGCCTCCACGAGCAAGGCCCGCAGTACTCCTTTCTCATTTACGTACTCTACCGGCTGACACAGCGAACAAGTAGGTCACACATTTTGAACTGAAACTTGATTACACTATGGCCAAGGACGATGTTTATGGCTGACTTGAAGTCACTATACTCCCTTCGATGTGGTGCCACCAAGTCTGTGCCTAGCATTCCAACAACAAGTGTCTGTGGGCCCACGCGGACTACTGCCCCCGGGCCACACAGCGCTCAGATAGGACACATATGTTGAACTGAGTTGTGAAATTAAATCGCAGAGTACATATCATTGCACGCAAGAAGAGATGTAAGAGGATGACGCGTTTCAGTTTGAAGGAAAAAAGGATCATCGTTATGGAGGTGATCGAACCCTACCCACAACAGCCCTGGTGTCACTAATTCTGTGCATCTCGAGCCAACTACACATGGCTGTGGGCCACTGCTGACCGTTGCCTCCGGCCCACACTGCGGTCAAGGAGGTCACACGTTTGGGGCTGAGTCTTGATTTAGCAATGGCGGAGTTTATATCAGTGTACCAGCATCATCGCAGACTGCATCCCCTCTCAGCCCCGGTGCCACTAAGTCTTTTCCCTGACATTCATGGGCACTCTCTGGTAGAACTACGGTGACGTCTGAGTCAATGGACTGGGGGCTTGTCTTCATCCTCATGGAGCTGATACCGAATTGGTGGTGAAAACGAGGCTGTAGCATTACACTCCTCTATTTGCTGCTTCCGGACGGCTTTTGCCCTCTGCATCATGCCCTGGAGAACACTTTCCACTGTCCGTCGCAACCCTCTGCCACATTCACCTTGGACATTGATGAAGACCCGCTCAGTCCGCGTGGCCCTGCCTCAGTGCACTGCAAGGCACCGTCCCGTGGTGGGGTGCCTGTGCCGGCCGCTGTGCATCCAGGGCCACTAACTCTGTGCAGCTTAAGTCGGGACCCTGTCTTCTGAGATGCTGGATGGCCTTTGAGACGATGGCCAAGGGTCATCACCACAATGTGGCCCTGCGCTGTCTGCTGCATCTGGCCTCTGCTGCAGTACACCAGAGCTCACACATCAAATCATGTACTGACCGGCCCGGAGGTCGCATCACAGCAGGAGGCACACGCCACCACCACCAGGACCACCTCCAACCTCCAACGGCCAGTGTGGAAATGGTCGTACTGGCAGACTAACAGAGTTGCTCACACCTGTTGTGGATGCCATCATCTGCCTAATACCCTACTCAGCACTCCAGTTGCCACTAACTCAGTGCACCACGAGTCATTGTCCATTTCTGTTTTGGTAATATGCTGTGGCGAGTTCACCCAGCAATGTCAACTCAGGCAGTGTGGTAAACCTGGGACGATGATGGGTAAGATGATGCAGGTGTGACTCCCCCAACTGCAGCTGCATCAGGAATATCCCGAAGCGACCCAATCCTAGACATTTTGTTCACATGAGCATGCTCAGCTCTAGTGCCCCAACCTCAGTGCAATGCAACTCACTGACACTTCTGTTTGCTCATTGGGTGACCTCTGTACTTGCTCCGGCTACCACCATAATGCACCGCTGTTGTCTCTGTAATGCTGGTTTTTACTGTTTCCGTCTTAATAGTGTTCACTGTTGTTTTTGTTGCCAGCACCATCCACTCCTTGATGGCTGGCTTACACTCACCCCACACACATCCACCACAAGCGTCACTGTACATGTGACCCTGCCAATAAAGGGGCCTGGCGCTCTTGCCCGTAGCCAGTTCCACAAACTATCTGCGTGTGTCCGGGTGGTCATGTTGTGTGCATGAGGGCCCCGGGCCCTACAACATTACATTGGGCTGTGTACAGTAGACGCAGCCATGTCCTCGCAGGCAGCGTGTCAGTGCTTGGACATGTAGCTTTGTCGTCAGCCACTCATTACATAAGGGGAGTGTACTTGGCCGTCGTACGGATATCCAGCGTGGGTGTGTGAATGGTAATTCTGGGCTCTGGGAGTGGTACAGTACAGGAAATGTGCAAATGCATGTGTCTCTGTCGCAGTGTGAGTCTGTTTTCAGATTGAAGCCCCCGAAGAAGGGCTTATTGCCCGAAATGCATTGGTCAAGAACCAAACGACAAAAACATATTGAAAAATTATTTGTTGTTTGTTTAGTATGAACAAGTGTTTATTTGAATACTAAAAGCATCAATGAATCCTGCTTAATAAGCATTGTTTGTGAAAAAGTTTTTCAAAAACAGTGCAAATATTGATTAAAACTATTGATGAATGTGTAATATTGTACAAAGGAATTCGCAAGAGCTTTACCTAATGTGCACAACGGTCAGGTTGAATAGACTTGAAGTAGAGGCTTTTCACATCATGCCAGCACCTCTTGGCCTCCTCCATTGACCTCCTCGACACTCCAAATGCATTCATGTTAGTCTCATTGTGGGTCAGTAGATGGTAGTGTACTGTCACCTCTGTGACGCTGATCTGGTTTTCCTGAGTACTACAACCCGTCTTCCTCTTCCTCTTCCTCTTCTCTTTGGCCTTCCCCAACCCCGGGATTGTTTGCTGGTGGTCTGTGTGGCTTGTGGGGTTGGCGTTGGCCTCTGCACTGGGTCTGGGTGCATCCATGTTGCTACGTACTTTGGATTGTTTGTGGTGTGTTGTTTTTGTAGACTTTATAGTGCATTTTCCCGCCAGACACGTTGGATTTGCAGGCCTGTTGCTAGTTTTTGCTGCTTTTGGTGTCGCGATTATCCTCATTGAAGCTTTTTTGCGTTTGTGTTTCGCATTTTTGCGGCGTGGCGTTCATTTTAACACGGTCATTTGACACGTTATCTGGAGACTATCGCATGGTACCGCAGTGTTGTGAATACTTGGCGTAACACGGCGTAATTTTCCCACAATAGACTACGATGTTGAAGGTTGCGTTAAGTTTCTTTTGCGATGGTTATCACACGTTCTTGAGAATATGCCCCAAGTGTCTGCAACTGTGTTAAACTGTTCATATTGTTACATTTGTAATTGAATCCTAACATTGTTTTGAAAACATTGGTCCAAATTAGTCATTACAAGCATTTATCTGCAGCTGCCTCCTGTGTCTCATGTCTTGTCCCATCCAACAAGTTTCCAAAGTTTCAGTGTACATCCTATGGTATAGGTACAGAATAGGGTGTTCTGAATATAGAATTTCAAAATAATCATGATCAAAATATCAATGACCAAAATACTAACAGGTAAGTATATAGGTATGCATAGATATTGTACACTTAACTCCCCATATATATATCTTGCTATGTTAGATTAGAGAATCTGCGTCCGGTCTCACTACTCCCCTATTTTTCGAAAATGGTGGAAAAAGTGGTCAATAGACAGCTGGGGGCACACACTACGAAAACAACTTGCTACATTCCGCCCAATCAGGCTTTAGACCAACTTATTCAACGGAGATGGCACTGCTATATGCTACTGAGTCAGTACGGAAGAGAGTGGATGAAGGATTGACGACTGCGCTGGTCTTATTAGACCTTAGCGCAGCTTTTGATACGGAGTCAGATAAGTTGCTGGTGCACCGACTCAGAAGAGGGGGTGTGGAGGGGGCTGCCTTGGACTGGATGGTATCCTATCTGCAGCAACGCAGCTTCCAAGTGTCACAATCTGCCTATCCCACTAAACCCATTTCTCTAACACAGGGGGTGCCTCAGGGCTCAATTTTGAGCCCAACTCTTTTCAATCAATACGTCGTCCACTTGGCTGGGGTTGTAGAAAAACATGGTGTTGCAATTGTGTCATACGCAGATGACACACAGCTAGTGGTCACCCTGGCCCCAAACTCGGCACAAGCAGATGCCAGCTTTGCTGACTGCATGAAAGATCTGGCAGTGTGGATGGCAGATAATTGCCTGAGCCTAAATGGCAATATGTTATGTTATGCTAGAGTAGCTTATATAGCGTGCAGCTGCCCCAGCGAAGGGGCGTCCTGGCGCTTTCAGCTACAAGGTAAGAGACGCACAGTGACCAATAAGACAGAAATATAATTAAGAGGAAACACTTCATCCACCTGCTCTTCGGCCTGGTGGCCAACAATTCTAGGACCAGTTCCGACCCCGAAGACTGAGGTTAAAAATATGGGAGTATAGATAGATTCCAAACTGACTTTCGATATCCAGATTAAAAGGCTTTCAGGAAGATGTTTCGGAATCCTAATGATACTCAGAAAAACCCTGGACATTCTACCTATGTCTGCTAGGAAAACCCTGACTCTGGTCACAGCGAGACTAGATTATGAAAATGTGATGCTCCTGGGCGCATCCAAAAAGGGATTGCAAAGCTTCAATCAATCCATACTGCACCTTCTCGACTAGCACTGAACTTGCTGAGATGGGCGTCTTCCAAAAACGCACTGGAGACATTGTACTGGTTGCCCGTTCAGAAAGGCATCACGTTGAAGGCACTATGTTTCGGCCACCGCATCCTGCAAGGTAAAGGCCCCACATTCCCGCAGAACCTACTGTCACCTTATAAGACCGAACGCCATCTAAGATCCACAGAGACACATTTGGTTAAAGTCCCAAGGATCAAAAAAGCACGTATGGGAGCGAGATCTTTCAGCTACCTGGCAGCAAAAAGCTGGAACGCCTTACCCTTGTCCCTCAGGGATGAGCCACTTTCTGCGGAAGTGGCTTCTGCAGAAAACTAAAAACTTGGCTCTTCACACAATAGACAAGAATTAGCTATATAGGCAAAGCAGTGATTACTGGAGTTATCACTAACAATTAAAATAGCGCAGGGACACACCAGTAGGTGTAATCAGGCGCTCTATAAATTCATAAATAAATACAATTATGGATATTTGTGGAGTGCACAACTCACCTAGAAGGCTATCCTGGCATTGTGAAACGAACTGTGCTTGTAGTATCTGGCTCGTGTCTAGGTGAAAAGCCATGAGACTGCTCTAATGTGTAGGGGCAGGTGATTCCAGGATTTGGGAGCGAGTTAGGAGAAGGCATGCTAGGATAAGGCATTTTTGCAGGTTCTGGTACTTCATATGGGGGAGGGGGTATGTGAGCCAGCAGGAGTCCAGCTGAGCAAAAGTGTTTGGTGGGTGTGTGAAGGTTGATGCTGTTGAGGTAGATGGGGCCAAGGTTCTACAGGGCTTTATATGCGTGTGTGAGGATTTTAAAGAGCGAGTTTTGTGGATGGGGAGCCAGTGAAGGTCTACGAGGTGCAGGGTCATCCAACAGCGTGGATGGACGTCTTAGTGTTTGGCTGGCCACTGCATTTTGTATGGTCTAGAGTCTTCTGGTCAGTGTGAAGTTGATTGCTACCTAGAGTAACTTGAATATACATACATCTTCAAGGTATGTAGTTGTGGCAATATCAATAGTGAATATATACTTATCAATATGCACCCAACTCCTCAATATTTTTGTCCTCAATGTTTTCTTTGCTGTATTATTCAAACTTGATCTTAAGAACACAATATTCTGGTCTACAACCCATGCTATGGTATGATCACTTGTATGATGTGCATCTGCCGTTACATGGTATTGTAGCAGTGTGGTGTCTCTGAGATGTTGCCAAAGGGTCTGGAGTTTCTTTAGCGCCCAGCACTCTGCATCATCATGTTGTGATTGTGCTTTTTTGGTTTTCCAGAAATCATGGATATTTACACCAAAATTGAAAGCATGAACATCTTGTCATCTCATACAATTCACATGGTACATCAAAATAACCTAGTAACAAAAATATTTTTTTCCAATGATTGAAGAATAAGTAACAGGAATCTTGTGATGATAAATATTTTATTCTTGGTTCTTCGCAACAGGGAAACAGTCAACACATGTTTCTCCCATAAGTGGTGTACAGGCCTTGGTCCTTCAAAAGGCCGCAAAATACAGTAAATGCATGAATAAGTATGATAAGGTTGTTTACAAATTCAAGAGAGCATGACAATAACATGCATGTGTCCAGTTGTAGCAACTATGTGTATTCACACTTTTGATTCACTGTGAACAAAATGTAGACTGCTTTCAGTTGTGTATCAAGTAAAGCTCAGTGTAGGTACCGTATGGTGGGACTTTGGAAAGTCACATGTGGTAATGAGAAAATACTTGAGAATGATGACTATGCGAGAGTTACAAGAGGTTTACGTCAGATGAAACAAGATAATATCTTACCATACAAACAGTATGCTGCTAGGTCTACCAAATCCACAAGGCAAGTCTAAGCAAGTCAGGTAAAAGGGAGGACAAATAACAAAGAGTCACCCAGAGGCATCACTTTAGGTGGTCTCAACTAGATGTTCATGCATGTTCTAATTCTTTAAAGTTGGGCAGGTTACTGTAGTTAAAGTGAAAGGTGAGATAAGACAAAAACAGTCAGGCAGTGGCACAAAATGGAATTGGTCATATTCTAATGACAGCCATCAACCCAGGACATAAGGTTGAGCAGGTAGAAAGGGAAAATCATACCTGTTTGAAGAAGAGTAAGCGGCGTAATCTCCACTTCCGTCTCTAGCGGTTGCATGAACGTGAGTGTCATGGGTTCTGGCGTGATTGGGAAGATGCAAATGGGTCATCTCTTTTTACGTGTGTGCTCAGTGTTGCAATCCAAATGCGGAAACAGTATGGAACTTGTGGTGTCCAGGGTTAGAGCTCATAGCGAGAAATACTACAGATGTTGTCAATGTGGAGACCATATTAGAATGGCGTATTTCACTAAAAGAATGTATGAACAAGGATACTGTTACAGACAATCATAAACAAGGAATTAAGGGGCATATTATCAAGGGGGTTTATCTCCGCTTTTTTGGCTTTAAAAGCCAAGAAAGCGGAGCTAAAATTATCTCCCTATTACCTAGCTGTCGCTAACACCAGTTAGTGACAGCTAGTAGGAGATATCGACCATCTTGGGCCCCACTTTGCATGTCAGTGATATTTAGCACTAATGACATGCAAAGTGGGCGTGCCAAGATGTTAGCGACTGTAAACAGTCGCAAACATCGCTATCTCCTATTACCAACTTTTGGAGATATTCACGCTAAGCGCGAATATCTCCAAAAGCTAACAACTGCCCTGAGCAGTTATTAGCCATGTTATCCAATGGGAGGTGGATAACATGGCTAAGAGCATTAGCTTGGTAATGCATGAATATCGCGGACTTTTCAGCGATATTCATGCATTGCGGCCAATTTTTATCGCATTTGTGATAAACCTTGGTAATACCAAGGTTTATTTGCGATAAAAATCGCTGCAGCTCAGCAGTAAATTTTTGTCTCTAACCAAGCAATAGCGATAATTACCGCTATTGCTTGGTAATATGCCCCTAAGTGTCAGACATATTAGAATGGAGTTATTGGAATGGAAAAATGTATGAACTGGGATACTTGTACAGATAGTCACACAGTAAATATTGGAGCACATAAACACACCTTATAGTAAAATTGCACCACTAGTAGTAATGAACACTTAATTATCAATACATTACAAATAGGGTGCATATGTACTACAAATAGCATAAGAAGTTTGCATAGCAAGAATGGAGATTATATACACATTGATGCAAAAGAACAGAAATGTATCCTTCGTATGTAAATTGGTAATTCACATTCAGATACTATAACCCCATTGTGGGTGTTCAGAGTTGCTAGACTGTTGATTCCAAAACAATTGTGTACGAAGACTAAGGGGCAGATTTACAAGAAACTGATGCATCTATATAGATCTATACTGAAGTGTGACCAATTTTCTTTCTAATTACAGTACGAGCAAAACGCTTCATAGAACATAAGAAATACCCAACAAGGAGTTAGTTGAGATGGCTATGAAGTTCTTCCTCAAGTCACAGGTAGTCTCTATAGCAGCTCTTAAGATGAATGCAATGGTGACCCTTGCACCTTTGGGAGTAGTTGGAATTCTGAAAAAAATTATTTTGAAAAGGAGAGACATACATATCACCTACCTCACTACAATGCTAACCTATTGGAGTCACAGTGATGATCACAGCTGCATCGGACCATGCAAGTTTGAGGACATCTATTATGGCTAGAGAGGGTGCCAAGCGATAGCTTGAATCTATGTTGGCACAGGGATCCTGAATGGGGTGTCAATTTACAATATTTCTTCTTGGGCTATAATAGTAAGTCCAATGGTTGTATGATTAGGGCTTCATCCTTTAGCTACCACAATGAATCGCTGACGTTTAGGAAAACTTAATTGCCTGAAAGGCAACTAGAGGGAATGATACCAGCCATTCTACAGAAGTGGGTACTTTAGGGATGATGTTCATTCACCCTCAATGACTCGTTGCAGGCATTTAGCTTCCCTTGCTCTCTTGAAGATCTCTTGTGATATTCTTGGGTACTGGACAGCTGAGTAGGAGCAATATTGTACCTCCAGGGCACATACAGTTCATCAAGCTGTCCCACAGACCTCTTTTAAGCCGCTGGGGTCTGCCTTTCATGGGGGACTGCTTACTCCTTCCGGGCTCACTATGCCACTGGAACAAACCTATTCCTGGCTAAAGAGCCCACATAAGGACAAAACCAGTCCTAGGTTGCTTGCCTTCTGGTTCAGGGAGGACCTGGCCTGACAGTTTGGGGCATGACATGAGGAGCAGGGTCAAGACATATGACTGGGTCCAAACTGAGGCGGCCTGGTGGGCAAATAGCAACACATTGGGATGAGGCCAGAGCGATTGCCAGTGGCTAAGATTATTTCAAGCATATCATCCATCACATTTTTTGTTTTTGCACTCCTTTTAATCACTGTCCAGTAGCAATACACAGGCAGGCAGTTCTCTCTCTCTCTTATCAACTCGCCAACAGCAAAACTTCCAAAATGTCCTGGACTTAAAAATGTGCTGGTGTGCATATGTTCTTTAATAGACGTGAAACAATGAACAAAGCGTTGGACAAATAGGTATTCTTTCTATGAGGCCAGAAATGAGCTTTATACATTACTGCAGCAGTCAAATGCTAAGAGACTCCTCAGCTCCTGGGAGGTGCATTTGCACTTCATCATCCCTGTTGGCTCTGGCCCTTTCTGCAAGGTCTCCCCAGACTTTTCCTTTCATTGCTAAACCCAGTTTTGCTTGTGTTTAGGACTCTGCACTTGACACCTGAGGACCAGTGGTAAAGTGTTGATGCTCTCCCATCTATAATATACACCTGATTGGCACATTTAATTTACTTATAAGTCCCTAGTTTATGGTTTCTGTATGTACCCATGTCCTATAAATGAAAGGCTACTGATGGACTGCAGAGCTCCTTGCGCCACCCACTAAAGTACAAGTTACTTACCTTTGGTAACAATGTATCTGGTAGAGACGATTCTAGCCGCAGATTCCTTAACGTAGAATTATCCCCAGGCGTGGGACTGGACCTGGAAACTTTTCTTTGCAACAGCATCCCAGCGCGCCGGAGGCGGTACCACTTGACTCCACCCTGACGTCGTCCGGGGGCGTGATGTCAGCGAGGTAACATAACCCCAGCCCGGTGCGCTGACGTCAGTTTTCTTTGGAGAACTTTTCCACGCCACAACACGGAACCATCACAAACAAAACTGTGGAGAGTATGGGAACAGTGTGCGAAAAAACTGTGAAAATAGAAAAGGGAACAAAATGAGAGGGACAGCACCATTTGAGAAAGAGCTAGACACTAAGGTACTGAAAGCCATAGCAGGGAAAGGGCAGAGCACCGCTCTGAGGAGCAACCTTGCAAGCTAAGGAGACATCCTCCCTGGAGGCAGAAAAACATGTGAGGAACATGTGAGGAACATCATAGCAGACAAAGAGAGTCTGCAATCACAATCCACAACAGTGAAGGGAACAGATGAGTAACGGTAAATTACCCCAAGACAACATCATCAAGGAAGGTCATATCCCCTGGAAGGAGCTAAAGGCTGAGGTATAGCCAAAAGACCCCAACTCAGAGGACTGCAGAGGAGTCAGAAACCCCAAACAATTAAAAGGGAAGAAGAGTAAAAGTAGGCCCCCATACCGGAAAAAAACAGGGTGTATGGATGCAGAAGTACACATGAACCAACCGACCAAGTGCCAGCAAGGAAGAGGTGGAACAATTAAACAGAACGTAGCATTCCACCAAGGAGGAAGTGAAGAGGACACTCGCAGAAGACAAGTCCCCCAGAGGGAAGCGAGCGCAAAAAACCTTGCTGAATGTCCTCGCAGAACGGGGAGGAAGGGCGGGTCGTGAAGGAATCTGTGGCTAGAATTGTCTCTACCAGATACATCGTTACAGAAGGTAAGTAACTTGTACATCTGATAGAGACTACTAGCTGCAGATTCCTTAACGTAGAATAGATACCCTAGTCATACCCAGAGGGAAGAAAGGCCTGTGAGATACCCTCCCCAGCTAGGAAGAAACACAGGGCCCAAGCAGGGGATGTGTCATGGGGACAGGAAGGGCGGCCCAGTCCCCACCAAGGAGAAGTAAGCAAGAGCAAGGTGAAGGCAAGGCCAGGATACCCCAAGCCCATCCAAGGTACAAGGGACATCCGCCAGAAAACCCCAGAGGGACAGACAGCGCCAGAGGAGTACCAACCAAGGAAGAAATGAACCACCCCAAACTCCAAGGAGAAGAGGTAGAAACGGAGGCAGAGCCCGCCGCTGGAAAACACATACACATCGAAGGGGACAACTGAACAGGCATCAGCCTCGAGGCAGCGGCCAAGGCAGGAACGGCTCCACAGCCAAAAAGCGCTGGCGTGAAAAGAAAGACACAGCCGCACAGAACACCAGCAGAAAAAGAGGCAGGAGCACAAGGGTACACAAGGCTATTTTAGCGGGAATCAGGGAAAACTACACCACCTTAGCGCCATCTTGGTCAGCGCTCAAGTGGCTGGCTGGCTTGCAATTGCCTTCCTATTTAGTAGGGGCAATGCAAGCGCTCAGCGCGAGCGCGCAGAAGGCGTGTCAATAGGACGCCGGAGGCGCGCCAGAGGCAAGCCCGTCTGCGCCAGTCCGCGCCTAGCGCCAGCAAAGCTGTCTGTTTGAAAAACGCCAGGATAAGCTATACTAAGGAACTACTGCTCTGCATTGGTAAGCGGGGAGTGGGAGGGAGCATCAAATAGATCCACCACAGGTTAGTGCTGCTTTAATGTGCGGCCTGATCAATAGCAGATCTTTGGTAAAACACCATCAAGAAGTGTCAAGTTTGTTAGAAGACATGGATCTAGATGTACTATTTACAACAGAGACCTGGACCAGTTTTGACTCCTCTGTTGAGCTGAGTTTTGCCTGCCCAGGAGGCTATAAGATATATCATAAACCTAGGGCCTGGGAAGAGGCGGGGGGTCGGGTAATATTCAAGGATAGATGGAAAATTGCCCCCCTACAGGTTGATGAGGTGGCAGGGATTGAAATGTTGGGATTCACTCTGCAAGAAATAAAAGGAAGGTTATTAACAGGTATGGTCTGCTATAGACCTCCGGGCCTGGACACCCAGTCACAAGGCATTGATCGACACCATTGCTGCCCTGGCCCTGACCCATTCTTGAATGATGTTTCTAGGAGATTTTAATTTATGGGTTAATGGGACTCTAGGGAGTCATTTGAGAGACTTGTGACATACATGTGAGAATTTTGGCCTAAACCAGCTAATACAGGAGCCAACCCATTCAGGAGGACATGTGCTGGAACTTGTGTTCGCAAACCAGACTGAGACAGAGATGATTGGTATATTGCCCCAAAGCTGGACTGACCATTCATTAATCCATTTCAGGATTACTATACCCAACTACATGAATAATAACAACTGTCCAGTGACCTACCGAAGGGGAAGAGATTGGGCTAAATTGCCAAAAGATAAAACAGACCCAATTTTTCCCAATCAGAGGCTTTTCGTTCCAGGTGACTCAGTGGGTAAGAACTACCAAACCTATTGTAATCATATTACTAATATTCTAGACAGGCATGTCCCCATAAAAAGGATAAAGAATAGAAGGAAACCTTCAGCTCCCTGGTTTAGTGAGGATCTGAAATTGCTGCAAAACGATTGCCGACAGGCAGAGAGGAGGTGGCGAAGATCCTACCTAGAACCTGAAAGGAAATAGCTGAAACTAGCGCAGGATCAATACAAGGGGACCATTGGCAAGTCGAAATCTCTCTTCTATGCCAGCTCTATATTACAAGCACCTAACAGTACAAAAGCTCTTTTCAATATCATAAGAGACCTCTCTAGCCCCGCTTGCATGGGCAATAGGGGGGTCGCATCACAAAAAATATGTGACGAAATTGCCTTCTTCTTTGAAGAAAAGATTGCCAAAATTGTTGGGGGGCTTGATCTGGGTAATGCCAGCAGTCAGGATGCATTATCCCAGACTAGTGAGTTGTTTTTACCCCCGAGGCGGAAGCCGGGGGCTGTCAAAACTTTAAGGATATTTTATCTCATTGCGCTAATTTTAATTTGTGGCACTTCATGTTTTTTTTAACCGATCTCTTTTAAACATTTTCTGTGTATAAAGTGTTTGTGCATTTTTAGATTACTTAAAAACGGCACTATAGACATTCCCTACCTCATTCACGCTACTTCCGACCCCTACTCCCTGCACAGCCGATTTAGGGCTGGTGCGAGATAGGGGTGGACGCCATCTTGGGGGTACGGAGAGGCAGCGCTCTAGCTGCTGGCTGTTTCCCGCCCTTGCAGGTTACTTAAGAGGCGCAGAACACGAAGCGCACAGACTAGTGAGTTGTTTTTACCCCTGAGGCAGAAGCCGGGGGCTGTCAAAACTTTAAGGATATTTTATCTCATTGCGCTAATTTTAATTTGTGGCACTTTATGTTTTTTTTAACCGATCTCTTGTAAACTTTTTCTGTGTATAAAGTGTTTGTGCATTTTTAGATTACTTAAAAACGGCACTATAGACATTCCCTACCTCATTCACGCTACTCCCGACCCCTACTCCCTGCACAGCCGATTTAGGGCTGTTGTGAGAGAGGGGTGGACGCCATCTTGGGGGTACGGAGAGGCAGCGCTCTAACTGCTGGCTGTTTCCCGCCCTTCCCCCTCCCCTCAGCTATAAATGACCACCACTACACGACGGCGCAGCAGGCGGGCGCAGCAGGCGCGCCAAAGGAAAGCCCGTCTGCGCCCGTCCGCGCCAAGACCGCGACAGGCGCAGAGCGCTCTGACCAAACCCACTCCATTCCTAGTCATTTTATCTCCTCTCCTAGCCCTCTTTAGTCCACCAACTCTTGTGTACAGGGGGAGAGATCTCCTGATGTTTAAGGACACCAATAAATGCTCAAACTGTCCCTCTATGGAGTCGATATGGGGTCCCTTCTCATGCATAACTTGTAAATGGACCACCCTATGGCTTCCGGAGTCTTTGCCAAGTGTAGCCCCTACGAGGCCTTGCACTAGTAATTTCAAGGGCGGTTTGATTAATGCCCGGTCCATTTGTTTCCACAGTCAGGATATCAGGGATTTGATCCTTGATCTCGATTTGGACTTCCTTTTTGTGACCGAGACCTGGCTTAACGGCACTAGCAACCCAGATCTAGCAATTGCTATCCCTGCCGGCTTCACTATCTTTAGGCAGGATAGGCAACTTGGTAGAGGGGGTGGGGTGGCTTTAATCATTAGAAGCACCCTTAAATGCCATACATTCAACTTAGGCCCGCTGAAAGGGGCAGAGGGAATAGGCTTTTCCATCATGCTGAATGCTTCTGCGTCATTTTCAGGAGGTCTGGTCTATCGCCCTCCAGGTAAAGCCATTTCATTTCTTGACTCAATAGGAGAATGTCTAGGACAACTTCTGGTGCGCTACCCTCATTTTACGCTCATGGGGGATTTTAATCTCCAGTTGGAGTCTAGAAATGATGCACAAGCTACCAACTTCTACCAGACTCTGGACATTTTTGGGCTGCACCAATTGGTGGAGTTACCCACTCACTCTGCGGGGCACTCATTGGACGGAGTTTGCTCTAATCTTCCGGCACTATCTATTCTTAGCCCAGTCCCACAAATTTGGACAGACCACAGTCTTATTCCGTTTAATATCTGTTTTTCAGGTCAGACTAAAACATCTAGAACAGTTAACTTCTAAATTCAAATTGGAGGAAGGTTGCCGAGACGCTAAAAGCTAACCCCCCACGCCAGTCCAACCTCCTAGTTTGTTGGGAGATGCCTCTCATGATTCTAGAAATTTCCACTGCTGGATGCACCAAGTCATCACAGAATGTGCCCCGCCTAAAGCCCACCAATGTAAGGGCACAAAGCAAAAATCAAATGCCCCCTGTTTCTCGCAGGTGCTGGCAGAAAGTCACCTACTATGTAGGAAAATGGAACGTAAATGGAGGAAATCCTATGATCAATCTGCCAAAATGGCCTATGTCCAACAACGCAAACTCTACCTGGCTAATATTAAGCTGGCCAAAAGAGAATACTATATTAAGGCCATTAGTGATGCCCAACAAAAGCAAAAAAATGTCTTTTCTATAGTCAAATCCTTCACGCATCCTAAAGTTCTCCAGCCGACAATTCCAGCTTCAGAAGCTTTCTGCAACCAAATTGCCGACTTCTTCGAGGAGAAGATTGCGCTCATCCAAAAGGACTTTCCTAGCCCTTCCCCGGGTGCTCCTACTAATCAACTGGAGAGGGGGAACAATGTCCCTTACGCTCTGAGTACTTTCCGACCTGCCTCCCTTCTTCAAACTAGAGAAGTCATTATGGCCTGTACGTCAGGAGCACCCTCTGATTCCTGTCCTCCCCAGATACTCCATCAGTTAATTGATATAGTTAATCCCACTATTAATGCCATTTTTAATGCGTCATTGAGCTCAGGAACTGTACCCCGTGATTGGAAAAAAGCGATTGTCAAGCCGTTAATGAAGAAACTTAACAAATCCACCACCGACTTGTCAAATTTCTGCCCGATATCACTCCTTCCAGTTCTAGGAAAAATAACAGAGCAGATAGTGTACCAAGAATTAAAGGATTTCGTAGATACTCATGAGATTCTACACCCGCAACAGTCAGGGTTTCGTCCCAGACATTCGACCGAAACTGCGCTCATTGAGCTCACTGATCCCATCAAATTCCTGCAGGATGAAGGTAGTAAGGCTGTCCTGATTTTGTTGGACCTTACGGCGGCGTTTGACACCATCTCCCACAAAATCTTGATTGACAGGCTGAGAGGTATAGGGATAACAGACGCTGCCCTGTCTTGGATAGTATCCTTCTTGACCGATAGATCTCAATCGGTCTCTTTGGTTCCTTTTCTTTCCAAGGACAAAAAGGTCTTAACAGGGGTCCCTCAGGGCTCGATCTTAAGCCCTTTATTGTTCAATATTTATATGATCCCACTTATTGCATTAATAGAGTCATACAGCATATTTGTAACATCTTATGCCGATGACACCCAACTCGTGGTCTCTGGATAAAAACTCTACTAAAGCAGAACAAAATCTTAAGACCTGCATGACGGATGTATTCCGCTGGATGGATAACAACCATCTAAAATGTAATGCCAACAAAAGAGAGATTCTACCTTTGGGAAAAGAGGCCTCCTTCTGCTCTAAGGACTGGTGGCCGGAAGATTCTCCCGCACCGCCTCCTTCAGTTGAAACTGCAAGAAACTTAGGGGTCCTATTTGACTCCTCTCTTTCTTTCGATCAGCACGTAAGGAACACAGCAGGATGCTGTTTCAGCATTATTAAATCCCTTAAGAAGTTTTTCGACTTCTTGCCTATAGACTCTTGAAAATCGGTCGCAGTGGCCCTAATATTATCACGATTAGATTACTGCAACGGACTAATGGCTGGCGGCAGCTAGACTAGTATTGAAATTATCTAGAAGATCCTCTGCTTCTACTGCGCTTCAAACCCTTCACTGGCTGCCTCTACACAAAAGGATCCTTTTTAAAATCCTGCTAACTGCCTTCAGATCCCTCAACAAGACAGGCCCGAAATATCTGACGAGACGTTTTACTCGTTATGATCCGCCGAGATGCTTGAGGTCATCGGGAGGTAATCTCATCAACATCCCTAGATTCAAGCTTAAAACCAAAGGAGGAAAGACGTTTACAGTATTGGCCTCTAGGGCCTGGAATACCATGCCCTTGAATCTCAGACTACTTGTACAGGAAAATGACTTCAGGAGGCAGTTAAAAACCTGGATCTTCAGTTTGCCTGACGGTTTTGTAATGGCGTCATTTAGAGCCTCTCACCCGGTATGCTCACAAGTCTTTCAGTGCCAGGATGCTCCTTCCGGAGCGACAGTTTGCGCTCTAGAAATACCCCATACAAAATACAAATACAAGTAGAGGAGGAACCGCGGGTAGAAACATCTATTGAGTGTTATCAACCTCTCACTGAAGAGCTTTTCAATAGCCTTGCTCTAAGTGTATCTTCCGGGTCCCCCCTAGGCCCCCTTCCTCATAGGATTTGGAAAGAGTATGGACCAGAAGTATTCCCATGGATGCGACTGATCTGCTGTCAATCCTTGGAGGAAGAAGTGGTCCCAGAGGTATGGAAGCAGGCAGTGGTAAACCCCCTGCTTAAGAAATCCTCTCTGGACCCAACAAACCCAGCTAATTTCAGGCCTATATCTCTCCTGCCTTATCCTATAAAAATCTTGGAAAAGGCTGTCAGCAAGTCTCTGTCGAGTTATTTCAAAGATAACCATTTACTGGACAGGGATCAGTTTGACTTCCGCCCAGGTCATGGGACGGAAACTGCTTTGGCAACCGTGTTGGATAATCTGCGAATGCGAGCCGACAATGGTAACTCATCGGTGTTAGTGTTACTTATTCGACACGGTAAGTCATGCAGTGTTGATAGGAAGGTTGGAGAGACTGGGTGTGAAAGGTCGACCCCTGAAATGGCTGCAATCGTACATGTCAGAAAGACAACAGGTTGTAACCATGACACTGTTTGCCTCTCCCAAGTCTTCGGTTCGTCATGGAGTGCCCCAGGGTTCGGCAATCAGCCCCATCCTCTTCAATATATACCTGCGCCCCTTGATTCCCATTATAAAATCATGTGGGATTGACTTGGTCAACTATCCCGACGACACTCAACTAGTGTTTTCCCTGGAAGGGAAGCATGTGGTGCCTATGGACACCTTCCAGGAATGCATGCGTCGGGTCTCTGGTTGGCTTAAAGTAAACTCTTTGAAGTTTAATGGGGGAAAAACAGAGGTGGTATACTGCTCTGCCGCTAAAATGACACAACTCCTACCGTGCGAGATTCGGCTTTCCCCCGGGGCTGATCCACTGGTCCCAGTCAAAACAGTACGCAACCTGGGTGTATTGTTTGATGAAAATCTTCAAATGATATCTCAGGCCAACAAAACAATCAGTGAATGCTTTGCTCTGCCAAAAGCACTACGACAGATTCGTCTTCTTCTACCCAGTGAGGCTAGACCCCTGGTGGTGAGGAGCATAATTCTGTGTTGACTGGACTATTGCAACTCCCTGTATCTGGGTGCTCCACAATATATCTTGCAGGGGTTGCAAAGAGTACAGGCTTTAGCAGCAAAGCTGGCACTTAACATGCAGTGTAGCTCCTCTACCACAATGGCTCTGCGAGATCTTCACTGGCTGCCGATTAGGGACAGTTAGCTTTAAATCTCTATGCATTGTAAACAGAGCGTTGCACAGTTTGGGCCCTCTATCAATACAAGACAGATTCACCTGGTACAAACCTACCAGGCACCTTCGCTCGTCCAGTGTAAATCTGGTAACAACTACCAGATTTAAGAAATCCAGGATGGGAGGCAGGGCTTTTGGCACAGTAGCATCACGCCTTTGGAATGTGCTCCCCCAGAACATCAGGCAAGCCAACTCTCTGATGTGCTTCAGAAAGAGTTTGAAGACCTGGCTATTTCCTAAGAACTGAGAGCATTGGTCCCCCATAATCAGGCCCGTTTCTGCTGACTCCATCTGCCTAGGTTTTTAAGTGCCAGGATACCCGTAGGGTGAAAGTCTGCGCTATATAAGTGTGCAATACGATACGATACATGCCAAGGTCCACGATGGTGGACCACAATGAGCAGGCGAGTGCAGCCGGCAACTGGCGAATATAATAAAGCAGTGCGCCCAGAACAGGCCAAACGCAAGACGCAGGCAGAGGCCAGGGAAGTCCAGAACAACCGCCAAAGGAGGACCATTCCAGAGACATAACCCGACCCACGAAAAGAAGTGGGACAAGCCAGAAGAGAAAGAGGAGAAATACGTAGGATGGAACTAAGCCGTCAACCAGAACACAGAGAAATACTAGGGGAATCCTAGCCCCCCTGAAACACAAGACAGAGGACCAGGCCGAAACGCCGGACAAAAAGGCGGAAACACCCAAACGCGTCTAGCGATGTAGCGGGTACTGAGAATGACAGAACCTAGAGCAGCGCAAGCTGCGCCAAGACAAAAGAGACCGCACCTGAGGTATACAGTGATGCCAGGAAGGTCGAGGAACCCGAAAAAGGATGTCCACACCCTCACAGCTCAGGACAGATCTATACAATAGCTACAAGTACACCACTTTGGGTATGACATGTCCCAAAGAAAACATGGGAACACCTCTTAGGGAAAAAATCCAGCAGCAGAGTACAAGAACATAAAGGACCTGCGGAAGTACCACAGACGCCTTACCAATCAGCCAAAAAATACACAGATGGCCCAACCTGAGGACCCATACGGTTCTACCAACAGCCAAAAACCACAAAGCCAAAAAAGGGCTGTACCAGCAGCCAACAGTACAGAGGGGCCAACTAAATGCTAGACCCTAGAAAAAAGGGGTGGGATAACGCCTCCCATAAAGCATCGGAGGACCAACAAGCTAAGCTTACGGAGGGGGAAGAGGAAAAAGCCCCACAAGGAGCCGCTGAATGGCGGAGTCCGCGTGGGTGTTAAACAAAAGAACCCAATCAAAAGGCAGGACAACCAGACGCTCCCTAATATTCTCTGGAAAAACGCCATCCCGCAACCAAGCATGGTGGCGCAGAGCCACAGAACTTGCCATAGCGCAGCCGAGAGCATCAGAAACATCCAAGGCCGAACGGAGAATAAACGCGGCCAACTCCCCGCCATCCAACACATGGTGCTGCAGATAAGAGCGGACACCTTCGTGGGAGGCGCGAGACAGAAAGGACTCCACGGAATCCCACAAGCTGGAGGTAGCCCTGGCCAATACACAAAGTGTGTTGAGCGCGCACAAAGCAGCACTAGATGAAGCGAAGATGTTACGCCCCCATGAATCCAACCACCTGGCCTCCTGTGACGGAGGAAACAACACCAAAGGCAAGGAAGGAAAAGCAGTCTGCAGAAGAGGGCCCTGGGTAGAAGGGTGGAAAGAAAGGCAGACTGAGTCGCGCGGAGCTGGACGGTGGCAGTGAAGGAGCGGCTGAGGCACCGGATCACCCGTGGCAGGACGCCCCCAGGGCCCAAGAAGAGAATTGTAGAGCGAAGCTTCCAATGGAAGAAGTAGTTCCCTTCCACCAGAGCCCTGTTGGAGAACTTTCAACAAATGGTCCTTAGGGAATGGGGTGATAAGGTCGCCCACTTGCAAAATGCCAGCTGCCATGGAAATGGCCCGGACAAAGGCTGCACTCCTGTCCGTAGGGCGTCGCGGGGGAGAGAGCAATTCCTACGTGGGCGACGGCTGTAAACTAAGCCATGCATCCCCGTGTCCAGCAGGAGAAAGAAACGGCCAGCACCTGAATGGTGGAAGATCCACGGACGAGTGGGGGGCCTGACGGGCCTCCGGGGAACGTGGAGAAGCCCGTGGAGCAGACAACAGCGAGTTGCGGAAGAGAGGCTCCGGGGGCTGTTGCCACGGAGTCGGCAAAGAGCCCTCCCTGGAAGATGCCAGGGAAAAAGAAACGACGCAGCGTCCCGTCTGCGGAGAAGAGGAGACAAGGAGATTACAAACTTCCGGAGAGGAGGGGACCTCTGGAGAAGAGTCGATTACCCGACGCCGGCACAGCGCCGTGGAGTCCGCCACAGGCCAAGTCGACTTCCACCACCACTTGCGTCCTAGGAGAATGGGGTGGGGTCGGAGCCGGGGCAGCTAAAGAACAGTGCCGAAAAGGCACCAACGAGGCGCTCTTAGAGGGCCGAGAGGGACGCGGGGAGGCACCGCAGACCCTAGCCACCACCAGCGGCACCACCAGGGCGGGGGAGGACAGCCGTTGGCGGCGGAACAGCATCGACTCGGCCTCCGGTAAGGCAGTCGCCTGCCCAGAGGCCCGGGTGGGACTTGGGGATGAACCGAGTGTCCCGGCGACCTCCTGCGACACCACAGGGACCCCCTCTGGGGTTTGCGGCAAGGTAGAGTCGAAGAGGGGAACCCCGTAGTGCCGCATCTCGACGACACCACACCGCCAAGTCTTGAAGCCGAACTCGTCGGCGCCGGGGTCGAAGCCACCGGTGACTCCGCACGTGGCAAGGGATCCGCAGACGTCTCAGGAAGAGGAGGCGGAGGGGCCAAAGAAGCCTGCAGAGCCATAGCATAGGCCTCCATTTGGGCCGTAGTCGCCCCGTCGCCAGGAATCAGCGGGTAGGGTGGTGACGAGCGAGGCCTCATGTCCCGAGGAGAACCTGCACCCTCTCCAGAATGGGGACCAGGCCTCGGTGACAAGCTGTAAGACTTACCGGTTGGCGAGCGACGCCCATGGGGCTTCTGTGAAGGACGATGCCGTAGTCGGAATCGGCGGTTCCTGGACCCTTCCGAGGTAGGGGACGGACGCGGTGAGTGACGACACCGATCTGGACAAGTGGGTCGAAAGTAGTTTCATCCGGCGCTCCCGCCGGGACTTCGGCTTCAGATGCTGGCATGAGTCGCAGTCCGTCAAATCATGGTGCTTGCCCAAACACTACATACAAATAGGGTTAGGGTCCGTCGCCGACATCTGAAGCATACAAGAAGTACACGACTTGAAGCCCGAAGGCATTCGCACACTGTTCCTCAACGCGAAAGCGTGAAAAGAAGGCCTGAAAGCAGGTCAGAGACACGATCCGGATCCGCGTTGCACGCGGAAAAGAAGGAAACTGACGTCAGCGCGCCGGGGTGGTACCGCCCCCGTCGCGCAGAGATGCTGTGGCAAAGAATATTGTTCGGGTCCAGTCTCATGCCTGGGGATAATTCGACATTAAGGAATCTGCAGTTAGTAGTCTCTATCAGATGTAGCCTTGCAAAACATGTCTCAAGTCTCCCACTGCAGCTTGTAGAGCAGTTTTAAACTGATATTTCCACCTGGCAAAATAAACCTTTTATCAGGCCTAAACCTTCCTTGTTAGTACTCCAAAGTCACCCCTAAGGTAGGCCCTAAAGACACAAAGGCAAGGTGCATTGTACAAAGTAGGCAGAATGAGTACCTACCTTTTACATGTCCTGGCTGTGAAAAACTCCCTACGTCATTTTTCACTGTAGCATGGCTAACTCTCTGATAGGCTAACACTGAGTTACCTTAAGGCACTTAGTAAGTGATAACTTTAATTTGGGAGCAGACAGAGAAATACTCCTTCCAGTCATTTATCATTTTGATGGAAAAACCGGATTCTAAATGTACTATTCTGACAATGCTACTTTTAGAAAGTTGTGGTAACAATGGGGGTTCTGGCTCCAACGCAGTAAGGCTGCGCCAATATAGGAATCAACAAGAAAATGCCAGTACTGCACTTCAATTTAATATTTTTCCAAATTGAGTAACAATCCTCAATTGTAAAGGACCAATCCTTTTAGTCTTGTGTTTGAATAGTTCTTTTTATTATTAGAACCTTATTTCTTTTATTTTTTATCTGTTTTTGTTAAACCTTGTATCACAACAAGAATGATATCACAAGAATGGAGATTTGGAAAGTAGATAACAAAAATACATACAATATGTCAAAGATTTTCACTACTCCACATTATATGTATAACATTACAAAAAAAGTGGACTCCATGAACATTCAAAAGACAACATTAAGTAGACTTGGAGACACAAACATAAAAAAACTGGACAAATAGACAACAAATTGACCGATAAACCTGTTTTGCAGCTAGTGTACACGCCCTGTAATGAATGAAGGTTTTTTAGAAGACAGGTGCGGGTACTAGTGGTTAGTAACAAATTGGTTTCCACTTATTTAAACATGATAGACCATCTAGTAATTCAGTTTTTGAATATGTAATCCTGGGAAGATTGGTCTATTAAAGAACACAATGGTGAAGAGAACAGGGGTCGACGCGTTTCGAATCCCTTATGTGTCAGGGATTCTCATCAGGACCGTGAAGAATCAATCTGTATTTAAAGAATCAGAGGTCGGTCTCTCAACAGGGTGTCTAATCCGGTCAATAAATGGGCGGTGTGACCGCGTGGTCAGAATGATTTCGATTATGTCGTACAATCCGGTAGCTGTTATGTTAAGTGTCTTCCATACGCGGCTCCGTTTTAGTCTTGCGGCGCAGGAAGCCTTGGGTCTGACCGGGTTCGGTACTCTCCAGTCAAGTCTCCTCCGTGGCTCCGTTCAGTGAGGCGCCAGTGAGGCGCCAGTTAGAATTCTGTCTTAAATCTGTCTTAAGTCTGTCTTAAGACAAAATCCTAACTTCTGTGAATACCAAAAGTAGTAAGTTTAGGATTTTGTCTTAAGTTAGTTCTGTGAATCAGCCCCAATGATTGGGGTTGTTTGTACTAACAAGACTTTATTACTACCCAAAGGAACCATTCTTTGCAACGCAAACTTAGAAAAACAAGAGATTGGGAGAAAAACAAGAATATAAACCCATGGCTTACAGTTTGCATACAGCTCCTTGATGTCTGTTAATAGCTCATTGTTCTATATTAGAAGGCTTGCAACTCACAAAGTTACGAAGTTACAAAAGGAAGAATCTCACTGTCAAAACCTGTAGCCCGCTTACTTATACACATAAAATACAAATTTGTCATCTGCATGGAACATGTGGAGCTTTGTAATAGGTAATAGGTACATTAACCCTCTATGCCTTTTCATGAGTCGAAACCGTGACTGGATAAAACATAGAACTTTCCCATAACTGAGTCCAGCAGACTTGACTTGCATTACTATAATCCCCTTAAAATTGCTGGGGACACAAAGATCTCTGCAGCAGGTAACTTCTCTAGAAATTATTTTCAAAATGCAGCCTCTTTGTAACCAACTAAGTAAAATAGAACAGATTACTGTCACATGAATCTTTGCTGCCAATATCTTTGCAGCAGAATAAATACACAAATTAATCAGATAAGACCCCCATATGGACAGAACACCCTTCCAACATGGCGCCCATAGAGGCAAAAGGGGCATAGTCCTATGTCTATGTCAATGCTCATGAACTTGTATATTTAATGGGACGTCTGAAATTGACGAGTGACACACTGACGAAGGCTCACGCCGACACGCGTCTGTGCTTTTTTGTTACCTTTAATTAAATCACTGGTTAACTCTTGGATTACGAGTGCTGCCTCTTTCTTGTGAGACTAAGAAGGGTCTTGAGCGATAATGTTATGCGGTTTTCCCGCGAACCGCTAGCAGCATCCGTTCGCGAGTGCACAGCTTTCCGTGGGAGGCGAGCGTTTTCCAAGGAGGAGTTACACTGTGCACCATTGCAGCCGCTGGACAACAACGTAAGGATCAAAACAAGACCGGCAAGGGCGCCGCGGAAGGAGAGCGCTGGACTGACTCCGGAGCCCCTGACGGCAGACGAGCTTGCCGGTGAGCAGATTCTTTTCCTTTCCTTTTCACGCATGAACGTTAAGCGTGTAGCGGCATCTATACAATAGAACGTCAGTAATACCGAGAGCAGCCAGACGAGAGGGAACACGCACCAAGCTTGCTAAGTACTACAAGGGCAACTTTTTTTGTAACTAGACCCATTAACAGCGGCAAAATGTTTTCCGATACAGAGCGCATGAATGCGGCAAAGGATATGTTTAAGCGCAAAGGGGCGTCAACGCAGGCGGCGAACAAAACAACAACGCCTGTAGAAGTACCACAGGATCGAAAATTAAAAGAGACATTCATAAAGCTGGAGAAACTACACGAGCGCGAAGTGCGCAAGTGGTGGGAGGCTACAAGCTTAACAAATTATATCGAGGAAAAGAGAGTACCTAGGGGATTAAGAGTGCACACGGTACCCTCGTACGAACATCCGGATCCCCAACTTCTTACAGACTGGTTCGATCACACGGCATCCTATTGTGAAGGCACCCTGAAAATCCTAGTCAAGTATGCCTGGAGCGATAGGGGGAAAGTGCTGGAAGAAATTGATACGATCAATGAAGAGCTAGAAAAGGAAACGGACACAGGAATAAAAACATCAATATCCCAGATGAGGGATCAGATGAAAGCGAGATTGGCAAAGTACGAACAAAAAATAAGAATGCGCAAACAAGAAAAATATGAGCGCGATGCCAATGACTACGCAACGGGGCGCGTATTAACATATGCAAAGAAATTCGACGCCCCTCGGAAAGCTCTTCAGAAAAGAACCATGACAACTATGGCAAGCAGTATGCCGGAAACGGAACCCGCCACTTCAGAGTCAGACCTGACTGAGAACGAGTCAGGGGATGAGCAACGGAGGCAGAATGACTCGGATTCACAAGATGCATTGCTCGATGTACAAGGAGCCCTACCAAAGAAGACTCCTTTTCAGGAGGAGTACGAAGTAATCAAAAGCTCCTGGCTAAGGGGCGGCAAAAACAAACCGCCCGATGTGGATGCAAATGCAGATGCCACAGCAACAGCAATACCAACCAGAGGAGGAGGACGAGGAGGGCAGGCGGCGGGAAGAGGAGGCAGAGGAAATGCAAGAACCTCCCGATGGACGAGCCGCCAGACGAACAAGAAGCAGTGAATGTGAATCCTCAAGACAATATTGACCAAGCCAGCCTGACTGTAGTAAATCTAACACCAAAACAATTGAGGGAAGCAGAAATGGAAGTTTTAAGTCTGGGTCTCACCTTTTGTCCCGCAAATGACCTCGAATACACACAAACAAAAATTGACTTGTTCCGATTCACCAGAAAGCTGAAGCTCCATAAACACTTTAAACTGCGCCCGCACTAATACTAAAAAAGGCCCCAAAGTGAATGAAATGGATATACTCAGCGCCAAAGACTTACCAGCTATAGAGGCATTGGAGGACCTACGACTAGACCAGGATTCCGATCAACAACAGGAAAACCTGACTATTGCACAACGGGCTGTCCTTCAAGGGGTCGAGCAAGAAAGAGAAGAAAGCTTGTTTAAACCCGCATCGACCTTTGTACCACAAACACCATGGGATGCAATTGATGTCTTTACGGAGGCAATGAAAAGAGACCTGACAATATACAGAAAATCGCAACCGTCAACTTCAACGAACAACATTACTGAATGTCAATGCCAAGCTCTGAAGGGTCTGATCAATGATGAATCCATAGTGATCAAGCCCTCGGACAAGGGGGGCAACGTGGTTCTAATGAGTAGAGACCTATATAGAACTGAAGCCCTGAGGCAACTTGCAGACAGAAATTTCTACAAGGAATGCACAAATGCAGTGTACCAAACAAGCATCACTAGATACGATGCTCTAGTACAAAAATGGTACAATCACAACATGCTCGGGAAGGACGAAAATCTGTTTCTAAGGAACCACACCCCCATGTTATCCACTTTTTACCATCTCCCCAAACTACATAAGAACATGGAAAATCCCCCCGGCCGCCCAATAATATCATCTATTGGCAGCTTGACTGAGAACATGTCACGTTTTGTTGACAACATCCTGTTTCCCTTAGTGATCAAGCTGAAATCTTATATAAGGGATACGAAAGACTTCTTGACCAAGATCCAGGAACTAACATGGGACTCTGGGTATCTGCTAATGGTTTTAGACATCACTAGTCTTTACACCTGTATAGACCACAGGCAGGGTCTTGAAGCCATTAACCACTTGGATGCTAATGACAAGGGTAACTTGTCATGCACTGCCCATTCATTTCAATGGAAATCTCATTTAGCTGCTGAATACCCTTAGCGTCCAAGTGGTTAAACATGCGTTGGGTCAACGCCAAATGAAGTATGCATGCCACAATGAAATGATCATGGAGTTCACAGAATTTTGCCTAACCAACAATATTTTCCTCTTCGAGGACCAGCTGTACATACAAACATCAGGGACAGCGATGGGTACCTGCTTCGCTCCCAGCTACGCGAACTTGTTCGTTGGCTGGTGGGAGGAGCAGGTACCCAGGAGCTGTACAGCTGGCACAGACACAGGGCATGTAAAATGCTGGCATCGTTATATTGACGGTTTGTTTATTGTTAGGGATGGAGGAATGGATTCAGCAGAAGAATTTATTAAAATTCTTAACATCAATGACCTCAACCTACATTTTTCAGGCTCGGTTAGTCCGGTGGCAGCGGAGTACCTAGACCTGAAGGTGTATATTGAGAGTAACCAACTGCATACCACCCTGTACAGAAAGGATACTGCTGGCAATTCGACACTCTTTGCCAGCAGTAGTCACCCCACCCAGCTAAAGAACAGCATTCCCTACGGAGAACTATTAAGAATCCGTAGGAACTGCTCAAAGGACTCCGATTTTGAGGCGGCTGCTGCAGAATGTTTAATAAGATTCTCCATGAGGGGCTATGGCAATACCTTACTGAAAAACACCTTGAAGAAGGTAAGGAAGATACAAAGATCTAAACTCTTGGCCATAGACGATCCCAATGTGGGTAGGAATAGAAAATCAAACAAGGAAAACGGAAAATTCAGACTCATTACTCCATATTCTATGGGAGCTAAAGATCTGAAAGCCATGCTAAATAAAACTGGCATATCTTGAAAACGGACAGTGTACTTGCGGATGACCTACCTGCTCATCTCTTAATCACTTTCAGCAGGGCTAGGTCACTCAGTGACATGCTGGTCTCGAGTCATCTAGACAAACCAACACCTAAAACTAATTCCTTGAAGCGAATGGCGGGCTTCTTTACTTGCGGCCACTGCAAGGCCTGTAGTGGTAGCAGACGAGTGCTATCATATGATATACCAGACACCGGTAGCAAAGTGCCGATTAAGAACTTTATCACATGCAGCTCCCAGTTTGTAGTTTATTGTTTAGTCTGCCCTTGTGGCTTACGCTACATAGGCAGCACTATCAAGGAACTCAAACTGAGGATCCTGGAGCACCAACGGGCAATCGAGAAGGTAGACATCTCATATCCGGTTGCCCCGCATTTTGCAGAGGAACACAATAAAGACCGCAAACAACTCCGATTTTTTGGATTGGACATTGTTCCACCCAACATAAGAGGAGGTGACAGGCTAAGGAGACTCAGCAGACTCAAGTCCAGATATATTGTAGACCTTTCCACTAAACACCCGGGAGGACTAAATAGCAGTGAGGAATTAGCATGTCATCTGGGTAAATAAGACTATAGGAATAAGAAACTCTCTTAGGAGGCCTAGTACAACAACTGTCAGTCCAGCAATAATGTGTACATTTTGTCTATAGTACTTAAATCGGATCACTGTAATACCGTATTTCCCAAGCCCTTATCTTGATTTTGATTCTGACTGTGATACCCCTTTGCATATTATGACAGGCTACCGGAGGAATGTAAATATGTAGATATGTATATAATAATATGTGTACATATAAAAATAGAATTAGCCAATATGGATGCATGACCCGATATGAAAGGTCTCCTGGGATCTTAATTCCTCACTGGGGGTCTTTTGACATTACAATGGACTGTATTCCATATCAGTCCAATTATGATCTCTGATGTACATACTAGTGTCTAGAATCGACTGAAGCTTAAGTCCCTGGAGCTTCCTGTTGGCCAACCTAGCCATATTGTTTAAGCATTACATACCCCGGAGTATGCCTTTCCTCTTTCATTTGGATGCTTATTGTTTTGAAAGAGTATTCTTCTGTGATACACTTTTATGGAACGAATCTTTTCGTTATATTTTGATGAATTTCCATGATGAACTTTTGACTAATTTCATATGAAGTATGCTATTACTCTTTCTCTGTTCTTGAAGGTTTGCCTTAGGAATTGCACAGTTTGTTTATTTGTAAATATGACATTGTACATTGTATCATAGGACACTAGCCGATCCACAGCTTTATTTCAACGTGAGAATACACTAATGAATCAGATAAGACCCCCATATGGACAGAACACCCTTCCAACATGGCGCCCATAGAGACAAAAGGGGCATAGTCCTATGTCTATGTCAATGCTCATGAACTTGTATATTTAATGGGACGTCTGAAATTGACGAGTGACACACTGACGAAGGCTCACGCCGAAACGCGTCTGTGCTTTTTTGTTCCCTTTAATTACATCACTGGTTGACTCTTGGATTACGAGTGCTGCCTTTTTCTTGTGAGACTAAGAAGGGTCTTGAGCGATAATATATATATATATATATATGTATATATATATACCTATATATAGTATATATATATATATAGATAGTGTATTTAAGTTCACTATCAGATGCAGCTTGACCTGACTCATTGGGACACCACCCTCTGTCCTTTACCACACATTGATCATCCTTGCAACAGTTTGATTATCCACTTTCAGTGATCACTATCTCTGTCTTAAGCATTTATACAACCTCCAGATCACCCACCTTTACATGTCCTCATATCACAATAGATTTTACGTATATTCTGCTTCTGCAACTTTCTTTCCTGACTATAGGCAATGTCACAGACATTATTTGTCTAATTCTGATTGACAACACTCATTCTAACCCAAGGTGAACACATTTTAGCATAAGGTTTTTCCTTTCTTAATAACTCAAAAGGAGTGTCACCAGTTATAATGTGAGGTGTGTATCTAAATGCCTCAATCCTTAACCTGATTTCTTCTTTCCAATATTTCCGTACACTCCTGGCTAATACTATGCTCTCCGTGGGAGTTCTGTTAAATCTTTTGGTCATACAATTAGTTTGGGGTTGAAGTAAAGAGCAATTTCTAGAGCACAATTCCCCGGTCATTTGAAAACAATTCTGTGTTTTTCAAAGTCAATTGAAACATTATCTGTTAATATTACTTTACTTTCTCTTCCAAAGACCTTATCTAAAAGTTTTATGACGTCCAGGTTATGTCATTTACAATGATTACCTCAGGACACCTGGAGTGCATACCCATTAAAAATACTGCTTGAGAGCCTCATGATAACAGCTAAAATATGCAAAGGATACCCTCTCCCATGGATTTGTAGACAACTATCTGCATACTGTAGGTGTTCTAGTGTTCCTCACATTATCACTAAACTAGCAATCAATACAATCTCTCGTCTCTTCCAAAATGCAAGTCCATATCTGGCAGTCAGTAGTCTCCCCTCAAACGTTCTTTGGTCTTACAAATCCCTTGATGACCAACATGTGCTAATTCTATGAGACGTGCTCTCAGCATGACTGGTGGAACTAATCTAGAACATTGAAAAAGAAAGCCATTCTGTATAGAATATTGATGCTTGATGTTCTTGCAAGCCTTTAATCATCTTCATCCTTCCCTCTCCACACATCCTGAATCAAATTATAATTCTTCAACAAATTTTCATCTTTATATCATCCAGCCAGGTTTTCTCAATGATGCATCCCTCAAAAACAGAACGCTTTTCGCCAATGTGGAGTACAGTCTTGCACCAAATAAACTGGACACATGAAGTAGCATACCTTTATTCCATATGAAAAGTCTCAATTTCCAGCTAGCTCCAGGTGTTACATATACTGTTTAAATTAGAATGTCCACCCTGGCTTATTCACAAACATGTCAAGGAAGATGCAGCTGAACACAGCTGAGGGTTCCAAGGCACAGCTATACTTCTGACCCAGGATACCACATTTCCCTTCCTCCATGGGCCACTGGGCTTAATACTTGGCTCTGCCTAGCCAGTTTTGGTGCAAGGCCTTGACTTCCTGAAAAGCCCAGTTCTCAGCACATCTTTTCAAGATGATTTTGAGCACTGCTGTAGGCCAGGCCAGTGAATTCTTGGGACAAGCCGTGAAAATGAATAGGCCCGAGTTCAGTACACGAGCCAATCCACTGTGAACCTATTGTGAAAGTCATTGTTTCAGGCCTTTAAACAACTCTATGTCCTTGTAAGGAATGAAAACAGAAAAGAGGCTCAGTTGACTGTACCAGTCAATGTACCTGTAAAAAAAGCAATAATTTGCAGCTTCAAACAAGTCATCGATGATGTTAAAGAAGATAAATGTGATATCATGGTGATGGCATAATAGTGTCATTTGTAATCTCATCTGCGACATTATTTGTGAGGTCACAAACAATGCACACGGGCATATTATTGTTGTGTAGCTGACTACAGCTGTCATTTTTCTTAACTATAGTGTTTCTTCAAACAAACTGTTCTATGACACATTCATGTTTTTATACATGTCACTTTAAGATATTGTCTCGATAAAGACTATTGAAGAATGTGATCTGTATTGACAATTGGATATAGTGACCTTACAATTTGAACTTGTTACAATCATACTATATTTATGAATATGGGCTACGTTCCAGCCTCCCCGCCCCGCCCAATCCTCTCCAGTATAACATGGCCATCATTACCCGGCCGCGCAGCGGACGTGCGCAGCACCAAAGGCAAGCCCATCTGCTCCCGTCCGGGCCCAAGGCCCACAACCCCTGGCCAAAAGTCACCGGCCCGACTGGTTTATTCTTCAGCCACGTTACATTCATTTCGCAAACTGGTAAGGCAGGAATGTATAATTATCCAGAATGACCGGCAATGCTCGAGTTCTTGTATTGCTTGTAATTTTCACCTTGAGGTTCCCCAGCCTTGCCGACACCTGTCTGCGGGACTTAAGCCTCCTCAGTTCTGGCTTTTTGGCAGTATGAACTGCCGATCGTTAATTAAGCATAAAAGAAACATTTATGATCTTCTGTCTGAGGAGTTACCGGATGCCTTGTTTCTCATTGAGACATGGCTGCACGACAGTGCGGGCCCTGATATTGCGGAAGCCCTGCCCTCTAATTATGCGATTGTTTAGGAGATATAGATCAAAAAGAACGGGGCGGTATTGCAATCATTTTTAAAAAATCGCTGCAATGCACTCTAGAACCGGTCTTCCTGAGTTCCTGCGAGGCGGCTCTTTTTAAACTTAAGTTGCTTCCTAATTTTACTCTTACCGGCCTTTTAGTTTACCGGCCGCCCGGCTCCATTCAATCTTGGGCGTCACAATTTTCTGACTTTATTGCTGCTATTTTGGTCAACTCAAGCAATTTTTTCATCATAGGAGACCTAAATATTCATCTAGAAGATCCACAGAACAATATAGGTAAAAATCTGATCGACGATCTCGCAGCTATGAACATCACCCTGTGGAATTCGGAAGCCACCCACATGGGTGGTCATCTATTAGACCCCATCTTTTCCAACTATACCCATTTAGACTGTTTCCCCGCCCTGCCCTTACACTGATCAGACCATTTTCTTTTGAAATTTAGTTTGTCCACTCCTGCAGTCCCCATCTTTCCAAACTCGACAATAAAGTCCGGTAAAAGGAACTGGAAAAAGCTGGACATGAACCATCTCAAATCTGCCCTCGATTCTTCTCCAGCAAGTGACTTATTAAACACGGATGATATGGAGATAGTGTCTTGTAAGATCAATACGTGGCTTTTGAAGGCCACAGACACTTGCCTGCCATTAGCATATAAAAGAACGAATGCTCTCCGGCACCGTGGTTTAACGAATCACTTAAAGTTAACAAATCTAAATGTAAACGTCTAGAACGCCTCTGTAAGAAAGACTACTCTTTTGAGGCTGGGCAGACATATAGAAATGAACTTAAGCTTTATTACAATGCCTGTACAAAAACTAGAGCTGGTTATGTTGCGAAGACCATCTCCGAGGCAACAAATAAATCTAAAACATTGTTTAACTTAGTCAAAGAGCTGGCGGGCTCACAAACTACTGCTAAACCCCTTCCTTTGAGTAATGCCCAATGTGAAGAACTGGCGCAATTCTTCATAAATAAGATTGAAATCATTTATTTAGATATATCTAAACAGCTCCAGACGCTTGCTGCTACTAATATCGATTCAGGCATTACTGATTCGGACTTCACCATCCAGCCAGCCTTGACCTATGAGCCCCTAACTTCCTGGCCGGAGTTGACAGTTCAAGGCCTACAAGAGTTCTTGGGGAAATTGAAATCGGGATCACCAGCTGATCCACTTCCAATCTCGGTACTGAAACTCCTGGATATCCCTCAACTTTCGGTAATTTGTAATGCACTAAACTTGTCCCTACTAAATACCTCGGTTCCGGCTATGTGGAAGCATGCCATGGTCTCACCTTTGTTAAAAAAGCCTACAGCCAATCCTAAAATTCTCGCCAATTTCCGTCCCATCTCCCTCCTGCCTGCTTTCTCCAACATTTTTGAGAAACATGTTCATTGCCATCTTGCCCAGTACACGGAGGCCAATGATATACTTCATTCTTCCCAGTCAGGTTTCCGCCCCGGATTCTCCACAGAGTCAACACTGTTGGTAGTGACGGAAACTATACGCCATCAGGTAGATAGAGGTGACTCGGCTGCGCTGATTTTACTTGATCTCAGCGCAGCGTTTGATACTATTTCCCATAACATCTTGCTGAAGTCCCTCTCTAACAGGTGCATTAGGGGTAAAACCCTGGACTGGATCGCCTCTTTTTTAACCCAAAGAACTTTTCAAATCACCTCCAATACAGCCTCTTCCAACATTCATCGGTCTCCGTATGGAGTCCCTCAGGGTTCGGTACTCAGCCCTTTGCTATTTAACATATATGTAACTCCACTTGCTGAGATAGCCGAAACTGAAGGTCTGACAATGTTTACATATGCAGACGATTCCCAGATCATTTTTTCACTCTCAAATGCTGGTAACGATTCCATTTCCCCCCTGCAGTCCGGTCTCAGCAAAATTGCAAAATGGATGAGGGACAACCTGCTCAAATTAAACGGGGACAAAACTGAGGTTTTAATACTGGGCCCCAAACAAGATCTCTGGAGCCCAAGACACTGGCCTTCTGAAATGGGGACCCTTCCCATTCCTTCGGAAAAGGTACGAAATCTAGGGATCATCATAGACAAAGGCCTAACTATGCAACCCCAGGTCAGGAAACTAACAGCCACCTGCTTTACCATCTTGCGGTGGCTCAAGAAAATCATCTGGATGCTGCCTGGAGATACACAGAAGTCCGTAGTCAACGCCTTAATTACTTCACGTTTGGATTACGGAAACATTCTCTATTTAGGGGCATCTCAGGCTGTCATCAGACGCCTTCAGCTTGTGCAAAATACTGCTGCAAGACTGCTATGCAAATGCCACAGAATGGAACGCATGTCAGGACATCTTCGCACGCTACATTGGCTCAGAGTTGAAAACAGAGTCAAGTTTAAGACCCTGAATTTTATGCACAGAAAAAAATGGGGCACTACCCCGAGATATCTACAATCCTTGGTGCATACATATACTCCGGCCCGATGTCTGAGATCCTCATCTCAAGGCCTTTTCAGCCTGCCCAAGATCCGACTCACCAGGATGGGCGGGAGGTCTTTTTCTCTGTTGGGCCCCAAATTGTGGAATTCTCTCCCCTTGACTTTACGCAAGAAATCTAGCTATGTTCATTTCCGCAGAGCCATAAAGCCACGGTTGTTTGATCAATAAAGAGCCCCTTACTGCACCATAGTAATTTTGCTCGACTCACTAACCTACTGTCTCATTAGCGCCGGGAAACCCATTTGGGTAGCTGTCGCGCTCTAAAAGCTCAAAAAATAAATAAATAAATATGCAAGTAAGATGACTTGCCTTTTAAATTATTTTGAAGTTAAGATATGAATACACTTATCATAAATACTTGAACCTCTATGTTAAACAACAGCAGGCTCCAAATTCCACAATGTGTGAAAGGCTCCCAGTGTGAATAACACTTGTTACCACCATCCAGGAGCCTATACACCAACACAGAGCAGCACCACTGAATGGAGCTCTCTTCTTGTGGCAGATTGTCAAATTGGGCAGAGCTTGCAAAAATGCCTTAAAACAAATGAGCCCCACCTTTGCCTCCATTGTCCTCTATTTGGGATTACAGTGTTGATAGAAGAATGGGGGATGGCCAGAAT
The DNA here is from genome assembly GCF_964263255.1 of Lissotriton vulgaris. NCBI lineage: Eukaryota > Metazoa > Chordata > Amphibia > Caudata > Salamandridae > Lissotriton > Lissotriton vulgaris. The sequence continues at coordinate 356,587,201 of NC_141685.1, read as the reverse complement.
GAAGTCATGAATGAATTATCATAATTCTGAGTTCCAGAGATGCACAATAGAATGTCTATCAGATCAACAAAAACATTGGCGGTGAGGTACTGCGACACCACAGTGTTACTGGGCAGTTATTTCCAGCCAGTGGTCCAGTGAATACCGTGGAGATAATGTCACAAGTGGGTTGAATAACAGATGCTATGGCATGCTCTAAACCTTGAGTAAAACACACCCCTTAACAAATATCTTAACACTTGGGCTGATAATAGGATTTACTTTTATAGCTTTCCTCCACCCATGTTCAATGCTTTATGGTAGCATGTACAGTCAAAATAGTCAGATGGCACATTTTATATCATAAGGACCCAAGAGTCAGGAAATGGTTTAGAAACTGAAAATATAGTAGACCACAAACATATACCTATATATTTAATATAATATAAAGGAACTCGGTCACCATATGAATATCATCTAATTCAGGCAGGTAAAGGGTTGTGATAATAACCTAATCTGAGAAGGCATTTTCTTAAACTTTACCTCACACATGTGCACATGCCAGAAATTCGGAGAGCTCATAAATACATTTTAACACTTTACACATACACATGAGCACTTTCATCAAAATAATATTACTGTGCCTTAGTTCAAACAGGTGAGCTAAATGCTTAGCTAATAAATGGAGGGGGCCACGGTGTATAGACTCTGAACACTGGGATGCTGCTATCCAGATTCAAGTGTATGAGCTCTGACCCTAAAAATATTTAGCATTGGCTAATCCCTGATTGGCATGTTTAACTTACCTGTACGTTTCTAATAAATGGTAATCTGTGTACCGAGGGCCTGCAAGTTAAATGTCACCAGTAGACTGCAGCACTTATTGTGCCACCACTAAAGTGACAACTGAAAACATGTTTCTAGGCCTGCCGCTGCAGCCTAGCTGTGCAGTTTTTACACTGCAAATTTGACCTGGCAAAATATACTCTTTGCCAGGCTTAAACCTTCCTTTGTAATATTGGTAACTCACTCCTAAGGTAGGAATTAGGCCCCCATAGGCCAGGGTGCATAGTACTACAAAGGTTGGACAGGTTGTCGTAAGTTTAATATGTCCTGGAAGTGATAGCCAAATAAATTTTTCACTGTGACAAGGAAGGCTCACCCACAGAAAATCACTGGGTTGCATTAAACCACTTTATAATGTTTAACTTTGGTTTGGGAATAGATAGACTCATGAATCAAGGACTCAAATAATAGGAACTTAAAATGCAATTGGATAAAAAAAAAGTCTGCTTTTACATTACTATTTTGAAAATGCCACTTTAGAAAGTTGACATTTTCCTGCCTATGGTTTCTAGTAGACCTTTCTGAGATAACCTTTGTCACCTGACAGCTTGCTGGGAGGTGTGAATTGCTTGCAGGAAATAGAACAAATTGACCTTGACTGGGAGGATATGTGACCCCTCCTAGCGGGATGGCTTTAGGCATGTAGCCACCAACTGCATAAATTTCAAAGGGCCTATCACAGGCCGATGCAACTAACTTAAGTGTGCCCCTGCGACTGCCCAAGTAGCTAGAGTGACACAAACCTGGAAGGGTGAGGGGGATGGGGTGGGCCTCCAGCAGCGCAGCGCCTGGAAATGGAGGGTGTCCGATGCAAAAAAGAGTAGATTACAATATGAAATTTTTTATGCCATCAGACAACCTATGTGTGCAGGGCAGCAGGGGCCGGGTGGGGGCAGGGGGCGGTAGAGATGGGTCAAAGGTTGAGGATATATTAAAAAATGAGGAGACATGGGAGAGGTTAGTGGCCGAGGACAGGCATGCAGCGGAGGGTAGGGGGCAGGAGAGTATTGTAAGGACCTGCAGAGTCTGCAGGGGCACACAAACGTGTCAGACGGGCTAAAGGCTAATTGCACTGTGCATTTCAAAGGCAGGCGACATGAATTTACCAACTCTGCTGTCTGCTGCACAAACCCAACCTTTACTGGCTCAGCAGCAGCAGCACGGAGCCAGTAAAGAGAGGGTGAACGCCATGGGGTTTTTGTAAGCATATTTTGCGGGCACTTTTGTAAGAATTGTGGGATTTTTACAAAACTGCAGATTATGCGGGTTTTGGCAAATTGCAAAATCTTGGGGAGTCTGAAAAGTGGGTAGGGTTGCCACTGGGAACTTATCGTTTATGGAGTCACGTCCATCTTCAAGCTAGTTGCAGGTATAAACGTGGCACCCCTACCTACCTTCCCTCAGAACACTGCAGGACTGGAGGAAGCCAGAAGAAAGACCCTCTGGAATTCAGAAAGAGGACTGCCCTTAATGTATTCTGTGGAAAGAACCCCATGCGCTGGACCTGCTTCTACTTGAACCCAGAACAGAAGAGTGGACTTCAAGGGCTGATTGACTAGCATCCCAACAAGCTACAGGGACACAATGGCACACCTCCCTAAAGAGCCCAGCTCCAGTTACAAATGGACTTTCCCTAGACCCTGCTTGTGTATTCCCCCTGGAGTGAGTCCTCAGAGCCAAGTGTTGTTCCTGAGGTCTTGGGGTCCTTGTATCAGTGAAGAGTGTCCTCCTGCCTCCCAAAAAGTTGGGACTTAGAAACTTTTTCAAGTATATTTTTAATGCCACCGAGCTGCAGCCACTAACATCACACTGCCAGTCAGACATATCTGGCTGGTTTGCCCTGCTAAAAATGTCCAAGCCCAAGACAAAAAAAATGTCCAAGTCCGAAGGTAGAAATCTCCACCAGGCTAAGGCACCAAAGAATCTGTCTCCCGACGGACTTTGACTGGGTGTGAATTTTGAATTTCACCCGCTCAAAGCTTTCCGCCAAAAGTCAACAGCTTCACTGGGGCTTTGTCAGATGGCTATCCGGCCTCATAGAACCCATCTCGTCCACAGACTGGTGGCTTGTCCTGATAGTGATTTTCAACTTCATTACAGAGACTAAGTAAGACGTTAAAACTCTCCACTCCCCACTGGACCAAACCTGGTCTATGTATCGACCTGCGCAGTCGCCTTAACTTTTGACTTTTACTCGGTCCAGCGTGACCAGATAACCGCAGTTGGCGCATTATACTTTTTGGTGCTAAAAATATCAGAACATTTAGATAAATCATATCGCCGGTTCCTTAGTTCTAATTTTTGACATTTGTTTGTCTGTTCGCTCGTTAAACTTGTCTCTATTTTTATCAATTTGACCGGAATTTTTGCGTGTTGCGTTTTCTGTTTTTTAATTATGTTGGTGCGGCCAAATGTTTTACACTTCTCCTGCGTGCTCTGTGCTATTGCTATCAATAGTTGAGCTACGTTAAAATTATTGAGACCTATTTGGATCTAGTAAGCAATAGTGCCATTATTACTTGAAGGTGACTACCATCCACTTTAATAACCCACGGTCAGCATGAAATGCAGTCAGGAATGCTAGACACAGAGGTGTTTACCAAATTTAATAAATATGTTCCACCAACGCTATCACAAAACTACCTTGACGAGACACAAAGCATAATTATTGAAATCCTTAGAGGTTACTGAACTGTGACCAGAGAGAAGAACTGACACACATCTAATAATTAACAGAAAAGGCAGCAGGCAAAGACGGTTTACCTTTTATATGTGCTGACATAAATACCTGGGAGCACATTTCAATGGCTGAGGCACCCATAAAGACCATCTAGTCTCCCAGAACCAAGGTGACTTAGCATTAACAGTATAGTTTTGTAAATTGATATACAAGATGAATGGGGCACAGGTAACGGCACTGTGTAGAGTGATGAATTCCCAAATGATGCCAACCTAAATATACTAAGCATTCATCCTTAAAGATCACTTAGAGGTTTGGATAGATCGTGTCCAGAACCGTTGTTATCGTGCGGTTTTCTCGCTGCCTGTGTACCTGCACCGTGCCTGTGCCTAGAATTCAACGTGCCCAGACAAAGCCTAATATTAAAGTCTGGCACACTGAGACATCTGGTTTGACAATCTATTTCAAGTAAGGATCTGAAGTGGCATAATTATCTTGTATCCGCTGTAAATGCCGCTGGCCGCGCGAGGCGAAGGGGAGATAACGCGAGACAGCGTCTTAGTGACACATGCCTCGCGAACAAAACGTCATCAGCGCGACAGTCAGGGCGCCGCCCCCTTTAGGGGGTGGCCAATGCAGGTGCGAGCACGTAAGGTGGTGGGCGGTCCTAGGGCCTTTATCTAGGCCAGCCCGGTTCAGTACTTCCTCTTTTCCGCCGCGTTTCATCTGGACTACTCTGCGCTGTTCGTCGTGGGATTCTTTCCCGAGGTATGCGTGCTACCGGCCTCCCCCCGGCCCCGTCCCTGGGCATGACCAGGTTGATAGGGCCCAGTGGCTTGTCCACGGGGGGGGTTGCGTAGCACCTTGACGGCCGGGTTAGGGTTAGTCCTGGAGGGAGCGCTGGAATATGGCGGCGGGTAGAGCATCGTAGGTTCGTGGTTCGTTTATGTGTGCGGGCCGATGGTGAGAGCGTTTGGTTGGCTGTCGGCGGCTCAGCCGCGTGTAGGCCGGAGGCCCGGGCGATGTGTGAGAACTGGTGGGGAGAGCGTGTTACAGTTGGAGAGCACGGGGCTGTACATCGAACGGGTGCGGATTCGGTCCCCCTGACGGCCTTCTGTGCCATCCATCCCCCATTCATGGACAGTATGCAGTCGCAGCGATTGTCCTCTCAGCATAGCGTTGGCTGGTCCGTTCACCGGACGCTGTCTCCACCGCCCAGACGTGGCTTGGAAGCCCGAGTCCCCAGGCGCTACACAGGCCCTCGTCTTCTCCGACAGTCACTGACCGCATCTCCTTGAGGCACGGTCGGCGGTTGGGAGTTGTTGGCTTTGGACAGGGGCGGCAGCAAGGAGGGCTGTGTGGTCAACTAGCAGGGCATGTTAAGGTCCTATCGGCCCGATCCGGTCTTTCATTCTTCCGTAGTCCACAGGTCTGGCCGTAATGGGTGGCTTGCGGATGGTCCTATTTAAGTGCTAATGTTGTAAATACTCAGTGATGTGCCAATGTTCGCGCATTTTCCGTGGAGATGTCTGTTGTGAAGCACTCTTGACAACTTGCACAGGGTTTTTGGCATAGTTCTCGAGGGAGTTCAACTCCACGCCACGGCACTGCAGCATGCCGGACCTCATTTGCGGCCGGGTAGCGGCCATCTTAGACGGGACATGTGCCTGTGTGGTCAACTAGCAGGGCATGTTAAGGTCCTATCGGCCCGATCCGGTCTTTCATTCTCGCGTAGTCCACAGGACTGGCCGTAATGGGTGGCTTGCGGATGGTCCTATTTAAGTGCTAATGTTGTAAATACTCAGTGATGTGCCAATGTTCGCGCATTTTCCGTGGAGATGTCTGTTGTGAAGCACTCTTGACAACTTGCACAGGGTTTTTGGCATAGTTCTCGAGGGAGTTCAACTCCACGCCACGGCACTGCAGCATGCCGGACCTCATTTGCGGCCGGGTAGCAGCCATCTTAGACGGGACACGTGCTTCTTGCGGTCAGCGGTCCAGTCGTTGCACGCAGCAAAAGAGTTCAACTCTTGTTGTTTTTTAAAAGCGCGGTATTTATTCCGATGTGTGTGTGTAAGTGCATCACAGTGATTTTACCGGCGCCTAATATGCTTGAGCCGTCCATGTCGCGTCTCTGCGCACGGCCCCCCTTTTAATTATTTCGCAGCCGCTCCCAAAAGCATTTAGTCTTATGTGCTCGTGTAAATGTATCACAGTTGATTTAACATTAGCAGTTATGACCATTTACGGCTGTGTATATGTGCTTTAAAGTAGACCCATTCCTATAAGATTGTCCTTAAAAGTCTTTGTCCCCGTCTCCTGGACCGCCACATTTTGCTAATGATCTTCGCGGCACTGTCTGGATCTTACCCTTATTTTGGTCTTGAAATGTTGTCGGGTTTGAGTACGATCTTTTAGCGGTTTCAGCCGCAATCCCAGTGCCGATATATGGGAGAGGTTTACAGGGGCTCTACTGTGATTGGTTGTATCTGCATTGGTTGTTTGATTTCCAGTGCTGAAATAACCGTGAGTGCTAAAGGTCAGAAGTGAGAATGACCGAATTTATTTTGCCCACCCATAAATCCTGTCCTGCCAGTGTATGTACAGTCTCAACGTATTGGTATAGCGCTTAAAATCGTATTTGTTCATGATGCTTGTACATCGTGTGCTCTTAGTCATTGGTGCTCTGTTCCTCCACTTTTCCCATCTGTTAAAACATTCTGTACTTAACCTTACAATATTCTCATCACTGTAACCCACATGTATACATGTTCACGTGTTACATTTCCCCAAGTTTCTGACAGTATCTATCACAGAATTTCAATGCAAGCCTTCTAGCTGAATACATCTCTCCTCTTCTGGCAGGATTCTGAATGCTCATCATTTGTGTGGTTGGAGCAGGGAAACCCACGCCTCTGTTTATAGGCGGCCTCGTGAACATAGTCCCTTCTGTCAGGCTGCCTTTGTAGCATGTCGTACCACAAGTCATTATTAAAGAGCTTATAGTTGTGTCCATTCCCGTCGGTACAACCTAACTGTGCATGCAAACTTTCCCGGCGAGGAGGTAAAACTGACAGCGTGCTTCCGCATTTACCGGGTGCATACCTAATTTTGCTGGTGTGTGGCAACTAAAGCACAAATCTGTGCCAAGCGTCATTTCATTTCATCATATCCTGTATTGCCGTTTGGTTATCTTACATCATTGCTCATGTGTTTGGCCATTTCCTTACCACAAGTATGTCTGCGCGCTTATACTACACGTTTTCTACTTAAAGATAATCTTTCAGAAAAGCTACAGATGCCGTACCTGGCTTAGAGCCGGCTGTTCCAAATTTTCCTCGAATTGTATTGGAACTGGGAAGGAAGAAGTGGCACTTGGACTTATCATTGTGACACTTCACCCAGGCTCTACATTTTTCGGCAAGAGAAATGTAGTAAGAATTTGTTCAGAACAATAACCTAAATGATTAAGACGTGTGCCAACACATCTAGGGGCCCCTTTTTAACACAATAGACATAGACGATTGCTTTAGGGGTTCTAGTCATTTAGTATCTAAGGCCTCTGCTGCACGGGGCAGGTGATGCTGTGACACAGTGGCATATAACAAATTACAGCATTGTGAGTTTTGTAGCCTTAAAGGCCGGGTTGTGGGGACACTGGCCTATCTGGTAACCCACTTTTGTGATGTGCCAGGCAATATGAGAACGAAGAACATAATTAGTACTAGCTTGCTATATGTATTGCAAAACTTTATTACACTAGTAATTCTAACAAAGTATCAATCATGTCTGTAATGATTGGTTTGTCAGTAAAGGAGATAAACGAAGCTAAAATGAGTAAGGAAGGAAAACTGCTGCCATCGCAGATAAAACACATTCACAGAAAGATTTGTAGAGGGCTCCGGCAATAAGGAGGTGGCGTTGCTTTTAAGTTTTCATTCATGTATTTCGTTTGCGATGTCGTTTCTTCCCTGCATGTGAAGAATGTTTCAGAGTCGCTGTGCCATTTAACGTTTCGAGAACACTTGTCACGAGCCCATATGTTATGTTCTAATCATCTGTTTGCCATTTTCCTTCATCTTGTCTGCTTTGTTAGGAGGACCAAGTGTCGAGTTTAGCTCCGGCGAGCGCGCAGGCAGGGGTCGGCAGCAGCAACTGCACAGGGCATTCAGGTGAGATGGGGCCGCCTAGGCAAGGCGGGGTGGGACATTTGGGTAAGACCCTTTTCTTCCAACAGGGCAGGACAGATCCAGGTGCAGTCGGTTAAATCCATTATGTTTTACAGGTTTCACAGATACGCTGGGATTGCGGGCAGTGATCGGGTGGCCATATTCAAGGACGCCAGGTAATATATTGGCCAAAGTGTCATAATACGTGGCAGCGGGGACGCGGGTTTCGTGTTAGGTAGGAGGAGGTCGTGTAGGGATACAGGTGAAGTAACACGTGCTGTTTTACAGGTTCGGCTCGGTACAGGTTCGGCTCGGCGCGGGCGGATCTCGGAGTGCGTGACAGCGGACGTTTTCAAAGAACATCAGGTAACACTCACTTCGTACACGACACCGGGGTAGTTGCGAGAGGGTTATCGCCAAGCTAGAAACATAGTTATTACACTAATGAAGGCTCAGGACGTAGTCCCGCAATGGTTGTAGGTAGATGACTTAGCAAATGCAGTGCTTGATGTGTACCTTTCGCTTGTAGGGTCCAAGAGGCAGGAGCAGCCACGATGAGCTCCCGCGGTGACGCGTTGCCACAGGATGGATTATGGGCAGAATTCTTGGCGGTCGCACAGTCGAAGGGGCCGGCATGGGCACAGGGCTTTATCGAAGCACGCCGTCTGGAAGAGGCGGGCAGACAGGGTGCATGCGACGACGCACCGGGCACTTCAGGAGAGGGGACGCGTCGGTCCACCCGCAAAAGGAAAGCCACACGGAAGGACTTCCCAGTCTCACCGCCACGTAGGATCGAGGCGGCAACACCAGCGCTCCCTGTTGAGGTTGTGGTCAACACAACAAACACTGCAGTAATACCCACGGCGGTGCCTGTGGCGGAGTTGAATGACTTGTCCCAACTGGGTAAGACAATGGAGGACATGATGGGTTTAATGGCTATGTTTCAGAAGCGTTTAGACTCCATAACTGTTGCACATGAGAAGTTGGCTCCTTTGCTGGGGGCAGTAGCTTCTGATCCGGTGAGCCAGGTATGGGCTCAAGCAGGACCGCCGCCGTTAGGGGGGCCGTCGTCAGTGGTCATACCGTCATCGATGCCCGCCTGTCTGGGTGCCAACTCACAGGCGGGGCAGAATGCCGTACCAGTCAGTCAACAGGGCGCTGTCAACAACGTCTCACAGGCGGGGCCCAACACTTTCTCGGGCGCTCCGCAGATTATTAATGCTATCAACTCACAAAGTGTATCGGCCGTTACGCAGCAGATCAGTGCGCCTGTGGTTCAGCCGAGCATGGGTCACGGGTTTCCTCTGACTGGAGCCCCACAAATTGTCAACGCACTTAACTCGCAGAATGTGTCAGCAGTGAATCAGCTAAGCGTGCCCCCCAGTGTCCCTCAGAGCGGACCTCCTGGTACACCGGTAATTGTCCCCCCGGCAGTGCCTCTGCCTGGCACCGCTTCAGGATTGCATGCTGCTGGAAGGGTGCCGGCCACAGAAGGGGTATCAGGTGCTGGTTCATGTGCAGGGGGGGCCTTGGGCGGGGCAGCTCCTGGTCCCGCGGTTGTGGGGGCAGGGGGCGGGGCAGCTCCAAGTCCCGCTGGTGTGGGTCAGCCAACAGGTATGGGGAAACCAGGGTTCAAAAATAAAGGTGGTTGTTCATTGGCAAGACAAGTGCCGCAGGCGGCAAAGGAGGGCATATGGAGAAGGGAGTACATAGACATCCTGACCTTGCTTATGCACGACAACTCGGGGGCTGACACGAGGAGGATGGGTAAGAAGGAGGAGGATAAGGTCAGGTTTCAGCGGTGGCCAGAGAAGACCATCGAGAATTGGACGGAGGCGTTCAACATCTTGGCAGCCATAATTGTACAGAAGGACCCGGGTCAAAGCGAGGCTTTGATGGAGTATGCCAATTCCATCCAGCAAGGGGCAAGAGAATCTGGGGGGATGGGATGGTTTTATTACGATCAGGAGTTCAGGAAGTCCATGGCCAGCTGCCCTGACATAGGGTGGGACCACACCGACATACAGCTATGGTTCAAGCATATGTGCAGGACGGGTAATGGTAAAAGGGAGACATCGCACAGGTCACAGAGTGAGGGCCAGGAGGCCAAGCGGTGGGACCAGGATAGGAAGTGGGAACAATACCCGAGGCGGTCCTTTCAGCAGCCCTTTCGGGGAGGTCGAGGGAGGGGCTATGGAGCAGGACCAAGGCGTTTCAACTCAGGGACTTGTAGGCTGTTCAACAATGGCGCTTGCACATGGGGGAGGGCATGTAAGTTCGCACACGAGTGCAGCAAGTGCGGGTCTCAACACGCGGCAATCTCTTGCACCACTGTCCAGAACTCAGCCACCACCACAGCACAGGGTTCAGATGGGGCCAGACAATGAGGTAATCCAAGGGCAGACAGGACGTTTAGTATGTGATGACTTAGCTTTTGAACATGATTTGGTAATCCCCCAGCTGGGTGAGGGGATGGTGCATTCCAAGGGTCCTTCCCCCATAAGACTGCTGAACATGCTGCCGTTGCTCAGGGTATACCCGCTTAAAAAGGAGCGCGAGCTACTGACCGAGGGCTTTGTGGATGGTTTCAGGATTCCATATAAGGGCCCTTTGGGCCACAGGGATGCGCTGAACTTGAGATCAGCTAGGGACCTACCTCAAGTGGTTACCCAGAAAATAAAGAAGGAGGTTGACTTGGGGAGGGTGGCCGGGCCATATTCTTCCCCACCTCTCCCGAATTTTCTAGTTTCCCCGTTAGGTGTAGTCCCGAAGAAGCAGCAGGGCTCTTACAGACTGATCCACCATCTTTCGTACCCAGAGGGCAATTCAGTTAACCACTGGCTAGATGAAGGGGCATGTACGGTTTCTTATTGCTCTCTAGACATGGCCATCGATTTGATCAGGACAGGTAGGGGAGCTTGGTTGGCAAAAGCAGATATAGAGTCAGCATTTCGCCTCTTGCCGGTCCACCCCGACAGTCAGCATCTGCTGGGGAGGGGCACTGTACTTTGACCGTTGCATGCCAATGGGTTGCGCGGTGTCATGCGCCTTTTTTGAGACTTTCAGCTCTTTCCTACAGTGGGCACTCACGCACAGGTACGGTATTTCACAGGTCACTCACTACCTGGACGACTTCCTCTTTTTTGGCAGGGACGGTTCTCAGGAGTGCGATGAAGCACTGCGAGCTTTTGAGGACTTGTCTAAGCATTTGGGGGTCCCCTTGGCGCCAGGGAAGACTGAAGGGCCCGCACAGGTGCTAACATTCCTGGGTGTAGAGCTAGATACTGTCAATGGGCAATCCAGACTACCAGCTGACAAGGTGTGTGACTTGAGACAGGAGATTGCTGCAATGCTGGGTAAGGGCAGCGCAACACTGGAACGGGTGCAGAGCTTGTTAGGCAAGCTGAACTTCGCCGCAAGAGTTATCCCGGCAGGCAAGGTGTTCTCACGCAGGTTGGCTAAGGCTACGGCAGGGATGGTAAAAAAGCATCACCTAGTTCGTCTGGGACCTGGATTGAGAGCTGACCTGACCATGTGGGATGAATTTCTGAGTAATTTTAACGGTACAGTAATCTGGAGGGCCCCCTGGGAGAGCAGCCAAGGCATCTGTTTATTTTCTGATGCATCAGGGAGAGTAGGATTTGGTGTAATATTTCGTGAGAAATGGTGTGCGATGAAATGGCCAGATGCATGGCGCAAGAAAGGGGTGACGGCGAATATCACTGTCCTTGAGCTCTTTCCCATCGTGGTGGCTTTGCACCTATGGCCGGCAGAACTGGGCAACAGGAAGGTGGTGTTCTGGTCTGACAACCTTGCTGTGGTCCAGGCGATTAACGGCCTGAGCGCAAGCTGCCCGTTGGTTCTTAGCCTACTGAGAGAGTTGGTCAGGGCAGGGTTACGCTACAACATCGAGTTTAGAGCTAGACATGTGGAAGGTGTCAAAAATGTGGCAGCTGACGCTCTCTCTCGCTTTCAGCTGTCACGTTTCCGGGAGGCATGGCCGCAGGCAAGCGAGGAGATGACACCGTTCCCGGCAGTGTATTGGCGACTCCTTCGGTGGGGGAACGCTTGAAACAGATGGGCCAGCGTTCCCTGGCACAATCGACAAGGAGGAGATATGCGTCCCAGCTGGACACTTTCCGAACAGTGACAAAGTACCTTGGTGCAACGGAGGGGGGCTTGAAGGGACAGGTTGAGGGTTTTGTTGTTTGGGCGAACGAATCCGGCAAGTCCCATTCTTGGGTGTGCATCGAACGTGAATGTTGGCGTTGCATATCCGGGTTGGAGACCTTAATAGAGGGTTGAGACCATTTGCTCTTTCAAGGCAATGCCGAGCTGTCAGTTTCCCTTTTTGAACCTTGAATTTTGTGCAATTAAATTCTGGTGTGCTATTGTTTGTTTGTTGCTGTGCAGTGAAGTTTCGAATAAAAGTGTAATACCAACGGTGTCTTTTCTTACAGTCGGCGTCTGCGTGTGGGTGATGGGGCATTCGTATGTTTCCAGACTCGAGCGATGGGCTGCATACAGGAAATGGGAGTTGGCCTTTGCAAAGACCCGGATAGTATGGATGGGCTCACCTGGAATGAAGTGGGGTCAGCTGAAGCGCAGGCTGGCGCAGGGTGTGGCAGCCTTGGGGGGACCGCCCAACATTCTAGTAATACATCTGGGTGGTAACGACCTGGTAACCATGGGGAGGCGAGCCTTAGTGGATACCATGCAGCTGGAATTCACGGCGATAGCGAACGAGTTGGGAACCACGGAACTGGTATGGTCAGAAATTGTCCCACGCAGGACATGGAGGGGAGCGCGGTCACCACTTGCCATCGAGCAGGGCAGGAGAAGGGTGAACAGGGCTATGCAGAAATTCACGGAAAAGAGGGGTATGGGGTTTATTAGGCATTCATTAATACAGGACAGGACTGTGGGTTACTATGAAAAGGATGGGGTTCACTTGTCTGAGACGGGGATGGATGTGTTTCTCCTTGACTTACAGGAAACATTAGCGGCAGCAGGCTGCGTTTGACATGCAGGTGCTAGGTTTAAGTATAAGGTGCTAGGTGGTGGGGGGCTCTGTCATCGTCGGGGGCCTCATCCAGAGCTGTGGCGGAGTACAGGGCGATCTGGAAGCAGATGGACAGTAAGGGTACCTCTGCGGCAGAAGGAGACAGCAATACCTCTGCCTGGCACAGTAGGGGTGCCCGAGCCAAGAACCTGGAGCCGAGGGGGTTCCAGGAAACAACGTCGGCGCCCCGTTAGTCCTTCGGGCAGTCGGGGGGCCTAAACCGACCGGGGGTGTGCCTCATCGCTCCGCCCCGACAGGGGGGGCGGGAGTAAACGAGATAACTATTAAAGGTATTGCACCGTCAAGAGCATCGACTTACCGTGCAAATTGGCTAATTAGGCAGGCGGGTCAGCGAGGGGCTGCCGTCTTGGATCGCCTGTAAGATGACCCACCTATCTGCTAGTTGTATGCAAATAAACCTGCACCACCGTTTTCCCACAATTATGTCTCATGAGTCTTCTTGGTTGTGAATGTAGTGGGTACAAGTGGAGCGAGCGATGGCGGTGTGGGCACTATGCCGCTGGCCGCGCGACGCGAAGGAAGATAACGCGAGACAGCGTCTTAGTGACACATGCCTCGCGAACAAAACGTCATCAGCGCGACAGTCAGGGCGCCGCCCCCTTTAGGGGGTGGCCAATGCAGGTGCGAGCACGTAAGGTGGTGGGCGGTCCTAGGGCCTTTATCTAGGCCAGCCCGGTTCAGTACTTCCTCTTTTCCGCCACGTTTCATCTGGACTACTCTGCGCTGTTCCCGCCCTGGCCCAGACCCAGCGGCAGAGCAGCAGGTTGGTGTGAACAATTAATGGTCTGTTTTGTGTTGCAGGCGGAGTCACAGGGCGATCTGGAAGCAGATGGACAGTAAGGGTACCTCTGCGGCAGAAGGAGACAGCAATACCTCTGCCTGGCACAGTAGGGGTGCCCGAGCCAAGAACCTGGAGCCGAGGGGGTTCCAGGAAACAACGTTGGCGCCCCGTTAGTCCTTCGGGCGGTCGGGGGGCCTAAACCGACCGGGGGTGTGCCTCATCGCTCTGCCCCGACAGGGGGGGCGGGAGTAAACGAGATAACTATTAAAGGTATTGCACCGTCAAGAGCATCGACTTACCGTGCAAATTGGCTAATTAGGCAGGCGGGTCAGCGAGGGGCTGCCGTCTTGGATCGCCTGTAAGATGACCCACCTATCTGCTAGTTGTACGCAAATAAACCTGCACCACCGTTTTCCCACAATTATGTCTCATGAGTCTTCTTGGTTGTGAATGTAGTGGGTACAAGTGGAGCGAGCGATGGCGGTGTGGGCACTATGCCGCTGGCCGCGCGACGCGAAGGGGAGATAACGCGAGACAGCGTCTTAGTGACACATGCCTCGCGAACAAAACGTCATCAGCGCGACAGTCAGGGCGCCGCCCCCTTTAGGGGGTGGCCAATGCAGGTGCGAGCACGTAAGGTGGTGGGCGGTCCTAGGGCCTTTATCTAGGCCAGCCCGGTTCAGTACTTCCTCTTTTCCGCCGCGTTTCATCTGGACTACTCTGCGCTGTTCCCGCCCTGGACCAGACCCAGCGGCAGAGCAGCAGGTTGGTGTGAACAATTAATGGTCTGTTTTGTGTTGCAGGCGGAGTCACAGGGCGATCTGGAAGCAGATGGACAGTAAGGGTACCTCTGCGGCAGAAGGAGACAGCAATACCTCTGCCTGGCACAGTAGGGGTGCCCGAGCCAAGAACCTGGAGCCGAGGGGGTTCCAGGAAACAACGTCGGCGCCCCGTTAGTCCTTCGGGCGGTCTAAACCGACCGGGGGTGTGCCTCATCGCTCCGCCCCGACAGGGGGGGCGGGAGTAAACGAGATAACTATTAAAGGTATTGCACCGTCAAGAGCATCGACTTACCGTGCAAATTGGCTAATTAGGCAGGCGGGTCAGCGAGGGGCTGCCGTCTTGGATCGCCTGTAAGATGACCCACCTATCTGCTAGTTGTATGCAAATAAACCTGCACCACCGTTTTCCCACAATTATGTCTCATGAGTCTTCTTGGTTGTGAATGTAATGGGTACAAGTGGAGCGAGCGATGGCGGTGTGGGCACTATGGCCTAGCAGCAGAAGAAATTTGGGGCAGTAACATCCCACCAAAGCGTGTGTCCCTAATCTTGTCCAAGCAAGCCACGGCTAATTTCTAGATCAGTGGAAACTGAAGCAGCTTCTTCTGTGGAGCGACCAGGAGTCCTACTCTCTCAATACAATAACACAGGAGTCTCAAGAGTTTTTAAATTTGCCCTTGAAAATGTCAATGAAGCCGAGTTTATTACACCTAAGGTGTGAGGTGATTCCATTGAAAGAATATAGTTTAGGGTGCATTAAAGTCACAATGGAACGGTCATGTTGACTGGGCAAAGTGCAGTCGGAGTCTCTAATGCACATAATCTGTATCTGAGATCCTCTGATGTTATTTAGATGGTACTGGCTGTGGCCAGCTTTCTTACAACTAATCTTGAGAACCTGTGAAGATGCAATTGCCACCCCCCTATATGGGGAATTCCCTCAATTGTCGGCCCGCTATTTGAAATTTATGTATCAGGCTGTCAAGCAACTGAATGATAAATCTTTGCAAGCAGATCTGCCCGGCTCTAAATTCAGGATGTGTGTGGATATCGCAAGTGCGAATGAAATGATGAACTCATGTGGAAATTATTAATTTGTTACTGATTGATTTCCATGTGTAGAATGATTAGTATTTTTAGACGTTTGCTGTATTTATTGAGTTTTAGGAATAAGATCTGCTATGACTTTTGGCCAATGCTCTCAAATGAGCGAAATTACTCTGTTACTGAGGCGAACACAAAAAGATCCTTTTCCGGTCTACTCAGCTCATGCACTTAGTCACTTTGAAGATATTGGTATTCTAAACATTTATCAGAGACTTGTGTTATTGGCGGTGTTTTGATTAAGATATTTGTA